>NW_006797566.1:1760201-1767854 GCF_000442215.2 Lipotes vexillifer | reverse complement strand
CCCTCTTTCCTATATGGGGCAATCCATTCCCATCATCTGTTTTCGGTATGCTAAAGTGAATTCATTTGCTCTCCGAATTCAGGCCTATTCATAGGATTCCTACCAGTGGCTTTAATTACCTCTAACATTTCAATCTCTTGACTGCCTCAGCTACTAGAGCCTGCTGGAAAATATCTAGTCTCCTTCCTTTGAAATATAAGGTATTTCAAATTTGTTCCTAAACGCATTCTCTTCTCAGCACCTATGTATTAGCCTCTCTCTTACTGCTTCCAATTACACCACTGCCTTTCTAGCCTCTTTCCTTTAGCTCGTGTACCTTCCTCTGCTTGCCAAAGCTCTTTTGCATCTTTTGAGATCCAATTAAACTGTATATCCTTTCAAATTTTTTATGATTTTCCAAGGCTGTTAATCCTGCACTCCCACATAGAACTCTATTAAAACTTATATTAAAGAACCTGTGGTACTAAATTGTAATGTCACAGGTATATATAGGTAGATCTCTCACACACACTGTTATTCAACTCCTAGACAATCAGCTGTGGGGAAAAAGCTCATGTCTTAGTCGTCTTTTTATCTAAGGATCTGGCATATTCATTTATATCTTTACATTATAAATGTATTGACATTTTCTACATATTTGGATGGAGGGAGTTTAAAGTTAAGACTGAACAAATGAAAGTCTCACTACCCAACCTGTCATATGTGGTCTTTACATCTGAGTCTATTCTTTCCTGTCCTTGCCCATCCCCCAAGTAACTTTCTAACTCCACAGTTTCATATATATATATACACACATATGAAATTTTTTAAACCTATAAGCCTTTTCCAGACCATGGGCTAGACCCTTATGTGCCTTTTCTTCATCGATGATTAATAAATCCCCTCCTTCAGACAGTTCAGAAAATCCTATCTTCTTCATGAAGACTTCATTTTCCTTCATTTCTTCCACTGATTATCTCAAAACATATAATTGCCCACTTGCTTTCCCATTGTACGACACTGACTTCACCAATATTAGAACTTCATTACTGACCTACTCACTAAAGGTTGAAAGTTGACATAAAGCAAGTTCATTCTGGTGACCTCTGAACCCACTTTTGGTCCACAATCTACAGATATAATATCTGTAAAGATATCGAGACTGTGATATACTTAGTATTAATTTAATGATCCATGTGTTTTACCGTCCATATTTTATGCTTTGTCAGCTTCTAAAGTAGTGGTTCTTAACGTGTTGACAGGCATGACAAAAAGCCCCTTAAAAAGTGTCTCCCCTGCTGCTTTCCTGATCTGTAGTCAGATGCTCTACCACTGAGCCATACCCCCTGCTTTCCTTATCTGAACATAAAAACAGAGTTTTGCCCATGTTGTCTTTTCTGTACTATTCTAACTCGCAGCAGGGAACAGATTTTAAAGTCCAGCGTACCGGCTTCTTTTGAGAACTACGACCCTAGAAAACAGCCTACATATGTGTCACTTGATAATTCAGAACACAGAGCCAAGGGCAGATGGTGCTTCCTAAGTTACTGATGGAAACCGTGTGCTTGCACTGCCCATTGACACAGGCTCGCCTGCTCTCTCTCCTCCAGCTGCAGGTACCTTCAGCTGCACCATGAAATTCACTGTCCGGGACTGCGACCCTGACACGGGGGTTCCAGCTGAGGAGGGGTATGATGATGAGTACGTGGTGAGTCTCCCCTGCAGAGAGACTCACTTTGACCCCTTGCACCACTGAGTTACTTCTGTCTGGAGAGAACATTTTTATCTGACATGAACTTATGGGATTGTATTCTTCTCAAACACACTACAGCTGAGGAGGACCTGGGCTAATCCTCCTGTCGTGGGAGTGCATCATACCAAAGAGAATTGGGATTTACCACTTCAGTACTGATTAAAGCAAAACTCACCCTTTTTAATGTTTTTATAATAGGGATAATTAAGAGATGAAAATAATTACATGATTTTCATTGAGATCAGTTTTATTTAAAGTATTGGGGGTAGGGGTTTTTTGTTGTTGTTCAGCAGCTTTTGGTTTGCTTATAATGTAGCCACATCATGGACTGAAAAGCCTTCACAGAATGCAGGGAAAAGTTTTAGAAATATCTACCTGTTCGTGAATGCAAAGTTCAGAAGGCCCTGTATGGCTTGAACTCTGCAGTTACTGTGGCAGTGTGACTGCTCTGTACCTACACCAGGGCTACAGACGTTGATCTGAATATGGCTCTTGCCAGATGACCTGTTTTCTTGCTTTCCTTTGCTAGGGCCTACCTTGTTAGACTTATCCAGACTACAGAACTTCAAACTAGCTTGGTAGTAGAGTTTTTCCTAGGCTCCTGCAAAGGCTGTAACACAGGATGATAAAACCAAATGAACCAGTCTCTTCTACCTTTGTACTGAACTGAGAGGACTCATTTTCTGACCCCTGTTTGTTAACCCACTAGCTAGAAGATCTTGAAGTGACTGTGTCTGACCACATTCAGAAGGTAATGAAGCCTAACTTTGCTGCTGCCTGGGAAGAGGTAGGCGACACCTTTGAGAAAGAGGAGACCTTTGCCCTCAGTTCTACCAAAACTCTTGAAGGTGAGAACAATTTTGCTATCAGTATATTGCCTGATAGCAGTCTAACACCTAATAGGCATATTTGTTATTCCAGAAGGACTCCCTTTTCTTTAAAAACTCCGTAAACTATTTCACTTTAAAAGGCCAGAACGCTGTCTTCATCATCTAACAGAGTCAACCCATTTCCAGTCCAGTAGCCTCCCTCCACACACCACCACCAACCCTGTGCACCCCCAACTCCCAGCACCAACTAGTGCAGAGGCAGATCCCTACGCTGACCTTTTCTCATACAGTTGCATCAATCTTCTCAACACAGAAGCTGTCAACAACATCATCACATTTCTGGGCATGCAGCCATGTGAGAGGTCAGACAAAGTACCTGAGAACAAGAATTCCCATTCCCTCTATCTGGCAGGTAAGAAATTTTCACCAGATTTCTCCTTTATTTTGTTGCAAAATTTGATAGGAAGGGATGTGCATGGGCATCTCATGCCCTGCTACTGTCCCATTATCCCATTATGCGTTACAACTTGAAGCCCCATCAAAATGAATAATGTTTTAGCTGTTTAATTTGCATATGCTATTCTTAGATGGTTCTTTTAAGATGTATATTTGGCCCAAGACACTTAAATCTCTTCTACAGATACCAGTGCCCCCCCCCCCGCTTAAGTACTCCATATCAATATTATTGAATACCTTCTATGTACCTGGTATTATGGGAATATAAAAGATTATTTAGAATTTGTATGTAGGATTCAATTCCCACCATAAGCACAAATCTCTAGAAAAGCTAAACTAAAATAATAGAAAGGAAATGCAGGCAGAGCATGATAAATTTCGTTATTCAGAGCTTGTTTTGAGTTCTTAACGTGGTTTTCCTCACTTTTTTCCTCTCAGGTGTATACAGAGGTGGCTATGATTTATTGGTGAGGTCCAGGCTGGCCTTAGCAGATGGGGTGACCATGCAGGTGACTGTCAGAAGCAAAGAGGGAACACCTGTAGATGTTATCTTGGCTTCTGTTGGATAAGTTTTTACTGGGTGAGATGAAGTTGATGTACCCTTCACTGTCAGTGGGCTTTCAGGCTATTGGCATGAATTTCCCAGAATCATACTTTCAAAAATGAATGACTTCAGAAAAGCAAATTATATGTTTGGCCCTGAGCCAGCAGATCAAGCAGATGTCTGTCCTTGTGCATGTCTTTTTGTTGTTCCTTTTTCTTTTTATTACACTTGGTCAGCTTTGGTATGGTAGTACATCTTTGGGTGATCCTGAAAATCAAATACTATCCTATGCCCCAGCTGCTTAACTTCATTAAATTCTTTAATTCACTGTGTATCTGAAAGCTCCTGGCAATGTTGGAAAGCTTTTATCCCAGAGGGGTGGTGGGGGAGCGGGAGCCAGAGTCCACTTTTGTCAAAATTCATTTTTATTAATAGAAAATAAACACTTATTCCAGTTGTTATACTTGAAGTTGCTAATAAAAAAAAAAGAATTTAAAATCACCACTTAATAATCCTGTTTTAACTAAGACAATGAAACTGTGGCTTAAAAAAAAAAGTATTCAGCACCATTTGCTCATAGAACTTTCAGACTTTGTTCTTAAAGTTTCTGGAACTTTCCCATCTGTAAAGTACAGGAATTGCTGAGCTACATGAGGAACCCTCTCTGGGACAACCAACGAGAAGTTAAGCAATCAGTATATATTCAGCCTGGTAACTTGGACTGTACAACGATCCTCTCCTCTCCACTCTGGCTCAGGAGGGACATGCTTCTAAGCACTGAGGTATGACGAGTCCGACTGTTATTAGCTGAAAAGACCAGTTCTAACAGCAAATAACAGTAAATCTCTGGCACAGAGACTACTGTCCTTAATGTTCTGTGATTTTAGGAAATTCTGTAAATAGCTTGGCTTTACTTCAATTTACTCAGAAATGAAACATGTTTAATAAGGTTAAACTACTCTGCTAGCGTAAGTGTCTGTTGGTTTAGTGTCCTTATAAAATACATACATAATACGTGTAGGTAAATCATAGTCTTAAAGTATACTTAGAATACTGCATTATTGAAACCAAAGTCTAACAAAATGACTACAGTTAGAAGCAGCTAATGAAACTAAATCTAAAGTTATGACAAGGGAGACTCATTCTTACTTGAAGCTGTGTCACTTAGAGAATTAAAGCCATTCAAGGCGAGGTGAAGGTGGCACCTTTAGATAATTCCAACCAGGGCCAGAAATTAGCATTTCTAAATATTTCAGAGAAGTCCATAGAAGTGTTTCAAAGACTTTTATGCAAAAGAATGTCTGTCTGTCTTTCTGCATCAGTGAGTAGTAGTGCCCATCAGAATTTCCTAATAACACAAAGACAAAGGCAAGTCCATACACTTGATCAGATGTCAAAGGAATGGGAGGTGGACTATTAGGTCACCCTTAGAGCTTCTGCTGGCTTTTTACTATATGCTGTTCACCAGTGTGAGTCAGGTGGACTTTTGTGAGAGAATAGTGTTTGGTGGCCAGGACCTCTTTTGGGCGTTTCTTGCTAAGTGGAATACACAACAGATAAGGGAATAGGGGAGGTAATACAGGGAAGCTACTCTTTCCAGCTCAGAAGGAGTTGATGAAGCCCATATATGCATTCAAGAAGCCCATGGGATCCTCTAGCTGTGGATAGTGGCTAATGTGGTCATCCAGAATCGACACTGTGGACCGCGGCAGCGTTTTCCTAGTGGAAGAGAACAGCATGTAGGTGAACTTGAGGCTGGAGGGAGGGGGAGGGATGTAAGCCAGTGGGCAGCCCTAGTAAACGCCCCTGTGGACATACCACACTGGAAGGAACCAACAAAGAGCTTATTCACCTTCTACTTTGGAATTATATCATCTATCTGTCTTAGGCAGATAAACTTGCCAATTCCATTTATGATGTATACAGACTAGTTTTTAAATGCTCATATTCCAACAGACAACAACGTGAAAATATAACACATATACAACACATGTCAGAGCGGGATGACTTCCAGCTCCTTGGAGAAGTGGGCCATTCAGCAATTCACTGTCCAAGTAAAGATACAAAAGACCTTGCTTAACCTGAGGAGATGAGAGAGGGTATTTTTGTTTAAAATTAAATGAAAGCTATTTACTACTGGGTTGTTTCTACTAGGCCATGTGAAGGTATGGAACATTTTCATGTGACATAATCAAGCTCTCATATTCCGACACCTTCCAAATAAATACCTAGAGAGAGGAACCACCTGCGAAGGCACTGTCCCACAGTTCATTCTCCCCATGCAGTCTCCTCAGCTGAGGGCAATGAGTTGGCTTTACAATCAGACTAAAGCAAACGTTTCTTAAAATATATCCTCTTCCATTCCTTGGTTCACGTGATAGCTGTTTCTTACCTGTACATCTCGGAACATGTAGTAACCATGATAGTGAAAACAGACTGTATAAACCAAGAGAATGTATAACTGAATTTCTTGACCTTTACATTATGTGAGAGTAAGAGTCCCCATTTCATCCTCTATTATGTGTTTCCTAGATGAACAGCCAGTGAGGTCAGAGACAGAGGCTAGATTGCCTCAACAGACAATCCTGTTCACCACTGTCAGGATGAGGTACTAAAAAAACAAAGACCCCTGAGGGAGACTCACCTGTACAGCTCCAAAAACTCTGGATAGGGATTCACTGGATCCAGTGGCCCATAGATAAAATGAACTAGGAAAGGGAAGAGGAATGAATTATTAACAGCTCTCACATCCATTTTCCTATTCCCACTGTAAAATTAACTACCCCTCAAAAAAAAAATTTTTTTTCTTTAATTTTTTTTTATAATAGAAAACCTTTCAATAAGTAGGTTACAAGGATCTTTCAATAAGTAGGTTACAAGGAACATATGGGAATAAGCCTAAAAATCAGTCCATTTGAGACCTTTTTTCCTGTAAACAACCATTCAGTCCCTTCATCTCTTCTGTGCCCTGGACCAAAAGGAATAAGCCCCACTTCCAACATTCCATTTTTATAAATCCAGAAGACTGTCATTCTTTAAGTCTCTCTCTTCAGTTATAATTGACCCTTGACATTTGAAATCAACCAATGATAGCCTGAGCACTAATTACTCTGTGTGAGATAGTGCACTGAATTTCTTTTTTAAATCCATAAGAATGAAGAGAGAAATAAGCAGAGACCACCTATAGCCTCTTTATTAGTAATCTAAACAGCCTGCTGTCCCAGCAATTCAGCATTGAATGTGGCAGCTACTGACAATGCACAGCACAGAAACTGGTCTAACTCTCATGCCTGACAGAGACACCAACTCCCTTTGCAACAGGATCTCAATGTTTTATATACTTCTCTTCAACACATGTCACTGGCTGCCAGATTAAATAAAGGAAGGCCAGTTACATCTGAACTTCAGATAATGACTTTTTTTTTTTTTTAGTATATCTCAAATACTGCATAGCATATACTTATCCTAAATAGGTGTTTGTTGTTTATCTGAAATTCAAATTTAGCTAGGTATCTTGTATCTTTGTTTGCTAAGTCCGGCACTTATTTAACCCATAGTCCCTCAGTTTTCCTATCAAGAAGTAATATAGAGGGACTTCCCTGGTGGCGCAGTGGTTAAGAATCTGCCTGCCAATGCAGGGGACATGGGTTGGAGCCCTGGTGCAGGAAGATCCCACATGCTGCAGAGCAACTAAGCCCGTGCACCACAACTAGTGAGCCGGCGCTCTAGAGCCCGCAAGCCACAACTACTGAGCCCTTGTGCCACAACTACTGAAGCCTGCATGCCTAGAGCCCATGCTCTGCAACAAGAGAAGCCACCTCAATGAGAAGCCCGTGAGCTGCAACTAAGACCCAACGCAGCCCAAGATAAACTTTATTTAAAAAAAGAAAAAAGAGGTAATATAGAAATACTCACTGGGAATAGATACAGAGGCAAGAGCTCCCACCCAGCGTCTTCTAAACTTCTTCCTTTGATTGATGTACTGCAAGAGACTATAGGACAGATAAGTCAGCAAGAGTAAAACAAGAAACTTTTTTTTGCTATGGGGATGCAAAGGCCTGACAGGAACCACAAAGAACACAACCTGCTGA
>NW_006797566.1:1737805-1760141 GCF_000442215.2 Lipotes vexillifer | reverse complement strand
GCATTCCTGGGAATGGCCCACTTAATTTACCCGTTTCTGTTAACCTCTAGAGTTAACCACTATGTAGCTATGGCAGTGATCATGCCTACTGTCGATGTTAGAATTAATGGTTCTTTGTGTTTATTAAGCAGGGAATGAAATCTAGGAAGGCTGGAAGTTACTTTGGATTACATGTGACTAAAGTCTGGGTCTAGAGTTCTGATTTTGGCTTCACCACTAACAAGCTCTGTGACTCAAAAGCTGTTGGTAACACACACATCTTTCCTCATCTTTAAGAGACTGAAGTACATGATCTCTAAATTGGCATCTACTTCTAAAATTCTCTGTAGAAGCTCATGAGCACAAAGCTTCAACCTCTGCATTTCATCTGACCACAGATAAAATGGAGGCAGAGTCCTCATCCTACAGTGTAAGATGTCATAGCTACATTTTCGAACTCAAACTCATGTATTCTAATTATTCTGCCTGCCAACTCCAGGACAATTATTTTTGTGAACTTCAAATATCACCTCTTAGAAATGGTATTTAGTTTCTTGAAAGCACAAGGGAATTTTACAAGAGGGCTTTTTCAGTTTTTTATATTAAAATGACTCTTCAAGGGTCCCATGGGGGTTAGGGAGGAATGGCTCCCTTGACCTCACAGTTCCCAGCACAGCCACCAGTTAACACACTGGAAGCTACACTGACCCAGCTGGCAAAGAGACAGGGCCTTACCCCAAGTAGTTCTGGATACACTATCTCTAGGTCCCTCTGCGAAAGTGGCTACATTCTCATTTGAACCAAGGCATGGGGATTCTTTGTACAAGACAGAGAAACCTCCCTTCTCAGTCCCTGTTGCTATAGAAAAGATATGAAAAAGGAAACAATCTGTACTTTGAGAGAGGCATTAAGCACCTTTCAGAATTATGATTAGACATTTTGAAACAGTTACTATTGACAAAAGGTCCAAAGACGATTTGCCAGTCAGTCAGTTACAGACTAAATTAGCATTAGAATTTGCAGCTGTTTATCCAAACTTATGGTGCCAAATGGCTTAGGCTCAGAGCTCACTCTATTCTCAATTTCTTTCTTCTTAGAAAGTACAGAGCATGACTTTTTTGTTTGCCTCATAGGTCATAACCACTCTTCTTGTGGTTATGAAAGCAAGGAACAGAACACACAATCCCACATCTTTCCCCACTTCCCAAAAGAAGTGTCTCCGGAAACCAAAGCAAAGGGTTATTTCTTACCTGTCAATAACCAAGTTCCCGTCATTGTTGCGTATCCCTGCCCACATGTCCCACAGTTCACTCTCAGAGGGTCGGGTGTATGGCCCAAAGACTGGGGTGAGACTGAACGAGTCCAAAAAAGCAGAAAGGTAAGTGTGAGAAGAACTCAGTACATCAAGTATGATTGGAGCCTCAGGTCATGTATGTCTGACCCTTGACTGGTCTATGAATTCCTTCTACTACTTGCCTGGCAGTGGTCAACACCTTTACTTTAAAGGGTCAAACCCTAAGATTTGGCCCAGAACTTTAATGGCAGCAGCTTTTCACTACATTGCTCCCATGCTGAAGTGCATCAGTGTTTGACAATGACTTACCCTCGGGAGAATACGAAGAAGTTCATCAGTCGCGTGAGGATGGGCGACAGCACGCCTCCATCTTTGAGAAGCTGTAGGTGTAAAAGTAAAAATCAAGAGTCCAAAGAAAGAAACCTGTCCAGGATAAAAGGTTTTATACTAGGAACTAAAAAGGACTTCAGCCAAATCTACTGGCTTTTAGTTTCTTGTTTTGCTTACCCACGTTCTTCTCCCATAGAAAACAAACCTATTTCTAATTCCCTCTAAGGTTACACTCTACACTTCCCTAAATCCCGAAGACTTTTAACTGATATATTCAACTGTAGACTAGGATCCCAGTTTGTTCAGACATCATGCTAACGACACCACTCTTCAGACAGCTGTACTTCTCCAAATATCTGTTGCTCTCATTTTCAGAAATAAGCCTTTATTTATCTAGGGTTCACTTCTACTGCTTTATTTTTCCTTTATTAAGGAGAAAAATAACTTCATTAACATGAGTTCATGATGAAACAGATTTTAACTACAGCCCATGAGAGCAAGTATGGCCGTTATAAAGACACCAGCATTATTTATATCAGTATAAACCTTAAAAACTAAAGATCTAGTCAGTGGAGTAACCAACCTTTTGGAGGAGGAGAGGACGGTGGGTCTCAGGAAATATACCTGTAGGAGAAGAGACCTAGGGTAGTTATTTACCAACAATCTTAGGCCAAACATAGGCATTATCGGAGACAACTCACCCTATTAGTCACGTTGAGGGCTTTTACTGCCAAAAACCAAACTACAAATAAAAACTTAGTACTGTCATTTATTATTTCTCCAGGGAATTCTGTGTTTACCAGGTCAAACTCTATCCCACTGGGATCACTTTCTCTACTTTTCCCCACTGTAGAGAGCAGGGAAAAATATGTCATGGTCATCCACACTGCGGACAACTAGACCCTGGCTCCCCTTAGCATTTCCACCCATTCCTCAGAATACATAATGTTGTTAACTGTTCGGGCTGCAAAGGAAACCAGAGATTTTTCAGAAGTGTAGATCCTTCAAAACACCTAGAGCTTTTCCGTTTCCATTTTTTTCCAGAGTCAGTGGGAGAAAGGCATGAGCATTAATGATAAAGGGACAAACAGACTCCTCTCCCAATCTGCCCTTAAGGTATTCTAAGGTATTCGGGGACACCTGGATATTCATGGATTTAACAAGCCAGGCTCAATGGCAGGCAAAGAACAAGCAACATCTCCAAAAGGTCTAATCAAGGGCTCACTAATTTCCAACTGAAACTTGGCACTGCTGTGAATTGAGAGTTTATGACACAAACCACAGTAGTAGTAGAAGCACCTGTGGCTTCATCTCAAATGTCTGCAGAACCCACTGCAGTTGCTGCAGAGATTGCGAAATATCATCTGCACTCCCCACTACTTCTAGTCACAGTTGTTATCAGACACACCACAAGATCTTGCTGGAAAATGCATTAAATATATTTTAAAAAGCACATCTTACTATAACACAGCTTTTTATTAACATGTCAAGATAATCAGTTTCCTTTGTAATCTTACTTTATTTTCTATATTTAAAAATATTACTCTGAGAAAGCGTCAGTAAATCTCATCAGGCCACAAAGTGGTTCATGGCACGAAAGAAGTAAAGATCCACTACTTTGCTTGGGTCTGTTTGCAGTACCATCAGGTTACCATTTAGACATCACTGCCATATCTGAATGTGGCCCTCTAGGCTACACCTCACTTTCCACCCGCCTCCAAGGCAGTTACCTCCATTCGACAGACAGAGACTCTTGATTGTAAGCCGACCAGATCGATTCTGCTTGAACCTAGAGATGGGGAGGGAAACACATAGCTTACTGAGCAGCTGAAGACCAACTCCCAAGAGGGAAAAGGGCCAGAAAGAACCCAGAACAATGCACTTCTCTCATCTTAAACAAGTGAAACGTGAATCGTACACAAGTCATGGCTTCACTGACCTATAGAGCAGCTCCTGAGCAACAATATCCCCATAGTCGTGAGACAACAGGTTGATCCTACGGTTCTGGAGCCCCAGATGCCGCAAAAGAGCTTCCACGATGCTGGCCTGCTCGAATATGGAATAGTGATGTGGTCTCTAGGGAAAGGAGAGCCCAGATACACAGGGTGAAGTCAAGGGTGCAGGTGTGTCTGCCAGCCTGACCCCTTGCCATCCTTGCCTACCCCAATCCCACCCCATCTAGATGCTGCTTACCGGTTTGTCACTGAAGCCAAAGCCTAGGAAATCAAGGGCAATCACTCGATGAAACCTGAGGGTCAGACCTTCCCAAATCTACAAGAAGGAAAGGGATGGTTTGGTCTTTCTAATCCTGCCCCTCCTCTTCTCCAACCTACAGCAGCAAAGGAGTTTCATCCCTATCTCAGCTTAATAAACAGACTTCGATAAAGGGAAAATCTCATGAAACCACCACAGGCCCACAAATGATCCTCCTGGAAAGTGCTTTATTCCTTATAATTAATCTCCATTGCGGGAGGAACTCCAGCATTTTTTAACTTGGCAATGACCCCTCCCAGATTGCCAAAGACTTTTTTACTCCCTTACAGTAAATGAGCAACAGTTCTACATTTAATCTTATTAAGCAACTCAAATATGCAAGTCTTCCAGTGATGACAACAAAATCCTCGATTTTGGATTTTTAAAGGCATAGTAGGACCCAGAAGTCTGATTTCCTTACCTTGTACCAGTCATAGCTGGATGTTGGAAAGCCGTGTAAAAGCACAACTATCTCTGGACTTCCAACCACACCCACAGAGTCTGGGAAGAGAGAGAGCAGTTAGGCCGACGCCCTAAGAAAATAACCTTGAAGATATGAAAAAATCTAAATAATCTGGTATAAAGGACAAGAAACCCTGACCAAATTAGTGAAATTAAAATAATAGATTTTTTTTTAAATGCAAGCTTATTGCTTTACGTAAGAATAGGCATTTGATATCTGTTTTCTTTTATTCTGTATATTTAAAAATGGTAAATATAGCCAATATTTTATAACTTTAAATGGAGTATAATCTATTAAAATACTGAATCACTAATGTTCTACACCTGAACTAATATAATATTGTAAATCAACTATACTTCAATCTTTTAAAAACGTAAATAGCTCACTTTATATGAAAATACTTGACGGCAGACTGCTTACTTTCACCTAGATTTTTAAGAAGTATTTCCTCATTTCTCCCTTTATTCTGTATCATTAATATGTAAATTGCTTTTCCATAGTAAAAAGTAAAGCTTCACAGTTAAAAGTATACAGTCACAACTTAATAACTACAAGTTCTTTGTACCTTATTACTAATGGCCTCACAAAAATTCCCTTCCTCAACCCAGTGAGTGCCTCAGTTTATGCCATTTGTCCAACAATTTTATTTCCCGCAGAGGAGACTCAACTGAATATTAAAAGCATAATGCTCAATTATTGCAAAATTCTAGCAACTGTAAGAAAAGGCTAATCAACATAAACATGAACATTTTTTAATGTATAAACATCTTTTAAATTAGCCAAATATTTAAACAGTAAGTAGCCTTGCTAATAAAAAAATAGTATTAGATTAAAAGTGATAGATTCATATACTGCCACTGGCATGAGAATTTGATAATAAGGTTTACAAAAATAATTTAGTTAGAAGCAATGAAAAATTGTATATACTTTAGCCTAGGAGTCTTATTCTTGAGAATCCATGCAAATAAATCATTTCATTTACACGTAGTACTATTTGAAAAAATAAGGAAAAAATTAACACATACACGGAGATTTCCCTTTAACATTATTTAAAACATTGGAAAACTAGAAACAACCTAAGTGACCAACATAAAGAAAATTATATACTTACTTTTAGTTGAATATAGCGAATGAGAGGAGGTCAGGAGCAATAATGAAAAACGGTTTATGACAAACATTTTTCGTTATTGCTCTTGACCCCCGCCCAAAAGCAATCTTTTCCAATCTTGTTTCTCATTCCCTTTACCTATAAAATGAGGTGAACAGCACCTACCTCCAAGTACTGTTGTAAAGATTAAATGAAATTATGAAGGTTGAAAACATAATTCAATGCCTAGCATAAGGTAATAGTCATAATAATTATTAGCAAATTAACTTAGACAAAGGTATAAGACTTAAATCACATTTAGTTATACATATAACAAATAATCTTTATAGAAACAAAATGAAATCAGGGATGGGGGAACAGAACCAATGGCAGCTGTATCTATGGATGTTGTTTATATTATCTGACACTAGGGGCGCTCACAAAAGAAAGCCAGTACTATCACTGCAAATCAGGCTACAAAGTAAATTATACTGGTCACATATACACTACCAAATGTAAAATAGATAGCTAGTGGGAAGCAGCCGCATAGCACAGGGAGATCAGCTCGGTGCTTTGTGACCACCTAAAGGGGTGGGATAGGGAGGGGGGGAGGGATATATGTATATGTATAGCTGATTCACTTTGTTATACAGCAGAAACTAACATAACACTGTAAAGCAATTATACTCCTGTAAAGATATTAAAAAACAAAGTCAAAATCAGAAAAAATAAATAAATTATACTAACAAGTCAGTCTATGGACATTGGAATCTCCATTCCACCACCCTCACCCTCCCAGCAATTTTCTTTGAGTTTCCCTGCTATCAAATTAATGAGGGGAATTAGTCCATTCCTTCAAATGGACACTACACAGAAAAAGAGGGTTTTCCCCTCCATCACTGAGGGGCAACAGAGACCAATGGACACAAAAATAAGTACCTCAGAGGGACCCACGGGACCTCTACATGCAGAGTGTTTCAAGAGCCCTGTTCTTACCTTGGTAGAAGATACGCAGTCCCTTGTAGGTAAAAAATTTGCCTGATGACTTCCATGAGTGAAGAGCAGGGGAAAGCTGGGGGGGCGGGATGTGCAGATAGGCTGCAAGCAGGGGCACAGCCAACAGCCCCACCTGGACCCACCACTCCCTCATCCTGTAGGAAAATCAGAAACCCGGGGTAAGCAGTTGGGTGACACTGTACACAATTCTAATACAAGCCCCAGACTGGTAAAACAGGGTGGGGAATTTCTGTACCATGTGGGACCACCTTGTCCTCCATGTCAACCATGGCAGAAAATTTACCAAGAATGTAAGTGTACTCTGCCTGCTATGGCAATCACCGTATTTGCTCATCATTCTAATTTTAAGGAAAAAAATATACTATTTTCATATGTAATCTTCCCCCTCAACTTCGTCCCACTTCAACCCCACAGCCCCTCCCCTTGTGCTCTTCCCAAGACCTGCTGTAGAGGTTTTATATAAAGTAAAAGGAAGATAAATTACTTAAGTAACTTCATTGCCTTTTATCAAGGCTTCCTGGGGGGAGGGAGGGTTCCCTTCATATTTACTCTAAAAGCTCTACCATCTACCCACCAGCCCCGCGCCGGTAAAATGTTTTACATATATATATATATTTTTTTTTTAACTAATGTTTGTTTTAAAAAAAATACGTAGGAACATCACATGTCCTAAAGCAGAGAGCTGCTCTTGATTTTCTAATATTTATCAACCCTCTGACTCCAGTGAAGCCCAGTTTGCTACTACTATCTGGATCTGTGCTGAGAAACTGCTCAGGGTAAAGACTCTGTGAAAGTAAGAAGACAGGTGCCCTGTATATTCCAACGTAAGCAGCTTGGTCATGACCCTGAATATCTAATCTCTTGAGAGGTCAGGGCAGCAGATTATATTTCTGCTTTTCTTAGCAGACTCTTGAGGAAGCTCCCCCATTTATTTAATTTCTTAGGATGCCCCTTCCTTCCCATCCCCCCAAAAAGAGGGGCAGAGCATCTGAGAACTGCTTTTGTTTTGGGGAGGAAAGCACTGATTTGCACACCCAACCGTCCCATGCCCAGGACTTCGAAGGTCCAGATCAATTCATCCACAATGACAAGAAGTGCTAAACAGGAGTTATAAACAGTTCCCTCTGTTTCTAGCTTATGATTCCTGATGGCCACCAGGGAAAGAACCATCAGTATAATGGAAATTCTCTTAAAAACAGCCAGAATGGAAATACCGTCTAAAACTAAAATAAGAATTGTCAAGAACACATAACTATAAAGAAGGGGAATTAATTGTGAAAGCCCTGGTGGAAATGTCTTTGTGTCTGTACCCTTCTACCGTATTACCTGTAATCTGGCCACAATCTCTAACAAACTAATCCAACTCACAAGATATTTATTTTAGAGTTTTTTGCAAAAAATAAGAGCCTGTAGTTTCACATCCACAGAGAATCTCAGCTCTTTTGCCTATTTTTAAGGTGTCACCAGGGCGGTCTTTTTTTTTTCTTCCCCCCATCTGAAGTGCATATCCATAAAACAGACCCAGTGATTTGGTTCTATCTTACGCCCTCTGAAGTGCATATCCATAAAACAGACCCAGTGATTTCGTTCTACCTTCCAAGGTAGAAAGATTAAGAAATGATTAGAAAAAATGCCCGGAACATGACCATTATATCACAATATACACCCCCCCACACACAGTAGTAGTAGGCTACATCCCATTATCTCCTGAAAAGGTGAGGTGACAAAAAGTATCAGGTTTAGATGATCATTTCTAAGCGCTACCTGTCCTGGACTTAAGCATATACATTTTCACCTGCGCATTTCATCACTCCTGATCCCCATACTTCTCATCTCATTCATTGACGGGTTCCAGCAGCCGAGTCTCTGCAGTGACTCAGCAGAGAGCCGGGGAGGGGATACGAGAGGAGCTGAGCAGGAGAGACTCCCCCGCCCCGCCGCCGCCCACCGTGCGGGGCGGTGAGGGGAAGGACGGACACTCTCAGCTCGGGGCACCCTCACCCCTCACCTCTTCCTTCTCTGTTACGCTAAGAAAGCGAAGAGGCAACCCCTCAGAAAGCCGCTTTCTGTCTTAATTACTTCAGTAAAAATGCTCCCAACAACATTTTAGGATTTTTAGTACGTAAGCAATCAGGCAGTCAGTAGGCAAAATAGATTAAACATTTTTTGACCCAAATCTCCATTCTTTGAAGAGCCAAGAATCAAGAGTACAAATTCAGCAAACCCCAGTTAACAAACCTTCCAGAAATTAATGAACCTTTCCGAGCCTTTATTTCTTCATCTTGTAAATAGGAAAAATACACACATTTAATACCACCAAACCTGCCCACTTCACAGCATCGCGGTGAGACTATGAACTATTTTGTAAACCAATGCAAATAATTCATGTGTAATATTATGAGTTTGGTCACATCATTCTCACTTGACTTCCTGTTACTGAAATCTCAAAAATACTTACGCCTCGGTGATAAGACACTGCCAGTTCTAGTCACACCTATGCGGTAACTCACGCCACGGCGACACCAGGGTCTTCAAATCCTAAATCACCGCAGGACAATACCGGGGCCTCGAAATTCTAAATCGCGCCAGGGCGATGCGCGATCTAGGGTTTAGAAACCCTAAATCGTGTCGGGGTGGTATTCGGATGTTAAAATCCTAATTCACGCCAAGGCAAAGCCCAGATCTAGAAACCCTAAACCGCACCAAGGCGATGCTGGGGTATAAAAACCCTAATCGCACCAAGGCGTTACCGGGGTATAAAAACCCTAATCGCGCCAAGGCGTTACCGGGGTCTAAAAATCTTAAATCGCGTCCAAGTGAAACCCGGGTCTAGAAACACTAATTCACACCTAGGGGGTACTGGGATCTAAAAATCCTCAATCGCGCAAGGGTGACACCAGGATCTAAAAACCGTCAATCGCACCAAGGCGATGCCGGGGTCTAAAAATCCTCAATAATGCCAGGGTGATGCCGAGGTCTAAAAAAATTGTAAACCATATCAGAGTAATACCAGGGTCTAAAAATCCTAAGTCACTCCAGGGCGCTACCAGGGTCTAGAAATTCTAAACCGCACAGGGTGACTCCAGGGTCTAGAAATTCTAAATTGCATCAGAGAGATACCAGGGACTAGAAATCCTAAATCAGGGAGATCAGGCGTTCTGAACATTCTACTGTGTGCGAGACATCCTCTTCCAAGCAGGTAGAACGGGCTCAGAGGACGGGAATGCATGCCCCTCACCCTCCGGAGATTTTCCCTCCACTGCGGGAGTCGCGCTCTGGCAGCCCCAGCTCGGACGGACAAAGTCCCACCCGCTGGCCCGCACCCCATTTGGCGACGACGGCTGCAAGCCAGTCACACACGCTCCCCCCACCCCCGCTCCCACCACGCACCCACCTGCGGAGGCGATCTCGGCGCACCATGGTGGCGTCTTATCCCATGCCGCCTGCACACCGGCCCTGAGCAAAGGGCGCGCCGCAGCGCCCGCAGCAGTGCAGGGTCGGCCGGCAGCCGGGCGCAGCCCACAGCCCGCGAGGGTGGCGCGGCCGCGGCAAGCAGCGAGCGGCCACCGGGTCGTGCGCTGCGGCAATGCGCAAGGCGCGGTTGCCGCAGAGGAGGCGCCGCCCGCCGTGATGCGCCGGGATGTGCTGGTGGCCGCGGCAGCGCAGAGCGAGTGGGCACCGACTTTTAGAGCCCACCCGCCCCCCGCCCCTGGCCCGCCCACCGCGCCGCAGTGCCCCTCCCGCCGAAGCCACCCCCTTCCCTGCAGCCCCGCTGAGGGCGCAAGGATGGGGCGCCCCTCCTACAGCAGCTGCTCCGGAGGGCACCTTCAGGGGTATTGACCCCCACCAGCACCCCGCTGCTCCCTCACGGCCCCCTACCCTGAACCACAGGTTCTATAGCAAAAATCCTCCTCTGGCGAGTTAACACTACAGGAAGAGACAACAGACTTCCTGAGACTCCATCACCTCCCCCGAGACCACCCATAGGCCCCCCCCCAGCCCCAGAGGTGGCCACTCGACCTCAGATGCAGTGGGACCAGGGCTTCTGCTGTGGCGCCGGCTCACACCCCACTCGCGATCCGCGCTGAGGCGGGGGCTCTTAACCGCTCGAGTGCCCGGGCCAAAGCAGCGGTCCCTGAATGCCCAACACCTCCTAGGTCCCTAACTACAGGTACCCACCAAGGGCACAACAGAGTGGCTAGGGAACGACAAGCTCGGCTGGGCTACCGCAGAGCTAGTCGGCTGATTCAAGGGACGGCCGCTCGAGAGCAAAAAACGGAGCAAAACTTGCGGCAAGTCTGGGCTTTCTCGGTCAGCCACCGCCGCGGCGCCGGGCACGTTTCCTCTGCGGCAGTGCGACGTGGTTGGCGTGCCGGAGGCCCGCCGCAGCCCTTCCGCAGCACCCACTCCCGGCACTAGCCCGTCCTAAAGAAAGAATGATCTGCCGAATTATGAGACTAAAGCTCCCTTTGTTTATGCATTTATTTAAGATTTAAGAATCACAATGCGAGGGCCCCAGTGGTACGGAAAAGAGGGAAGGATTTTTTTCTTCATCCACAATCCTTTAAAAGACATCTATCACGCCTTTGAAGAGAAAAGTGTAGAGAATCAGTGTCTGTTCGTTTTCTGGCTGTAAATTGAATTCCTGACGAACGCGTGGGCTGCAAGCGAGCCAGGCGGCCCGAGCGGTGCCGGCTCCCTCCAGCGGGGGCGCTGCAGGCCTCTCTTCCACTCGCGCCCGCCCAGGCCGCCCCGCCACTCAGCTGCCCAGAGCGCGGGCGAACAAGATTCCGAACATCTGGGCGAAAGGCCGGGCCAGCCGAATCCACCCGGCACCTCACAGTGTGCCAGGGAGCTGAGGGCCACCAGTCAGACATAGGAGAAACCGCCATCTATAAGCGTGTCACCAAAACGTGTGGCGCAGCCCAGGGTACCCCTCTACTGGTGTCGATTCCGAGGTTCAGGAAACCAATGCTTAATTTAGCACCTCCAGAGCGCTAAGAGCCAGGGGTGCAAAGACGAAGGAGGAATGGCCCCTTCCCCCAAAGCGAGCTGCTGTCCATCCAGTGAGGATGACACACAAGAACTGACGGTGCTTAAATTTTCCCTTTAATTTCCTATCAGCGTTTTGTGACAGGTTGGCCCCCTCCCCCTAACATGCAAGCCCCTCAAAGCCCGAGCCCAAGTATTATTCACCTTTTGTATCCCCAGAACCTGCCACGACGCTGGCCACAAAGCAGACTCCTAATAAATACTGCATGAATAAGTACAAGAATTTGAGGGCGCACAGGGGAGGAAGTAATTAAGGGGAGGGGGGAAAGGGTTGTCTTGAATGATGAATAGACATTTACCAGAGACAAAGAGCATTCCAACCGGAGGGGACGGCATTTGCAAAGCACTGGAGGCGCAGGACCGCACAACCTTTGGGGAAAACTCCAAGTCCTTTGGGCCGTGGCGCTGGTAGACAAAAAATTAGGCTAGAAAGAGTATTTCACCCTAAGGAGTTTACAATTTGTCCCGAAGAAAATGAGGAGCCACCGATGGATTTAAACCCTCTGTGGCCTTAATTGGTTACTTAATGAAATTTAAATTACTCCCCTTAACAAGTGGAAGATTACCTATTTTAACGAACCACCACCTTTTAAGGACTGAAATAATTACTCAGCAAAATTTAAATCGGTCCTTTCAACAGAATAAAGACTTTCCTATTTTAACTAAGACAACAATATATAACAAACTTGGCATTATAGTTTTTCGTATTTACTGTCAATGGAACCTTATGAGTCCTACAAACAATTCCGCACTTTCATTCTCACCATACCAGAAGCACCAGCATCCAAGATGAAGGCAATTTTGTATTTAATGGACTGAGTGCTCACAAAGGATCTTATTCTGAAAGCCATGGAACATGTCCACCCACATGGAACAAGTAGGTAGACAGGAGGGGAGACTGCTGGGGGGTGGGGGGCAGCAGAGGGGACCAAGGGAAGCACTTGAAGACAACGGGAATTCTAAGTCTGATGCTCAAGACAAACCCTCCCGGACAGAGTGCTAGGAAAAACCTCCTTGGAAAAGGAGGGCTCAAGGCTGAGAAGGACTTCAAACCCGTAACTCATTTAGGCGAAGGAAGCATTCCTGTTTGGAAGAACCTCCCAGCACAGAGGCAAGGAGACTGGAAAACGCAGAGGATACTAAGAGATCAGCTTGGCTAAAGCCGGGAGAGAATGCTAGAGAATGCCCCAGAAGCCAAACAGTTAATGAGTTTTTTAACTGTGACTGACTTACAGAGAGAAGCTTCCTCCACCAGGGGAGAATCTGGCCCAAGGTATAAAACACTTGGAGTGCCTGAGAAAACATGTAGCCGTACATAAATCCAAAGCCTGCCTCTGGCTGGTTCTCAGTGCACCCTTTCATTTCCTGGATACAAACACCACACTTGACCGACATCACAGGCAGCAGCATTCCCTCAACCCGTAGCTTATCATACATTCCTGTCACATTCCAATTCTCAGACAGTCCCACATAAAAAGACCTCAGATTTGTGCAAAGATGAGGGTAGAAAGCTCAGCATTTATTAGCTTGCTGATGTGCAACAGTGGTGAGATCAGCAGGGCTGGTACTGTGGGTTCAATAATCATTTTTTGTTGAACCCAAGTTTGAGACCCATAATATGACAACAAGGATATTTATGGAGACAACAGGACAGAACTGAGACTGCCACTTGCAAGAGCCATAATTATCGATTCAAATAAGCTAAAGAAGTTCAAGATGGGGGAAACTTGATTGAACAGCAGCACATAAAGCGAGTCAGGATTTTAGTTGTCAGTGAGTCAATGTGATATGGCTCCAAAGAAACCACTGTACACTGTAGACTGTAATTACAGAAGCACCCAGAATAAGCTAATCCTACTCTATTCTGCTAGTGAGAAAGTGTTTTATTTTGTTCTGCAGAGCAGATATTAAGAGACACATAAACAGGAATTTGTTCAGAGAAGACCGACTAAAATGCATTGCAAATTATGTCACTGAAGGTGTAACAGCTGTCATATTTTAAGCTCCTACTGTACCATGGATCTTCACCCAATTTATCCCTAATTCTCATAATAACTCGCTAGATGAGTACTTTCATCCATATTTTTCAGAGAAAGATACAGCAGCTCAGAGCACTGTTAGTATGTGAAGGGACTGGAAACTGAGCGCAGATGCATCTAGCTCCAAAGCTGGCGTTCTTTCCACTACCCCACACTGCCTCCCTGTTTAAAATAACCGGGCATGTTTAGTTGGAAGAAAAGAACCCTTGTGGAGTGAGTGGAAGAAGGGAAATGTGTTAGCAGTCCTCAAATATTTGTGGAAGCAGCATTAGATATTTTATTCTGTATGGCTCCAATGAGTGCAAATTGTAGAGAAACAGATGTCAATTCAACATAAAGAATTTTCCAACAGGGTTGTCTAGAGACTGGGTAGCTCAGCCATTTGGGGACGTGACAAGTTCGCTGTATCTAGGGGTTGGGTAGCCCTGCGGCAGGTATGCAAGGTCTGGATAAATGCATGAATGACCTTTAAGGTCTTTTCCCATCGGACAGAAACTAAGGCTCAGAGAGGCATTGGAACTTGGCCAGGGTGACCCCTCCCTGAAAGGTCAGATCCACAACGAGATCTTTCCTGGGTGTCCCTCAGCCCAGAGCTCTTTGTACAACATGCTATTTCATGCTGAGGGCAAGACAAATTGAAGAAATTACGCATACAATCACATCAACCTCCCTCTCAATCAAATTTAACCCATATATCCAAAAAGCGACTGGTGCCTTCCTTCCTCTTCAGGCACGTTTTTGGGTAAAAATCTTTGGCTGAAAAATGTTCAAAAGATAAGTGGGAGAGGAGAGAAGCAAGGGAGCTGAATAACCCACTAACCAGATAAGATAAACCTAAGAGACTGTTTCTAGAGATTACAGTATTACTGAGCACCCCTAAAGTATCTTTACACACCCTTTGCATTACTGGGCACATCCCATAATCCCAAGTCTGGTATTATTCTGCTGTTCCACACCTGGAATACATCTTATACACTCACACATAAATAGGTTGAAGGATTTGAAATAAAATCATATCTTGCATTTTTATAGCTCTTTACCCTTTCATGTATATTATCTCATCTGATGCTCATCACAGTCCTCTAAGGAAAACAGCTTTCTTTCGGACGGACAAGCAATTTCCTAGCTGCCGGGGGAAGAAAGGGCTACAGCACACAATTCACTTTTTTTTTTTAAACTACATTCCACATTAAATTATTCCCCCAGCCTGGATGAGTCAACCCAGAAGCAGGTGTTTTGCTTTTCCTCGATTGCTATCACCACCGCAAACCTTCAGCTGTCCTCCCCCACCGTGCCCTCCAGTGCCCCCACCCCCGCTACTACCGCAGCGCTTGGTCCCCAGCCGGTTACTAAGCACTCGCTCTGCACAGCCCCGCACACGCTGCTCCAACTCCCAGCGAAAACTACACCCCATCCCCACCGGCGCCGTGTGGCCGCGTCCCCGTGCCCCCAACATTCGCCCAGGCCCGAGTGGCTGCGACCTTCCCAACCACCAATGAGGTCCCGAAGCGGGAAGGCGCAGCCTCCCGGGAACTCGAGACCCGATTTCCTGGAGGGATGGTCAAGCCGACTGACTGACTAAACGCTCTGTGGGCAGTCAAGCCTCGGGCGAGGGTTAGGGGACTTCTGTGTTCTCGTCCGACCGCGAGGTTCTAGGAGACGATGACCGAGGACCTCGCCCGCGTGGCCCTCGAGTGGCGCGCACACCTCGTGCGGCCACCCACCAACCTCCGCGTAGTCCGGCACGCCCCAGCCGGTCCTCACGGCCTCCCGGGCCACTATCACTCAAAGCTTGGCCCCAGGATTGGTGTAGTCCACGCACACTAGCCACATACCCCGAGTGTGCCCATGCCCAGTCATCCGCTGGGCTAGGAGGCTAAAGGTGGAGGGTCACTCCTTCCCCGCCTGTTTCCTACCTGATTCAGGTAAGACCTGGGCTACAAGACTCCATGTTTGGGGACCCGGTTGCGCATGCGTTTCCCGCGGCCAGAGCTTCTCCGCCTGACCCCAATCCCAGGGAAGACCCAGCCAAGCCACCGAATACCCGGTTCTGGGCTAGAGCGTCGCCACCTCCGCGCACCGGCCCATCGCCCCCGAGCCCAACCTATGCTGCCGCCTTCTCCCTGCCGGGCGTCAGCGCCACCTATTGCGAAGGGTATGAAACGGCAGGCTGTGCGTTGAATAAGAGGCTGAATAAACGAATAAACTTTTATAGGGCCCAATCTGAGTACATTTACATGGTAAAACTGAAGGCCAAAGATAGTTATTAACTATGTCGAGATCTTTAGCGAGCCTTCCATATCTCAACCATTTCCCTAACTTCATAGTCACCCTAAAGACTCCCAAATCTATATCTCCAGCCCTTCCCTCTACTCCAAACTCTAGATCCATATATTTGACTGCCTTCTGTTCCTCTTCACATGAATGGCCTACACACGTCTTATACTCCACAAGGGCTAAGTTAAATTCATTACCCTTCCTCCACTACAAACTAACCACCCCCCTTCCCCAGAACCTGTGCTACTTTCTTTATTCTCTGTTGTGGTTAATGGCATCATTAGCCACTCCAGTCTACTACACTCAATTACCAATACCTGTGGCATAATGGAGTGAAGCTAAAAAGCCAAGCAGCCTTGGGTACAAATCCCAGCAAGTTCTCTCCTTCCCCCTGCTCTTCATCTTACTTCCCAAGTATCTTGGATTCATCTTGCTTCCTTCCATTCCCAACCGTTTCCCCTTGTTCAGGCCTCATTATCTCTCACTTGGACTACTGCCTCCTAATTGGTTTCCAGGTACCCACGATCACACCTTTCTAATTCATCATTCACACACCTGCCCAAAGTGATTTTTCTAAAATGCAAATCAGATCGCATCTCTTTCTGTCGTCAAACTCTGTACTAACTCCTATTCCCAATGCTAAATTCAAGCTCTTTAACTGGTCATACAAAACACTTCCAAATCTGGACCTTCCCTTCCTCTAGAATCTTCTCTCTTACCACCTGCACCTCTCCCAAACTTCATAATCTGACTTAATGTTGCTAATTGTAGTTCCTCCCAAAACACTGTGTGGTTTCCATTCTCCATGCCTTTACACATCTTTCCCCTGCCAAATACATTCGTCCCCACTTAGGCTACCTAAAAACTTCATTACTCAAAATTCACCTTAGTTGTCACATGCTCTTGAAAGCCTTCCCTGAAACCTTCCTACAGAAATATCACTCCCTCTGTGCTATCTCTGTCCCTTGTTGATCACTATGTGCCAGACACTGTGCTAAACTCCTTATGTACATTATATCATTTAATTCTGATGATAATGCTATAAAAGAACTATTATTATCCTAATTTTACGGGTGAGAAAGCTGAGGCTTTGAAAGATGAAGGAGCTTGCCCAAGGATGCAGAGGTGGTAAGCTGTGGAGCCAGGATCTGAATGTAGATATGTCTGCTCATGTTCATCTATTCATCAAAAAGGTTTGTAGAATTAAATGATATATGAAAAATCACAGATCATCTTTTAAAAGTATTACAGAGTTTATTTTTTAAAGGAAAAACACACAGCTGTTCTACTCTAATAGATGGAAACAGAGTGTTCTACTTTAAACTAATGGTATCGAAGGCCAAATAAATAGCCTTGATGTCAAGCTAAATAAGGAAACAATCCTGCTATTATTCTGTATAATTTTTTCTTATGATATGAGTGTTATGAATTTTTTTGCTAAGGGACTGATGTATTGTAAACCATTAATAAGTAGATTTTTTTAAAAAAAATCTCCTTCTGGATAAGTGGGGGAAGAGAGATCTATTGATAAATTGAAAGAGTCACCATAGAATGTTCAAAAACTTGCCAAAGATGGGGATACTAAGATATCATGAGGGATGTATGGAGTCTAAATGAGTTAATATGTGTAAAGAGAAGAGTTTCTGGCACAGAGAAAGCACCATATCTTTGCTATTGCTATTACTGTTGCTGTTGTTAAGAACTTCAGTAGCTCCCAATTCAGTGGTAAAGACAAACACATAAGCTGATGAGTGAATAATACAGCTAAGAACAAAGGTCTGTTGCGAGTTCCCAGAGGAGGGAGGGGTGAGGATCTTCCAGAGAATACGAAGAGGGGCAGGGAACAAGATGGCACCCAGAGGCCATATGACTGAGAAAGGAGTAAGTTGCTGGAACCAGAGCAACACCACCTAACTTCTGCAGAAACATTTTATTTGTTGGCAGATCTTTTACTTCTGAAAGCTCTGTTTCTTAGAAACTCTAATGTTTAAAGTTTCCTTACTATTCCAAGCATTCTTTTGCTTCTGGCCCAGCAATGGGACCTTAGCCACTGGGCAAAAGAGCAAGACTTTTACCCAGATGACATGAAAGTATGGAGGAGGGGAGAATAGGTGACTGAAGCTTATGATGGGGTGACCAAGTACTCAAGGGAAGTTCTGGCCCCACCCAGAAGTCCAGCTGGGATAATCAGGACTCCAGAAGGGGAAAACATATTCCCATCCCTGAGGCTCCAGCCCCTCCCTAGCAGAGGAGAAACAGATGGGCACAGACTTAGTGATGTGTGCCTTGATCAGGAGGGAAGGGCAGAGGCCATCATCCAACTTGGCAGGCACTGCCCAAGAGGGCGACCTTTTTCCTCCAAACCCATGCCAGGTGTCTAGCACACTAACTCAGTGTTTCCCAAGCCAAACGACATGGAAGGCCGCTTAAAACTCTACATTCTTTACCACAGGCCATTAACTTTATACGTAGGCAAAACATATTTATGTTCCTCCTGTTCTTCAATAAACATAGTAAAGAAACTTTCTGTGGGTAGTTCACTCCAGACCAGTGAAATGAGGCCAGCTATTCTGATGGGAATAACTAATGAGACACATACAGAAAAGAAGTTAAACATTAAACAGAGGAACACTGTTGGTAGAATTGAATAGACACAACTTTTTTGGAGGGCATTTTGGCAATAGCTATTAAAATTGATCTGGCAATTCCACTTTGCCAAATTTATTCTGTGTGTATACTCCCTGACATGTGTCCAAGGATGAACAATGCTGCATTATTTGGAAAAAGAATCTTTTTAACTGGAAACAAACTAAATATCCATCTATAAGGTGCTGGTTATGAGGCTGTCTAACGTGTAAAGCTTTTCAATGTACACGAAAATGCAAGGTTCAAAAGAGTGTGTATATTATAATCCTACTTGTATAAAAACCTGTATGTATCATATAACTAAATATGTTGATATTTACAATATTAATATATTTACATATGTATTAGAAATCCCTGGAAACATCCAGATGTGGCAAAGTGGCAGCTTAGGGGCAAATCTGGTCTACAGGGAGATTCGTTTATTGGACTTTTTTGTTTTAAATTTAAATGTGAATGCCTGCAGAAAGCCCTTTACTCTCTAGTCTCACACCCTTCAGTTCCTCCAGCTGTTACTTGGCCTGGTCCCTAAATGCGAGTGAGGATAGATGCAGGCACTTGTGGGGGTAGCTGGAGGCATGCTTTTAGTATTTACTTTCCACTTCTGATCTGTAAGCAAACATGACATTTATGACTTAAGGGAGGGTAGAGTGGGGACTGACGTCTTTCCATGTCGGAGAGAACAAGGACTAGAGGAAAATAAGGATCCTGAGAGATGAGACACTGATTTGGAAGTTACTGCTACAGGCGAGATAAGGAGCAAGCGGAGGCTGAGCCAGCCAGTAAGAGCAAGGATGAATTGTGAAGCCCAGATTTGAAACTTTTTTTAAAATCCCTTATCAGCCACTGCAGTTAAAGGAATGTACAGGCTTCTCTTTCTTCTTCTTTCTTTCCTGTCATGAATAATCGCAGCCTGTGGTTTATCACATGGGCAGCTGGGCAGGACTCTGTTGTGCTCTGTGGGAACCCAGCTCTGCTCATAGCACTCCTGGAGAGTCTCATTCTCCTGTGCCTGTGAGTTAATTTCTTTCCCTTCACAGTGTTGGCACCAGCTGTACAGAAAGCAGGAGTCTTCAGCACCAAATATACAGCAGAAATCAAACTTGGATGTGCCTGTACAGAGTCTACCAGATAGTCCTGTCCTGCCCTTTGTCTACCTGTAGGATCAGTGGCTTCCACAGTTAACTTCAAGACAATACTAGAAACCCTAATAGTCTGTAAATAAGAGTAAAGCTTTACCTTAAAATAAGAACAAGGAAAACTCCCAAATGAAACACTCCCTTGTTTTTGGCAGCAGTTAACAGACAGCAGCTGGTGTGAGAGTCCTGGATGCCATACTATGCTCTTTCATCTGCTGGAAATTCTTCAGTTGAATGAAATTATTCATTTGAAAGTTTTCATTGAATTTAGGCTGATATTTCAGGGACTTTTTCCTCTGTAGTCTGAACAGTGGGGAATGCATCATGGTGCTAAATTGGGGAGATTGGGCCGTGAATATAGTCCAATCCATGAATTACTCTTTTTGGGGGGGCTGGTTCATTGAGGGAGAGAGAGCGAGAGAGAGGAAACAGAGATTTTATAACTATAGGAGGGATTACGTCCCATCTATGACTCAGTCTACCCCCATTCCCATTATCTCTGTCCACAATATTATGCCTGTCATAGACATTCAGGTGCTTCAGCGCAAATCCACTAAGTTCACACAGGTATCCCAAATGACCATCAGCTGATGGATGGATACATAAAATGTGATATATGCATACAATGGAATATCATTTGGCAACAAAAAGGGTTGAAGTGCAGATACATGATACACCATGGATGAACCTTGAAAACATTATGCTAAGTAAAAGAAGTCAGACACGAAAGACCACATATTATATGATTCTATTTCTACAAAATTCCAGAATAGGCAAATCTATAGAGACCAAAAGTAGATTAGTGGTTGCCTAGGGCTGGGGTAGGAGGGGGGAAGGAGAGTGAATGCTAATAGGTATAGGGATTTTGTGGGTGGAGGTGGTGCGTCTAAAATTAATAGTGGGACTTCCCTGGTGGTGCAGTGGTTAAGAATCCACCTGCCAATGCAGGGGACACAGGTTCGAGCCCTGGTCTGGGAAGATCCTACATGCTGCGTGGAGCAACTAAGCCCATGCGCCACAACTACTGAGCCTACACTCTAGAGTCTGTGAGCCACAACTACTGAGCCCACCTGCCACAACTACTGAAGCCCGTGTGCCTAGAGCCCATGCTCCACAACAAGAGAAGCCACCACAATGAGAAGCCCCCGAACTGCAACAAAGAGTAGCCCCACTCGCCACAACTAGAGAAAGCCAGTGCACAGCAATGAAGACCCAACACAGCCAAAAATAAATAAATATATATATTTTTTAAAAAATTAATAGTGGTAATAGTTACACAATTCTGTGAGTATAATAAAAAAACACTGTTAATTTTAAATAGGTGAATTATATGTTGCATAAAGTGTATCTCAATAAAGTCATTACTGAAAAGATAAAAGGAAGGAAAGATGTATACCAAGAAAACATTAGTTTAAAAAGCTGAAGTGACATATAATATTATAAAAAAGATTTTGGAACAAGGAATATTACCATGGATAAAGAAGGATTTCACAGTGAAAAAGGAATTAAGTCATCAAAAAAAAAAAAAAATCCTATATGCGTATGCATATGGTAATAGAGCTTCAAAACAACTTAAGCAAAAACTGATGGAATTAGAGGAGAAATAGTCAAATCCACAATTATAACTAGGGGTTTTTATATTCCTCTCTCAAAAATTTATAGAGGAAACAGTAAATCAGAATATACAACACTCGAACAATACTATCAATCAACTAGAACTAATTATCATTCAAAGAAAACTCCACACAACAAAAGTAGAACACCCAGTCTTTTCAACCGAACATGGACTATTCATCAAGGTAGATCATACTCAAGATAGATCATATTCTGTATCATATTGGATAGGTCTCAATAAATGCAAAAGGGCTGAATTCATTTGAACATATTCTCTAACCAAAATGGAATTAAATTATAAATCAATAACAGAAAAATATATGGAAATCCTCATGTATTTGGAAATTAAACAGTAGACTTCTAAATAATCCATGGGTCCAATACAAATCACAAGTGAAATTATTAAAAATTTGAACTGAATGGAAATAAAAACACAATACGTCAAAATTTGTGGGAGGGCTTCCTTGGTGGCGCAGTGGTTGAGAGTCCGCCTGCCGATGCAGGGGACACGGGTTCGTGCCCCAGTCCAGGAAGATCCCACATGCCGTGGAGCGTCTGGGCCCGTGAGCCATGGCCACTGAGCCTGCGTGCCCGGAGCCTGTGCCCCTCAACGGGAGAGGCCACAGCAGTGAGAGGCCCGCGTACCGCAAACAAACAAACAAACAAGCAAGCAAACAAAAAATGTGTGGGATACAGCTAAAACTGTGCTAAGAAGGAAATTTATAGCAATGAATACAATCATCCCTTGGTACCTGTGGGGGGATTGGTTCCAAAACCACCACCCCCCATACAAAATTCCAAGGATGCTCAAGTCCCTTTTATAAAATGGCTGTAGTACAGCTAGCCCTTCTTATCCCTGGGTTCCTCATCCTTGCATTCAACCAACTGCCCATCCCACAGATAAGGGGAGCTGACGGTATTTAACAAGAACAGTCTCAGATCAAAAATCTAATCTTCGGGGCTTCCCTGGTGGCGCAGTGGTTGAGAGTTCGCCTGCCGATGCAGGGAACACGGGTTCGTGCCCCTGTCCGGGAAGATTCCACATGCTGCGGACTGGCTGGGTCCGTGAGCCATGGCCGCTGAGCCTGCACGTCCGGAGCCTGTGCTCCGCAACGGGAGAGGCCACAACAGTGAGAGGCCCATGTACCG
>NW_006797566.1:1729133-1737795 GCF_000442215.2 Lipotes vexillifer | reverse complement strand
TACCCAAAAAAAAAAAAAAAAAAAAAAAAGAAAAAAGAAAAATCTAATCTTCCACCTTAAGAAACTGTGAAAAGAAGAGCAAAGTAAACCCAAGTAAGTAGAAGGAAGGAAATAATAAACAGCAGAATCGATGAAACTGAAAACAGAAAAACAGTAGAGAAAAATCAATGAAAATAAAGGCTAATTCTTTGAAAAGATCAATAAAATTAATAAAAGTCAGATGAATCAGGGAAAAGAAAAAGAAGAGAAAACTTACCAGTGTCAGGAGTAAAAAAGAAGAGAATAAAGATCCTCAGACATTAAAAGGATGAAAAGGCAATATTATGGGCAACTTTATGCCAATAAATTCAACAACTTCAATGAAAGACAAATTCCTTAAAAAATACAAACTACCAAAGATCATTCAAGAAGAAAGAAATGAACACAATATCCCTATAGCTATCAAATAAATTGGACTCATGGTTAAAAACCTCCTTACAAAGAAAACTCCAGGCATAGGTGACTTCACTGGTGAATGCCACCAAACATTTCAGGAAGGAATAATCCCAATTTTACACAGTCTTCCAGAAATAGAAGAGGAGGGGACACTTCCCAAATCATTTTATAAGGCCAGCATTATTCTGTTCCCGAAACCAGACAAAGGCATTGCAAGAAGAGAAAACTACAGACCAATATCCTCATGAACATAGATGCAGAAATCCTTAACAAATATTTTGCAAATTAAATCTAACAACATATAAAATGAATGACACATCATGACTAAATGGGGCTTATCCAAGGAATGTAAAATTGTTTCAGTATTCAAAAATCAATCAGTGTAATTCACCACATTAACAAACTAAAAAAGAAAAATCATCTCAATAGATGCAAAAAGCATTTGACAAAAGTCAAATCCATTTTTAATGAAAATTCTTGGCAAATTAGGAATAACGAAACTTCCTCAACACAATTAAGGACATCTATGAAAAACCTACAGCTGACATTAGTCCTGATGCCTTCCTTCCTAATATAGGGAACAATGCAAGGATTTCTACTTACCACATTTCTGTTCAGCATTGCCCTGGAGGCCCTAGACAGTGGAATAATGCAAGAAAAAGAAATAAAAGTCATACATATTGAAAAAGAATAAGTAAAACAAAATCTATTTATATACAACATGATTGTATATGTTGAAAATCCTAAAGAATCTACAGAAAAGTTACCAGAACCAAGAAGTGAGTTTAGTAAGATTATAGAATACAAGGTTAATATATAAAATCAATTGTGTGTCTATTTACTAGCAATGAACAATTATAAAATGAATTTTTAAATACCATTTACAGTAACATCCAAAAATATGAACTACTTGGGGATAAATTAAATAAAACATTACAAGATTTGTACACTGAAAACATCACTGAGAAAAAAATTAAGGAAGATCTAAATAAGTGAAGTTATATCATGTTCATGGGTTAGAAGGCTCAATATTGTTAAAATAGCAATTCTCTCCAAACTGAGCTACAGATTTGACACAATCACAAAAAAAGCCAAGCAGACTTTTTTGTTTGTTTTTTTTTTCGGTACGTGGGCCTCTCACCGCTGCGGCCCCTCCCGCTGCGGAGCACAGGCTCCGGACGCACAGGCCCAGTGGCCATGGCTCATGGGCCCAGCTGCCCCGCGGCATGCGGGATCCTCCTGGACCGGGGCACAAACCCATGTCCCCTGCATCGGCAGGCGGACCCTCAACCACTGAGCCACCAGGGAAGCCCCAAGCAGACTTTTTTGTAGAAAGTAACAGCTGATTGTAAAGTTTATGTGGAAATGCAAAAAGCGTAGAATAGCCAACATGGTTATTAAAATAGAGAACAAAGTTAGAGGACTTACACTACCTTATTTCAAGACTTACTATAAAACTATAGTAATCAAGACAAGGTGATGTAATTGTAAAAACAGACATGTAGAGCAATGTAACAGAATAGAGAGTCCATAAATAGACCCACATATGCATGGTAATTTGATTTTCAACAAAGGTGCCAAGGCAATTCAGTAGTGAAAAGATAATATTTTCAGAAAATAATACTGGAACAAGTGGATATCCATATGCAGCACACACATATATACATACTCACAAATGGGGGAGGGTGAACCTGGAATATTACCTCACTCCATTTACAAAATTTAATTCAAAATAAATTATAGCCTACATTAAAAAATGTATTCAAAATGGATCACAGATCTAAACATTATGAGAACTATAACCATAATAGTTCTAGAAGAAAACATGAGAGGAAAGTCTTAGTGGGCTTTGGTTAGGCAAATATTTCTCAACTAGGACATAAAAATATAAAACATAACAGGAATAATGATAAATTGGACTTCATCAAAATTAAAACCTTTTGTTCTCAAAAGACATTGTGATAAAAATGAAAAGGAAAGTGACACACTGAAAGTATTCACAATACATATAACTTATAAAGGACTTATATACAACATATATAAGAATCCTGCAACTCAGTAAGAAGACAAACAACCCAATTTTTAAATGAGCAAAAGATTCCAACAGACACTTCACCAGAGAAGACATATGAATGGCAAATAAGCACATAAAAAAATGCTTAACATCATTCATCATTAGGGAAATGCAAACTAAAATCACAGTGAAATTCTATTTCAGACCCAGTAAAGTGACTCAAATTAAAAAGACTAACAATCCAAGTGTTGACAAGGATGTGGAACAATTGAAACTCTCATACATTGCTGATGAGAATATGAAATTATATAACCTCTTTGGAAAACAGGCTGTTTCTTATAAAGCATACTTACTATATGGACTCAATTACTCTGATACTGGGTATTACCCAAGAGAAATGAAAATGTATGCTCACATGAAGACTTGTTGAATGTTCAGAACAATTTTATTTATAACAGTCAAATCTAGAAAAACCCTTCAATTTGTAAATGGACAAATTATACAATATCCACTCAATTGAATGATACTTGGCAATAAAAGGAAACAAATTATTGATACATGCAGCAATGTGGGTGTTTCTTAAAAGCATTCTAAGTGAAAGAAGCCAGACACAAAAGACTACAAACTATATGATTTCATTTACATAAAATCCCCAAACTTTTGGGGGTGGTGGAGACATTCTCTATATCATGATTATGAATGTGGTGAAATGGCTAATATATACAATATACGGTTGACTCTTGAACAACACGGGAGTTAGAGGCACTGATCCTCTACTCAGTTAAAAGTCTAAGCATAGGGGCTTCCCTGGTGGCGCAGTGGTTGAGAGTCTGCCTGCTGATGCAGGGGACACGGGTTCGTGCCCCGGTCTGGGAAGATCCCACATGCCGTGGAGTGGCTGGGCCCGTGAGCCATGGCCGCTGAGCCTGTGCGTCCGGAGCCTGTGCTCTGCAACGGGAGAGGCCCGCGTACCGCAAAAAAGTCCAAGCATAATTTACAGCCAGCCCTCCACATCCTTGATTCAACCAACCCCAGATCATGTAGTACTGTAGTACAAATTTAGTGAAAAAAATCTGCATATAAGTGGACCCATGCAGTTCAAACCCATGTTTTTCAAGGGTCAACTGTACACTTAAACTTATTAAATTATATTGTATGTGAATTATACTTCAGTAAAGCTGATTTTTAAGGTGATGTAAAAATATTTAGTATAAGTTTAGAAAAAGTCTGGAAGAATGTACATTACATTCTTAACAATGGAGAAGAGATTACAAAAGACTTTCAACTTCTATTTCACTTTGTTATATACTCTATAATGTTTTATCTTTTTCCAAAGAGACTTCTATATTAGTCAAGATTCTTATGATTGCTAGCGACAGAAACATAACTCAAACTAATTTAAGAAAAGGCAAATTTTATTGGTTTATTGTGTCACTAGCTCATTTATTTATTGTGTAATCTGGGGGTAGATTCAGACATAGCTGGATCTAGGTGCTCCACTGAAGTTTTTGAGAATGAAGCTTTCCTCATCTATTGGTTCTTCCTTCCCCTGCGTTGGCTTCATTCTCAGACTGTCTCTCTCCCTGTGATGATGACACAGCAGCCTAATAGCTTGGCAACCCCAGAGGAAAAGTCACACCAGGAAAAGTCCTGAGCCAACTCTTAATGACGCAGCTGGGACATATTTCCTTCCCTGAGCCCTGGCACCCTGATGGCCAGGCATGGGTCACGGGACCATGCATGGAGCTTAGCAAGGGCAGGGCGGTCTCAGCCCCATACTAAAGAGTGGTTTCCAAAAAAAAAAAAAAAAAAAAAAAAAGAGGGTCTGATATCAGAATAAAGGCAGCTTAGCAGGCATAAACAGCAGATGACTACTATAATATACTGCTTTTAGAATTAAGGAAAAAGTTATTTTGCTTTTAATCTTTAGAATAACAGAGCCCAAGGAAATATCTTCTGGTGCTTTTCTAACAGAGCATAGCATAAAGCCCACTGTTATGAACTGAATGTGTGTGTCCCCCCCAAATTCATATGTTGAAACCCTAACCCCCCATATGATGATATTAGGAGGTAGAGTCTTTGAGAGGTAGCTAGGTTTAGATGAGGTTATGAGGGTGGAGCCTCCATGATGGAATTAATTTCCTTCTAAGAAGAGAAAGAGACTAGAACACTCTCTCTCCACCATGTGAGGATACAGTGAGGAGGTGGCCATCTATAAGCCAAGAAGCAGGCCCTCACAGGACACTGAATCTACCAGCACCTTGATCTTGAACTTCCCAGCCTCCAGAACTGTAAGAAATAAATCTTCACTGTGTAAGTCATCCGTTCTATGGTAATTGTTATAGCAGCCCAAGCTGACTACATGACCCACATATCAGCCTTCTCTGAGGGATTAGGAAGGAGTTAAGGAAGATGCCATCCAAGGGGAACCCTTTGCTTGCCAAAACAGAGGGTAATTTGTAGAATGGAGTAGAGGTAAGATAGGGCTTGGAGAAGATTTGTGTAATCCCTTGAGGGAAACGACATAGGTGGTTGACTAGAGATGAAAAAAAGGACTTCCAAGTAAAGCCGAGGGTGGCCATGTGACACACCATGTGGCCATTCTGGGATAGGGGGATGGCTGAAACGATTGTGGTGTTGCTTCCGTGTGCTACCTGGAATCAAGCTGCCGGATAACGATACTGCACTTCTGAAGGCCACTTGTGCTTGATGGTAAATAATTTTAAATACTTTTATATTAACACAAATAAGAATGCATTATGAAGTAGAATGCAAAAATTGCATGTGATTTTTAAGATAAAATACAAATTCCTTGCTTGCAATAACCCCTTCAGGCTGCCTCTCACTCTCTCCTTCATGTGAATTCAGGCTCCTCTGCCATTAGAAATTCTTCGGTGGAAAAATTTGAGAAGTATTTCTTTAAGGAATAAGGGCTGGGGATAAAGGATGTTCTTGGAGTTTTTACAGTGTCCAGACACTTTGCCAGAAGAAGAAACCAGGCAAGGATTCAGGAAGATTTGGGATTTTGAGGACAGGGCTAACATCTGGAGGGATTGGCAGAACCAATGCTAGTATATGCATAAGGGACTGAGGTTCAGGGCTGCTCACGTAAATCCTAAGAGCAGCTGCATTCCTGGGTAACATCTCATGTGGAAAGCATGGGATCCTGCCCTGGCTTAGGGTCTGGATTAGCATCTCTTTGAGGAGTAGGAATCTAGTGTTCTTGCAGAGGCACATCCATTTCTGGGGTCAGGGGAAGTTCATCTCTGAACAACAAGCTCTGGTGAGCAGCTTTTTGCCTCAGAATTGGTGGAGAAGAGAGATGGAGCTCAGAAGGTTAGAGTTCACAGGTTTAATAAGATATGGGAGATCCACAAAGGGTCATAAAAATAAAAGGACATTTTAACACCACAAAAGTAAAAAGGACAAAATGGAAATGATAGCCCTTCCCCAGAAAAGGACCATTAGCTGGCACCTGGTCTTTTTTTTTTTTCCTTTCATCACAAGGCAGAAGAAAAATTTTATCACAGATCACAGCATTCTGAGGAACTGAGAATACTGCAGTGAAGGACAGGGTGGGTCCTTCCTTTTATGCACTCTGGGATGACTGAAAATTACCCCCAGGAGGACTTTATTTAAAAACAGAGGAATGAGCTAACACTGCTGTAGCCATCATATTGCAATATTTAAATGTATCAAACCTACACTTTATACATCTTAAATTTAAACATTGCATAGTGTTATATGTTAATTATATCTCAGAAAAAAAAAAAAAAAGTAGAAGACAGGGAGAAAGACAAGCTCATGGCAATTAGCAGGACATCTACAACCTGACCACAGGATAGCAAAGGACACTCCTGCTTCTGTCTCTCCTGGGTGGGGACCCTTGAAATCTTAATAAGTCTTGGCCATTATGGTGAATTTTAGAGGGCAAGGAACAAGGGGAGGTGGAGCAGAATGAGAGAATTAAATTGGAAATATAGATTCTTGAACTGAGGTGGATGAAGAAATTAAATAATTATAAACCCAAAGCCCAAAAAAAAGAAAAAAAAACAATCAACCTGCACCTGGAGCATTAGGTTCTGGAAATCCAATTTGCACATAGAGAGTGGAGGGGCCTTCGCTGAGGGGGGTGTGCCAGGAGCTGAGGCCTCGCTGGTGAGCAGAGGACCGTTGCCCTGGAGACAGTCTTAGCTTAGAAATGGCAAACAGGAAAATAACAGGGGCTTAAGGGAGAAAGAAGAAAAAAGGCACTGCCTGGGATGGTTGATATCTTAGAAACCAGACTATACTGCATGAAACAAATGTACTTAAAAGGATAAATACAGATTTAACTGCTTTGAATAATGAAGCTAGGAAGAAGGAAGATATTTTAGTTGTTTCTGGGTTTGGATGGGTGATCAGACACTCAAGAGATTTAACAGAAGAAAAAAGAGAAATGTGTTAGAGCAGAAACTGAGATACACTTGACTATCTCCTAGTCTCTGTCCCAGAATGTACTATTGAAATGTGCTTTCAGAGAGCTATTGATAGAGAAATAATAATAAAAATAAATCCAGGGAGCTTCCTTCTTGGTGCCCATGATAATAACTTGAGATGGCAGATTTAAGAGGGAGAAGTCCAGAGCTATTTAGCATAAAATTCAGAGGTAATAATTAGCTAGTTTCAAGGCAAGGCAATGATTGAGGGGAAATGGCTTGGGCAACCATGGCCAGGAGATTTGGGGGTTAAGACTTGGTCAAAGTAGGTCTGGACACCCTCTTCAAAGTGGCTAAGGGTTTTGATACTGAAATAGGGACCCCGAGAGACTGGAGCTAGAGAAGGGACTTCCTGGAGCAGAAAAAGCCAGGAAGATCGGTCAAAGGGCTTGGAGTAAGGGACAACTGGGAGAACCAAGCCTGGGATGTGCACAGAGGACAGATGTGAAGCTAAAAACAATAGCCAATAACAAAGGAAAGAGGAATAGGAACAGGTGGATAATATATCGCCTTGGGCAATTGCTGAGAATGGACTACAGCAGTGGTTCTCAACGTGTAGTCCCCTGACCAGCAGCATCAGCAGCATCTGGAATTTGGTAAAATGCAAATGGTCCGTCCCCCTGAATCAGCAACCTTGGGGATAGGCTCAGCAATCTGTGTTTCAGTAAGCCCTCGGAGTGAAAGCAACACACTCTAAAGTTTGAGAACAACCCTATTGAAGCATCCCTGGCTTGCCTTTAATGGCTGCTGAGACCAACAAGCCAGGGAGCAGGGCTCCCTTAAACCTCTGGGTTGGCCTAGATGGGTGAATAAATGGTGAGACTCACTGAAGGGGAGCCACAAGAAGCCATGTCCGGGTTTGACACTGGTGTTGGACTGATAGGAGAAGTTTTAAGCAAAACTACACAGCTCATAGAAGAGAGGTAGACAGGGCTAGCCTAAGTAATAGGACTTTAGGAAGAATCAGAACTCACTGATAATTTCTCTTATCACAGAACTAGCTCTGGAAAACGACAGGTTTATAATAGAATTAGTGAACCCAATAACAGAAAACAAACAAAGGTGACCCTATGATCTGAATATTGAACAGGTATACAGGTTAGAAGGCCCCCAGGAAATGGAAGGAGTACATTTTCAGCTTGGGGAGATCAGGTAGTAAAGCAACAAGAAGCTTTAGACATCAGGAACCTAAAACATGCAGACATAACTGGATGGGGTCAGGGCACTAATGGAGAAGACTGTAAATGACGGTAATTTTCAGAGCTGTGAAGACATAAATTGCTCTGGGAGGACTGCCTGCTATTAGTGTAGCACTCTCTGCTCTCAAGATGAAGCAGCTGTAGGCTGTGAAATTGGTTAAAATGATTCCCAGAAAAAGAAGGAAAATTGAATATGAAGGAAAAGAGGTCTTCTGCCACCCTCTCAAAAGAGATGGAGCCCAAAGCCCTGGATGTAGGGGCCTGGACCATCTTCAGAGGTGAAACTGTCTTCAAGTTTCTGCAATCCAAGGAAGGAGTTTTAAGGCTAAAAACTCAAGGGCACTAGAAAGTAAACTGACTGCAATTCTTGCTACCATTAAACTTTTAGTTTTATAGAGAGGCAATGGAAGGGCCTCAGCCTATGGGGGCAGAGACTATATACAGGATGTATAGAGGGAACAAAAACCGTTGCTTTGGAAATGGTGTTAGCGTTGAAAAAGACAGCAAACTAGGGATATAACGGGCTTAAGGGAAAG
>NW_006797566.1:1715215-1729100 GCF_000442215.2 Lipotes vexillifer | reverse complement strand
GAGTGAAAAGACCCAGTACCGTCCCCAAGTTCTAACCCCATAAACTGCTGATGCCGCAATAGGAAATAAAAGCTAAGATACAGAGTCAAAATGAGGGAGGATCAAGGTACTAGGAAACCCAAGAATGAGAACTAGGCAAGTGGGTGAGCCAGAGATGGATGACTGCCAGAGACCAAGTCCACTTAAAAGCTTTCTTCAGCCCTCTCTCTTTTTTGGGGGGTGAATATTTTTAATAATTTTTTTGAGATATAACTGATATATAACAAATCACAAATATTTAAAATAATCTAGTTAGTGATTATGAACATTATCTGTCACCCCGAAAGTTTCCTCCCGCTGTTTTGTGATGCATTTATTTTCCTTCCCTCACCTCCTATATACCCATCCCCAGGCAATCACTGATCCAGTTTCTGTCACTATAGGTTAGTTAGACTTTTCTAGAATTTTATATAAATAAAATTGTGAGTATGTACTCTTTTTTGGATGACTTCTTTCACTCAACATAACGATTTTGAGATCTATCCATGTTGTTGTATTGTTACTTTATTCCTTTTCAATGCTGAATAGTATCCCATAGTTATGTGGAATCAACTATATAGCCATCAACTGTTGAATTATTCATTTACTCGTTTATCTAGTCATCTGTACATGGACATTTGAGTTGTTTCCATTTTGAGGTATTACAAATTAAGCTATTATGAACATTCACATACAAAGCTTTGTGTGGACATATTCCTCTTAAGTAAATGCAAATGATGTTTTATTTGATTGGGGTTTGATTTGCTAAACTTTTGTGAAAATTTTTGTGACTATATTCATGAAAGATATTGATATCTAGTTTTCTTTTCTTATAATGTCTTTGCCAGGTAACACTGGCCTAATAAGATGCATTAGGAAATGTCTTCCTCTTCCATTTTTGAAAAATTTTGTATAGAATTGGTATTTTTCTCCCTTAAATTGTTGGTAGAATTCATCAGTGAGGCTATTTGGCCTGGAGGGTTTTTGTTGGTCAGTTAGTTTGTTTTGGGGGGAAGGAAGATTTTTAAATCTACAAATTCTATTTCTTTAATAGATACAGGACTATTCAGGTTACCAATTTCTTCCTGAGAAAGATTTGGTAGTTTGAATCATTGTCAGATTTATTGGCATATATTTTTTCATAAATGTTATTATCTTTTTAATGTCTGTTAGAGCTGTAGTGATATCCCTTCATTTATTCATGATATTGGTAATTTTTGTTCTCTTTTCTTTCTGATCAGTATGGCTACAGATTTATTTACTTTAAAGATGTTCCCAAAGAACCAGCTTTTAACTATCCCAAAGAAGGAGCTCTTAAGCAAGTTTCTAGGACCTTGAACCATTAATTAATCCCTTATCACAAAAGACTGTAGACTCACGTTTAAAGGCACCCACTTATTGATGCAACTAGAGTAACTCAGGTTGTCAAGGAATTATGCTAGAACATAAATTCACCATTCATCTCAGTACAGAGGTCCCCAGCAGGATCAATAGCACTAGCCCTCCTGATACCAAGAAATTCAATTTTTCATTGAGAGTCAAAAATCTACAGGTGTTCTTAGACCAGTGCTTGGGTTCACTGCATACTGATTTTCTAGGCATGTTATTGCTCTCTGATGTCCCCTACTCCCCAGTAAGAACCAAATATTAGCACAGCTAACCAAGAAAAAAGAGAGAAGATAAAAATTACCAATATTAGGAATAAAAGAAGAGAGACCCCTCTGATATAAAAGGATAATTAGGCAATGTTAAAAAACAACTCTATGTCTCAAAATTCAAAAGGTTTGGTAAAGTGGACCAGCTCCTTGAAAGACACACATTGCCGAAACTCACCACAGAAAGAATAGATAAGGATAGTTCTGATAACCTTATATCTATTAAAGAAAATACATTTGTAGTTTAAAACTTGCCCCCGGGCCTCCCTGGTGGTGCAGTGGTTGAGAGTCCGCCTGCCGATGCAGGGGACATGGGTTCGTGCCCCTGGTCCGAGAAGATCCCACATGCCGCAGAGCAGCTAGGCCCATGAGCCATGGCCACTGAGCCTGCGCGTCCAGAGCCTGTGCTCCGCAACGGGAGAGGCCACAACAGTGAGAGGCCCGTGTACCGAAAAAAAAAAAAAAAAAAGTCATCAGTATAATAGTAGCTATAATTATTAATACTGTATTATATACTTGAAAGTAGATCTTAAATGTTATCACCACACACACACAAACAATTATGATTATGTGATGGGATAGAGATATTAACTAACCTTATTGTGGTAATCATTTTGTAATATATACATGTATCTAATCATCACACTGTACACCTTAAATTTACATATGTTATATGTCAATAATATCTCAATACAGGTGGGAAGAAAATAAATCAATATAATTCACCATATTAATAGACTAAATGATAAAAATAATATGACCATATCAGTAGGTGCAGAAAAAGCTTTTGACAAAATTCAACATTGATTCATGATAAAAGTTCTCAGGAAACTAGAAATGGAAGGGAACTTCTTTAACCTAATAAATGGTACCTGCAAAAACTCATACAGGTAACATTATACTTAATGACAAGAGATTGAATGCTTTCCTTCATAAGATTTGGAACAAGGCAAAGATGTCCTCTTTACCTCTACTGTTCAACATTGTACTTGAGTTCCTAGCTAGTGCAATAAGGTAAGAAAAAGAAATGTATACAGATTAGAGAGGAATAAACAAACTAGTCATAGGCAACATGATTATATATCCAGAAAATCCCACAGAATCTACAAAAAAAACTCCTAGAACTAAAAATTGAGTTTAGCAATATTGCAAGATACAAGCTTAGCATACAGAAGCCAGTTGTATTCCTATGTACAAGCAATGAACAATTGGAACCTGAAATTAAAACAAAACAATACTATTGACAATAGTACCACCCTCAAAAAGGACTTAGGTATAAATCTAACAAAATATGTACAAGATCTGTATGTGGAAAACTAAAAAACATTTATGAAAGAAATAAAGAAGATCTAAATAAATGGAAAGATGTACCATGCTCATGAACTGGAAGACTCAATATTGCTAAGATGTTAATTCCATCAAATATGGTCTACAGATTCAGTGCAGTCCCAAACAAAATCCCAGTCAACTTTTTTGTAGATTTTTATAAGCTTATTCTAAAATTCACGTGGAAAGGCAAAGAAATTAGAATAGCCAAACAATTTGGGGGAAAAAAACAAACAAACATGTTACCTGATTTTAAGACTTACTATTACTATAATACTACAGTAATCATAATAGTAATTATAGATATAGATTAACTGGGATGTTGGGGGAATCCCAGGATGGAATGTAAACTGTGACAAATAAGTTTAACTGTATTACATATGTATGCCATAACCACATTTAAGGGTGTAGGGAGAAAAGGAGCTGACCTTAAGTAACTTTGGAAACTGCATTTTGACTAGAAGCTTTAAGGCTAAAGACAAAAGAAACTATGCATAAAAACTGAATTATACCTGGTAAATTTGTTTCTCATTGGAGTATAGGTTCACAATTCTAAAGTTGCTTTACATGTATATCGAAGATGAACAACTAAGTAAATGGATGGTGGATGGTGGGAATCAGGTTCCTCACTATGACAAGGGAAGTTACAGAGAAGAAAGGAAAGTTAAAATGAATGTTACAGTGCTGGTTTTGCAGGCAGAGGCATCAATATGAGCTCATGTATGTATTATATGTATGAACTTGTCTGTGCTTTTATATATATGTATGTATATATATACACATATACACAAATGCAGAAACAATTATAGATATACTTGTATTTTTTAGTTAGTATACATAAATATATTATGTAGCTCTGTCTGCTGAGAGGACCAAAAAGCATCCCAGTAGTAATGAATAAACCCAGTGCTCAGATTTTAGTTTCCAAGTACCATTTTCGAAGTAAAATAAAACAAAACAGGCATCTTTGAGAAATGATTGAATTCTAGCATTGGGGTGAAGAAAATACAAGAAAGGAATATCTTGAAGTAACAGAAAGTAAGAAAATTCTCAAAAAAATAAAATGATGGGGGGCCTAACAAAGGGACATAGGAACCAACCTGAAAGTGTTCCCAACTGCCAAAATCTGAAACAATTTGAACAACAAAATGATAACAGTATTGGATTATAACCCAAGGCAAATATACATGAGTCCATACTGATATAAATAGAATATTGAATGAATGAAATAAAATGAAAGTGACAAGACACTTGCAAATACATTTATTAATTGCCTATGCCACTCCAGCAGGTGAAATTTAATTTCTTCCTTTCTTGACTTTCCAAATCATTTCCAAATAATAGAGTATGGAAAGGGAGAAATATTAACTATATCATGAAGAAACTTGGCAAATACCACCTTAACCAAGTGATCAAGGCTAACACCACCAGTGATATCATGTGGACATCATGTACCTCTTGATACGATGGGATGAGAAGGGCACTTCACTTCTGTCATCTTCCTTCAAAAACCCACAACTTCAGTCTAACTATGAAAAAAAAAAACCTCCAAATCATAGAACATTGAATAAAATACCTGACTAGTACCCTTCAAACCTGTCAAGGTCATAAAACACAAGGAAAGACTGAGCAACTATCACAGACCCAAGGAATCTAAGGATACATGATTACTAAGTGCATTGTGGCATCCTGGATAGGATGTTGGAACAGAAAGAGGATATTAATGGAAAAAGTTCTAAAATTTAGTTAATAAAGATATACCAATGTTGGTTTCTTAGTTTTGACCAATGTATGATGTTAAAAATAGAAGAAATGGTGAGGGACTTATGAGAATTCTCTGTTATCTTTGCAACTATTCTATAAATCTAAAGTTATTCCAAAATATAAAGGTTTTTTTTTTCTAATGAAGGTGACATAACCCATTTCCAGACAAACACAAAGCTGAAATAATTTGTCTCCAACACTACTATACTACAAGAAATGTTAATGAAGTTTCTCAATCTGAAGGAAAATAATACCTGAAGGAAAATGATTTCTTCTTGAAGGAGGAAACCTCAGATCCACACACACACACAGAGGAATCAGAAATGGCAAGTATGTGGGTTAAAAAAAATAAATTTTCTCACTTTTGTAATTTCTTTAAAGCACATTTGACTGTTTAAACTAAAATATTACCAATGTATTGTGGGATTTATATATGTAGAAGTGAAATATATGACAACAAGAGTGCAGGTGACAGGAGGGGTATGTAGAAGTATATAGTCTCATACTTAATATTAAATATAATACTATGTGAAGGTGCAGTGTAACAAGTTAAAGACGGGTATTATAAGACATAGGACAATCACAGAAAACAAAGAGGCATAACCAGTAATGCATTAGAGGAAATAAAATGAAACACTAAAAAATATGCAATTAGGGCAAAAGAAGGCAGAAAAAGAGAACAAAAATCAGATGAAAGAAATGGAAAAGTAGTAGCAAGATGGTAGACATAAGCCAGACAATATATGTAATTACATTAAATGTAAATACTCAATTATAAGGCAGAGCTTGTCAGAGTGAATAACAGAGCAAGGCCTAACTATCTGATGACTACAAGAAATGACTTGATATACAAAGAAATAGTTAGACTAAAATAAAAAGATGGAGAAATATAACATGCAAACACTAATCTTAAGAAATCTGGAGCATCTATATAAATACCAGAGAAAGTAGACTTTAGAATAAGGAATATTGCTAAGAGATAAAGAAGGACCATACTGGTTTCCTGTTGCTGCACAACAAATTACCACAAGCCTGGCAGCTTAAAACAATACCCATGTATTAGTTCACATTTTGTACATTAGAAGCCAAGCATGGCATGGCTGGCTTCTCTAGTCAAGATATCACAAGGCTCAAATTGGCCAGGTTGAGTTTTCATCTGGAAGCTCTGGGGACAAAAAATCTGCTTTCAAGTTCACTCTTGTAGTTGGAAGAATTGAGTTTCTTGTGGTTGTATAACTAAGTTCCCCGTTTCTTTACTGTCAGCCAGGGGTCTCACTCAGCTCCTAGAGGATACCATCATTCCTTGATATGTGGTATCCTCCATCTTCAAGCCAACAAAGGGCACTGAATCCTTCTCATGCCGCAAATTTCAGACTCCTCTTCTGTGACCAGCAGGAGAAAACTTTCTGTTTTTTGTGTTATTAGGTCAGTCTTACCCAGATAATTTCCCAGTCTCAGGTCAATAGTGCCAATAAAACATAACCTAACCCACGGAGTAAAACCCATCACATCAACAGCCCTGGAGATTATTCAGGTTATATATACCAGAGGGAAAGGAAATTTTGTGGGTCATCTTAGACTTCGTCCTGTCATAAGGACATTTCATAATGATAAAATAATCAAGTCACATGGACATAGTAAGACTAAATATGTTTGCATCTAATAACAGAGCTTTAAGATATATGAGAGAAAAACTAATGGAACTAAAAAATTATACAAATTCACAATTGTGGTTATGAATTTCAGCCTTCCTTTCTCAGTGATTAATAGAGCAAAAGGACAGAAAATTAGTTAAGATACAGAAGACTTGAACAACACTATTAACCAAGTTGACCTAATTGACATTTGTAGAGCACTACTTCCAATGGTTTTAGAAAAGCTATTCTTTTAAGTTCATGTGGTATAGTCACCACAATAAACTATATGTTGGGCCATAGAATAAGTTTCACCAAATGTAAAAGGATGGAAATTACAGAGGGTATTCTCTGACTGCAAAGGCGTTAAATTAGAACTCAATAAAACCCCTATTATAGCAACTCCACCACAACATGGAGACTCTCCAACTTGATGTTTGGATGTCAGTATGACAGTGATCCTTTGGTATGGTCAAAGAAATATTAATTACTCACATAGTGTAGAAGTCCCAAGGTGAGTGGTGGGGAGGATTGCTCTCTCTGAGTGAAAATCCAGAACAGAGAGAAAGAAGGGATAGTGAGTGTGCAATATTTTATAAAGGGAAATACCTGTCAGTGTAAAGTTTGAAAGAGGTTCCACCCAGCATGAAAAGAGGCAAAGAGGCAGCAAGAGGTCACATGTGCTTGTGGGCCTTGGGTGTGGGTGAGCTTTATCAGGATGCTACAGGAGGCAACAAACACAGGGAAGCAATAAGGCTTAAAGATGTCTAACATTAAATCAAATGTCAATTGGAGTTTGTTTCTTTCATACGGTTATCATGACCCCAAAGAGAAGGAAATTAAACAACAAACGTAAATGATTCTTGGATTAAAGATGCAGTCACAGGGAAAATGAGTAAATATTTTGAACTGAATGATAATGAAAATACAACATATTACTAAGGCAGTGCTTATAGGAAAACTTTTACCTTATCAGAAAAAGAAAGATCTGAAATCAATGACCTAAGCTTCCACTTTAAGAAACTGGAACGAGAAGAGCAAAGCAAGCCCGTGACCATAAAAGAAAAGAAATAATAAAGATAAGAGCAGAAATTAACAAATGAGAAAAGAGATAGATAATGGAAAAATTAACAAAATAAAAAGTGCTTCTTGGAAAGGATAAATAAAACTGAGAAGCCCTTAGCTAAACTGATCCAGGAATAAAGAACACAAATCACCAATACCAGGAATTGAAAAGGTGCTATCTCCACAGATCTAAAGATATTAAAAGGATAATAATATTTTGAATAATTTTATGCCAATAAGTTTGACAACCAAGATGAAATGAGGAAAAGCCTTGAAAAATACTACTTATAATAATAATTGATACCCCAAAAGGCAAGTATTCACAACACATATATCAGACAAAGGACTTGAATCCAGAATATATCTATAGATCTCTTACAACTTATTAGTAAGAAGACAAACTATCCAATTTAAAAATGGGCAAAGGATTTGAAGGGATCTTTACAAAATAAGATAATTAGTCAATAAGCACGTGAAAAGATAAACAAAAAGTTAGTCATCAGGGAAATGCAAACTAAAACTACAATAATTTACAACTACACACTCAGTAGAATGATTAAAATTTTTTAAAGTGACAATTCTAAGTGTTGGAGAAGTTGTGGAGAAACTGGAACTCATATATTGTGGGTGACAAGGTAGAATGGTATAACCATTTTGGAAAACATTTTGGCAATTCCTTATGAAGTTAAACATACACTTACCGTATGAACCAGCAATTCTACACCTGTTTACCGAAGAGAAGACTTATACATGAACATTGATAGCAGTTTTATTCATAATAAAGCCAGATATTTGCCCCAGACAAGGAAAATTCCTGTCTGATGCTCCTCTCCTCCAAAAATTTAAGAAGCTACTGAAACATGCTGCCTGCTCTCAAACCAGAGGCATCCAAAATCACCACAGCCAGATTTTGCATTTAACAGCCACCCTAAATCCCAGGAACCTGCTCTCACTAATCTCTAGGCAACAGGACTCAGCTTCTGTTCTTCCTTACTTACCTAAGTTCCCATAGCCAATGTGAATCACTTTCCCTGCACTTTCAAAGAAGCTTCAGCAAAGCCCCAACACCAAGAAGACCATTATAGCAGGATTTCCTTCACCAGATAACTCAGCACCACAAATGCCAACTCAAGAGCCCATGTGGCTATTCTAACCAGTAGTAAATGGGAAATGCCTGCAAGAGTCTGGAGATGGGCCCAAATTACCCTGTTAGCCCAAGCAGTTGGGAGGAGCATCTAATGATTGCTTTGTAGTAACTCAGGAGGAATCAGTTTGAATCAAGAACTCACCCAAGATGGTGATCCAAGAAATACTTGAGAAACTGTGGTGGAAACCTCTGTGAATTTGTTGGAGAGTCATGCTCAGGACTTTCAACTGTTCATCCCCAGGTCCATTCTTGGTACTAGACTGGCACCCCATGTGTTCTCTTCTTGCAGCAGTTCCTGAGTCATCTGCTGGCTTCCTCACCTCCTGCTGCTGTCAATAACTAGAGTGGCCATAAAGTTTATCATCCAAACTGGGACACCTGAGAATGTAAAGTGCATGTTATTAATTATTACAGTTTGACAACAGGTTTAAACTGGGACTATCCCAGGAAAACCAGGACATACGGTCACTCTAATGATGACTCCTCTGCCCCAAGGAGTTCTCTCTCAAAATTAACTGGAGAGTCACAGTCACCACACCATTCTCTTTGCTGTCCCCACAAAAATGCAAGTAGACTTTTCATTTTAAAGGTTTTATTTCTAGTCATTAGAGGTAAATTGACAATGATAACTAATAAGAGAAAATTAAAAGAATATAAAGTACCTAATTTATGGTCCCTAAATAGCCAAATACACTGAGGTGGCAACTAAAATTTCATGGACTTTAGTTTTAGATTTTATTTCTTTTTGTTTATGTAAATGACCACCCATTATTGCAGACACATCACATGTGTATTGTGAAACATAAGAAAATGTTGACAAACCAAAACTACAAAACAAAACACCTTCACCTAGAAATTACTACTACTGAGTGATGTTAGCAAAAATAGTGGGCTAAGAACCTCAAAATTCTCTCCTCCACAAAAACAATGAAAAACTAGCAAAAATAATCAGAATCAACGTTTTCAGAACTCTGGAAAATAAACAAAGGGTTACAGTAATCCAAAAAGTATTTATTTTTTTAAAAAAGCTGAATCTCAGTAAGAACTGAGATTTGTATGATAATTTGTATAATAATTTAATTTGCCATATTCCCATGCACTTCTTTCTAGCTCCATAGTTGTCTTGGAAACCAATAGCCCACAATTACAGTGAAAACCAGCAGCCTGGCAGTTATCAGAGGGGCAGAATGGAGTTGGAGCTCCTTCAAAGCTCATTCATAAAGAACTGTCATTATTTGACCTATCTGGTGGTTCCTGGGAGATCCCACTTGCAAGGTTGTCTTTATTTGACAGGGTTCATCCAATGCAAAAAACCTTTTCCCCAAGACAATTGTCAAAAACAATTAGAGGTAATTGTTTAACTTCACAGCTGCCTCACTCATTGGATAATGGTTGGGGCAAATAATAGACTAACCAAAAAACGTAAAAGGAAAATTTGACAATGAAACCACAGGGACTGTAAAAATATCTGCACATTCCTGGGAACCTAGAAGGCCATATGCATATATGGAGCTGTGCTCATGCTCAGGGCTGTACACATAATCAGCAAAGACCTTAAGAGCTCATCTTTACTTGAGACTTGAGTCTCTGTGCAAGCAGGAAGTAAAGGCAAAGGAAGAATTTTCAACTGCCTAGCTGAGTGTTGAAGGCATGTCCCAAAATACACACTGAGCTCCTCTGCAAAGACTGGAAGACTTATTGGTTCCTAGAAATTTCTGCCCTATTATTAGCTGACCACTAAGCTAAGAAATCAGAGATTTCAATATACAGCAAAGAATACAGACTTTACAGAATTTGTCAAGAAAAGTCACTAAACAAGCAATAACAAACAGGAACAGCAATGACAAACCTTGGGGAGGGGACAGAATCTGATTTACAGATTACATTCCAGATTGCCAATCTGAATTCCAGATTACCATATTATATTATTTAAAATGTCCAGTTTCAGTAAAAAATTTTGAGAAATGAAAATAAATATGAACATATGGTCAATACATAGGGGGAAAAAGCAATCAATAGAAACTCCCTGAGAAAGCCCAGCTGTTGGACTGAAAGGACAAAGATTTAAATCAGCTATTATAAATGTTTAAAAAGAATGAACTGAAACCATGTCTAAAAAGCTAATGGAAAGTATGAGAACAATATCTCATAAAATAAAAATATCAATAAACAGGTAGACATTATATTTGACAAAAAGACCCAAATGAAAATTCTGTGGTTGAAAAGTACTATGACGGAAATGAAAAATTCACTAGAAGGGCTCTAGAACAGATTTGAGCAGGCAGATGAAAAAATTTTCAAACTTGAAAATAGTTCAGTTGAGCTTATCCAGTCTGAGGAATAGAAAGAAAAAAGAATGAAGAAATATGAAAAGAATCTTAGAGACCTCTGGGACACCATCAACAGTTCAACAAAAGTTGGAAACTTCAATAACCCACTTTCAATAATGGGTAAAATAATAAGACAGATTAGTACAGAAACAGAAGACTTAACACTATAAACCAACTAGATCTAATAGACATTTATAGAACACTCCACTCAACAACAGTAGAATACACATCATTCTCAAATGCACATGGAACATTCTCCAGCATAGACCATATGTTAGAACATAAAACAAGTCTTACTAAATTTAAAAGGATAGAAATCATACAAGGTATTTTCCCTGACCAAAAGAGACTAAAATTAGAAATCACTAATGGAAGGAAATTTGGGGAATTCACAAATACTTGGAAATTAAACAACACACCCCTAGGTAACCACCAGGTCAAGGAAGTATCACAAGGGAAATTAGAAAATACAGCTGACCCTTGAACAACACAAGGGCTAGGGGCACTAATCCTCCATGCAGTCAAAACTCCATGTATAACTTTACAGTCAGCCCTCCATATCTTCAGTTCTGCATCCATATGTTCAACAAACTGCAGATTGTAGAGTACTATACTACATATTTATTGAAAAAAATCCATATATAAGTGGACCTGTGCAGTTTAAACCTGTGTTGCTCAGAGTTAACTGCACTTTGATATAAATGAAAATGAAAGCACAACACACCAAACCTTTTGCAATGCAGTGAAAGCAGTGCTTATATGCAAATGTATAGTTCTGAATTGTTATATTTAAAAAGAAGAAAGTTTTCATGTCAACAACCTAACCTCCCATATTAAGAAACTAGCAAAGGAGAGCAATCTAAACCCACAGCAAACAGAAAGATAGAAATAATAGAGATTAGACCTGAAATAAATGAAATAGAGAATAGAAAAACAATAGAGATAATCAATAAAACTAAAAATTGGTTCTTTGAAAAGATCAACAAAATTTAAAAAATATTAGCTAGATTGACCAAGTAAATAAAGATAGAACACTCAAATTACTAAAATCAAGAATGAAAGACTGACAATCTAGTGACCTAATAGAAATAAAAATGATTATAAAAAATTTTATCAATAATTGTATGCCAACAAATTAGGTAAGCCTAGATAAGATGCACAAATTCCTAGAGAGATACAAACTATCAAAACTGACTCAAGAATAAATAGAAATTTTGAATAGACCTATAACAAGGAAAGAGGTTGAATTAATAATCAAAAACTTCCTACAAAGAAAAGCCCAGAACCACATGGCTTCACCAGTGAATTCTACCCAATGCTTAAGGAGGAATTAACACCACTTCTTCACAAATTGTTGTAAAAAATACAAGAGGAAGGCACACTTCCCAACTCATTCTATGAGGCCATTATTACTCTAATACCAAAACCAGACAAAGATATTACAAAAAAAAAGAAGACTATTCAGACTATATTACAAAGCTACAGTAATCAAGACAGTATGGTACTGGCACAAAAACAGAAATATAGATCAATGAAACAGGATAGAAAGCCCAGAGATAAACCCACGCATATATTGTCACCTTATCTTTGATAAAGGAGGAAAGAATGTACAATGGAGAAAAGACAGCCTCTTCAATAAGTGGTGCTGGGAAAACTGGACAGCTACATGTAAAAGAATGAAATTAGAACACTTCTTAACACCATACACAAAAATAAACTCAAAATGGATTAAAGACCTAAATGTAAGGTCAGACACTATCAAACTCTTAGAGGAAAACATAGGAAGAACACTCTATGACGTAAATCACAGCAAGGTCCTTTTTGACTCACCTCTTAGAGAAATGAAAATAAAAACAAAAATAAACAAATGGGACCTAATGAAACTTCAAAGCTTTTGCACAGCAAAGGAAACCATAAACAAGACCAAAAGACAACCCTCAGAAAGGGAGAGAATATTTACAAATGAAGCAATTGACAAAGGATTAATCTCCAAAATATACAAGCAGCTCATGCAGCTCAATATCAAAAAAACAAACAACCCAATCCAAAAATGGGCAGAAGACCTAAATAGACCTTTCTCCAAAAAAGACATACAGATTGCCAACAAACACATGAAAGGATGCTCAACATCACCAATTATTAGACAAATGCAAATCAAAACTACCATGAGGTATCATCTCACACCAGTCAGAATGGCCATCATCAAAAAATCTACAAACAGTAAATGCTGGAGAGAGTGTGGAGAAAAGGGAACCCTACTGCACTGTTGGTGGGAATGTAAACTGATACAGCCACTATGGAGAACAGTATGGAGGTTCCTTAAAAAACTAAAAATATAACTACCATATGACCCAGCAATCCCACTACTGGGCATATACCCTGAGAAAACCATAATTCAAAGAGAGTCATGTACCACAATGTTCACTGCAGCACTATTTACAATAGCTAGGACATGGAAGCAACCTAAATGTCCATTGACAGATGAATGGATAAAGAATATGTGGCACATATATACAATGGAATGTTACTCAGGCAAAAAAAAGAAACAAAATTGAGTTATTTGTAGTGAGGTGGATGGACCTAGAGTCTGTCATACAGAGTGAACTAAGTAAGTCAGAAAGAGAAAAACAAATACCATATGCTAACACACATATATGGAATATTAAAAAAAAAAATGGTTCTGATGAACCTAGGGGCAGGACAGGAAAAAAGACGTAGACCTAGAGAATGGACTTGAGGACACAGGGAGTGGGAAGGGTAAGCTGGGAATGAAGTGAGAGAGTAGCATTGACATATATACACTACCAAATGTAAAATAGATAGCTAGTGGGAAGAAGCCACATAGCACAGGGAGATCAGCTCAGTGCTTTGTGACCACCTAGAGGGGTGGGATAGGGAGGGTGGGAGGGAGATGCAAGAGGGAGGGGATATGGGGATACATGTATA
>NW_006797566.1:1703655-1713526 GCF_000442215.2 Lipotes vexillifer | reverse complement strand
AAAAAAAAAAAAAAAAAAAAAAAAAAAAAAAAAAAAGGAATGAAGTCCTAATACATGCTACAATATGGATGAGCTTTGAAAATATTATGCTAAGTGAATGAAGCCATACACAAAAGGCTACATATTGTATGATTCCGTGTATATGCAATATTCATAATAAGTAAATTCATAGAGACAGAAAGTAGATTATTGTTTGCCAGAGGTGAAGAAAGGGGGATATATGGAGAGATTACTAATGGGTATGGGGCTTCTTCTGGGGGTAATGAAAATGCTTTGAAACTATATAGTGATGATAGTGGCACAAGCTTGTGACTATAGTAAAATCTTCTGAATTGTATACTCTAAAAGGATGAATTTTACGGTATACGAATTGTATCTCAATAAAAAAGAGATATGCTACTGCTAATACCCACATTAGTATCTTTTCAAATCTTTCTCCATGCTTATATGTAATATGTATTGTTTTAACCAAAATGACATATTACTAGATATACTCTTTGAAACCTTCTTTTTCAGTCACCTTGCCCTTTCTGTAAGTTTCATTTCATCTACTACCCAATCCGTATTCCAATTTCCCCATTTGTTTGAAAAATGTTCTTTACTGTTGGTTTGCCCAAATCAGTAACCAATCCAGGACCATATATTACATCTTGTTTGATGTCCCTTAAGTCTCTTTGAACATAGCACAGTTCCTTTTCCATGACACTGACTGTTTAAGAGGCCAGAGCAGTTGTCTTACAGAATATCCTACTGTCAGGATTTGTCTGGTTGCTTCCTCATGGTATTTTTCAACTTATTCCTCCATCTCCTCTTTTTCACATAAAATAAAACTTATATCTAAACTATTTATTCAAGTTAAATATATTTGGATAGAACGTGTCATAGGTTATATTGTATACTCTATATGGAGTCACATCATAGAACACATAACATCTGGTTGACTGTCTATTAGGAACACTGAGACTGATCTCAGGATATAAGAGTGATGACAGTCTGACCCCTTTGCTGTACAGTTTTTCCACCTTGCTGTCTGTGGTGTGTTGCTTTGGTGCTATACAAGTATCAGCTCCCCAAAGCCATTCACCAGTCTTTTAAAACTAACTGAAGTACCTTGCCTGAATCAATATTTTCATTAGAGTTTCCCAACTATTGCTTTCCTTATTGTATAATTCCTTCTACATTTATTTGCTGGCATTCTTCTGGTAGCACTTTCCCTCATCGGCTACGGCTACTCACTTACCTTGAAATACAGTTCCAACTGGAAAGGGAGGATAAATGCTTAATTCCTCCTATTTAATTACAAAATTTTAGGTTTTTTTTCCTTAAAGTAGTGTTCACCAACCCCACCTTCCTTTCTTCTACTTTCTATAGAGCTTTCCTTCTGCCTGAATATGTATTCAAGGCCTCTCTGAAGCCCAGCATTGACCCATTTGGCATTTCCTCTCAGCAGCCCCATTAACTTAGCCCATAACTTTTCCTAGAACTCAAAAAAACCCACAGAATACCCATAGGACTACCAAATTCATTAGTTGAGGCCCTAGACCTACAGAAATTGTCCAAGCATCCATTTCAACAAGACTAACTCAACCAGGTTGTCACCTTTTCCATCTTCAATGCTAATTGTGCCTGAGTCCTTGACAGGGTAAGCCCTGGCCAGACTCATATCATCTCTAACTATGTTCCCTGAAAGTATTTTGCCTAATCTCTGGCCTTTGGAAACGATTACTAAGATAAATAAACACATTGGCAAGGAATCGTGGTATGGGAAGATGAGAACTGTATCATCAGCAGAGGCCAGATTTTTGAAGAGGAGAGAAAGTCCTGACAATATACCCTGAGCATCAGTATGGACTGTGGGTCCAAAAGCACTTTTCTTCTATGAGGAAGGTGTAAGTCTGGAGCAAGATGGGCTCAAGCCTGGAGGAGCTATGGCTGACTTGTGATACTTTGTCCTCCGCTCATGCTGAGTGAGGGTGCAAACAAAGGGAAACAGGACCTTGCTGGCAGTCTCAGCAAGAGCTGGGAGAATGAGCACCTCTGCAGCCCCCGGGGGCTATGAACTGACTGATCTATAAACCAGAACACCAATGCATTCATATACAAAGAGGATGCTCCTTGCCAAAGAGACCAGATGTTCATGCTGACTGGTCATTGCATTCTCTCCTGTTGGAAAATCTATATGGAAAGCCAAATTATAATCAAGAGATTGTTTGTGAGCATGAAATCAGAACAAAAGCAGGGAATTGGATGAGCTCTGTGGCATCAATAGGGATATAGGGTGGACTGCATATTTCTGTCAAATGGTCAAAAAACAACTCCTTCCCTTGACAGAGCTGGAGACATAATGACAAATGTTTGTTCCTTGGCTCCACTTTTCAGCACTCCCTACAGACCACCCCCCTTCTGCTCACATATTCTTTCTTCAGCTGTTAAGGCCATTGATTAGGTTACAGCTTTGCTCCACATTCCATCATGCCTTGATTAAATTTCCAGGCACTGCTACATCCTGTTTCTTAAGATGACATTTGCAGACATTTATTCACATTCATTGTGTGTGGATTTCACTAGTTTAACAATCAAAGGCTGATATTATTTACCAGTTTGGAGGACACTTTACAACTGTGCCCTATGTACTGATATACTAGACAGCAGAAAAAAAGGTTGAAAATGTTCAGTGTGATAAAGGGGGAGCCTTCCTATGGTTTGGTCTCCCATGTGTCTTCATGAGCACTGTCACAGAATTTCATTAATTTGACAAATATTTATTGCGTGCCTACCATCTGCCAGCACCATCCCAGGCACTAGGACTATAAAGAATGAGATATGCTATCCCTGCATTCAAGGAGCTGATAAGGTAGTGAAGGAGGCAGGCAAAGAAATCACCCATCACAGAATAGCATGGTAGACACAGGGTTCCATGGAACCATTTTGAAAAAGCACCTCCTGAAGTCTGGGATGAGGGTAGGAGTTAGTCAGGGAAGGCTGCCAGAAAGAGGTGATTTCCATCTTTATCCCAAAGGGATAGTGAAGAGTGAAAAAAGGATTTTCCGAACAGAAAGAATAGCAAGCACAAAGACTCATGCATGGCATACTTGAAGCCATTCTGTATGGTAAGAGATTGGGCTGAAATGGTAAACAAAGAACAGAATTTCAAAAGTCCTGTGTGTCACTCTGAAAGAGTGGATATATGTATATGTATAACTGGTTCACTTTGCTGTACAGCAGAAACTAACACAGCTTTGTAAATCAACTACAGTCCAATAAAAATTAATTTAAAAATTTTTTAAAAATAAAATAAAGAATATAGACTTGATCATAAGACTATGGGAAATCACTGAAGGGTTCTAAAGTCTACTTTGTCTAAAATTAACATAGCCAGTCCAGCTGTTGTTTTGTTTTTATTGTGGCAAAATATATATAAAAGAAAGCTTACCATTTTAAAGTATGTGTATACCATATTTTGTTTATCCATTCATCAGTTGATGGGCACTTGGGTTGTTTCTACCTTTTGACTAGGGTGAATAATGCCATTATGAACATTGGTATACAAGTATCTGTTTGGGTTCCTGTTTTCAGTCCTTTTGGGTAAATACCCAGGAGTGGAATTGCTGAGTCTTATGGTAATTCTATGTCTAAGTTTTTGAAGAACCATCGACTATTTTTGCATAGCAGCTGAACCATTTTACCTTCCCACTTGCAATGCACAAGCATTCCAATCCACATCCTCACCAACACCTGTTTTCCATTAAAAAAAAAATAATAGCCATCCTGCTGGTTACGAAGTGGTACCTCATTGTAGTTTTGATTTGCTTTTCTCTAATAACTAATGATGTTGAACACCTTTTCATGTGCTTATTGGCTATTTGTATATCTTCTTTGCAGAAATGTCTATTCAAGTCTTTGCCCTTTTTTAATTGGGTTGTTTCTTTTGTTGTTGCTGTTGTTGAATTTTAGGAGTTCTTTATATATTCTGGATATTAATCCCTTATCAGAAGTATGATTTGCAAATATTTTCTTCCTTTCTCTTTATAGTAGTATCTTTCAAAGCACAAATGTTTTAATTTTGATGAAGATCAATTATTTTTTCTTTTGTTGCCTGAGCCCTTGGTGTCATATTTAAGAAAGCATTGCCAAGTCCAATGTTATAAAGATTTCCCCCTATGTTTTCCTCTAAGAGTTTTACAGTTTTAGTTCTTACATTTAGGCTTTTGATCCATTTTGAGATAATTTTTGTATATGGTGTAAGGTTCAACTTCATAATTTTGTGTGTGAATATCCAGTTTTCCCAGCACCATTTAAAATTTTTTTTATTTTATATTGGAATATAGTTGATTTAAAATGTTGTGTTAGTTTGAGGTGTACAGCAAAGTGATTCAGTTATACATATACATATATCTATTTTTGTTCAGAGTCTTTTCCCATATAGGTTATTACAGAGTATAGCCCTGTGCTATACAGTAGGTCCTTGTTGATTATCTATTTTATATATAGTCGTTTGTATAAATTAATCCCAACCTCCTAATTTATCCCTCCCCACCGCAGCACAATTTGTTGAACAGACTTTCCTTTCCCTAGTCCAGCTTTCCTTTGATTAGTGTTTACTTGGTATAGTTTCTTCTATCCATTTACTTTTAGCCAACAAGTATTTTTAATTTAAAGTATATTTCCTGTAGGTAACACATAGTTGATTTTCTTTATTTAATATGAAAACCTTTGTCTTTTAATTGGGATGTTTATAGAAGGGGTTGGCTATAAATGTTTTCTGTAAAGGGCCAGATAGTAAGTATTTCAGGTTTGCAAGTCATCCAGTCTCTGTTGTAAATGCTTGACTCTGCCATTGTAATGAGAAAGGAGCCATAGGTAATGCATAAATTAATGGGTATGACTGTGGTCCAGTGAAACTTATTTTACAAAAATAGGCAGCAGGCTAAATTTGAGCTGAGGGCCATAGTTTACTGACTTCTGGTATAGACTATTTATATTTATTTTAACTATTGGTATGGTTGGATTTAAACCTAACATCTTACTATTCATATCCTATTTGTCCCATTTATTCTTTATTCTTTTTTTCTGGCTTCTTTGGAGTAGCAGTATTTTTATTCATCCACTTTATCTCCATTATTGTCTTGTTATTCATGACTTTTTAAGTGGTTGCTCTAAGGTTTGTAATATACATCCTAAGCTCATTATACTCTACCTTGAAATAACATACCAATTCATGTTTAGTTTAAGATCCTTGCAACAGTACACCTCAATTTCCTCTCCTAACCTTTGTGCTGTTATTGTCATATTTTTTTTTAAATAAATTTATTTATTTTATTTATTTATTTATTTTTGGCCGCATTGGGTCTTTGTTGCTGTGCGCGGCCTTTCTCTAGTTGTGGAGAGCGGGGGCTACTCTTCATTGCGGTGCGCGGGCTTCTCATTGCCGAGCAGGGGCTCTAGGCATGCAGGTGTCAGTAGCTGTGGGACTCGGGCTCAGTAGTTGTGGCTTGCGGGCTCTAGAGTGCAGGCTCAGTAGTTGTGGTGCATGGGCTTAGTTGCTCTGCAGCATGTGGGATATTCCTGGACCAGGGCTCGAACCCATGTCCTCTGCATTGGCAGGCAGGTTCTTAACCACTGTGCCACCAGGGAAGCCCTGTTGTTATATATTTTAATTCTACATGTTATAATTCCCATAATACATTGTTACTATTTTTACTTAGTAAATTTTCTTTTAAATAGATATTATATAAAATAATAATAAGTTATTATAAATGTAAAAAGGAAAATGCCTTTTATATTTACCCTCATTTTATCCATTACTCTTCATTTGTGTATGTCCAAACTTCCACTAGTATACTCTCTCTGCCAAAGAACTTCCTTTAACATTTTGTGTAATACAGGTTTATTAGCAATGAATTCGTTCAATTTTTGTCTGAAAAAGTCCATATCATTTTCATTTTTAGCAGATATTTACATTGAGTATAGAATTCTAGGTTGACTTTTTACTTTCTGCACTTAAAAAATGTCCTCCCATTGTCTTCTGTTTTGAATAGTTGTTGACAAGAAGTTTGCTGTATTCTTATCTTTCTTCTTCTGTATGTTATTTCTCTTTTTTTCTCTGGCTGCCTTTGAGATTTTCTTTCAAAAAAGGGAAATCTTTAGTTTTCAGCAAATTGACTATTAGCATATAGGCATACTTCAGAGATATTGTGGGTTCGATCCAGACCACCACAATAAAGTGAATATTGCAATACTTCTAGTCACACGAATTTTTTGGTTTCCCAGTGCATATAAAAGTTATGCTTTGGAAGATGGCGGAAGAGTAAGACATGGAGATCACCTTCCTCCCCACAGATACATCAGAAATACATGTACACGTGGAACAACTCCTACAGAACACCCACTGAATGCTGGCAGAAGATCTCAGACCTCCCAAAAGGCAAGAAACTCCCCACGTACCTGGGTAGGGCAAAAGAAAATAGAAAAACAGAGACAAAAGAATAGGGAGGGGACCTGCACCTCTGGGAGGGAGCTGTGAAGGCGGAAAGGTTTCCACACACTAGAAGCCCCTTCGCGGGCGGAGACGGGGGGTGGAGGAGGGGAGAAGCTTCGGAGCCGCAGAGGAGAGCGCAGCAACAGGGGTGCGGAGGGCAAAGCAGAGAAATTCCCGCACAGAGGATCAGGGCCGATCGGCACTCACCAGCCCAAGAGGCTTGTCTGCTCACCCGCCGGGGCGGGCGGGGCTGGGCTTCGGTCGGAGCGCCGGGAGAGGACTGGCGTTGGTGGCGTGAACACAGCCTGCAGGGGGTTAGTGCGCCACGGCTGGCCGGGAGGGAATCTGGGAAAAGTCTGGACCTGCCAAAGAGACAAGAGACCTTTTCTTCCCTCTTTGTTTCCTGGTGCGCGAGAAGAGGGGATTAAGAGTGCCGCCTAAAGGAGCTCCAGAGATGGGCGCGAGCCGCGGCTAAAAGTTCGGACCCCAGAGACGGGCATGAGACGCTAAGGCTGCTGCTGCCGCCACCAAGAAGCCTGTGTGCAAGCACAGGTCACTATCCCCACCTCCCCTCCCGGGAGCCTGTGCAGCCCGCCACTGCCAGGGTCCCGGGCTCCAGGGACAACTTCCCCAGGAGAATGCACAGCGAGCCTCAGGCTGGTGCAACGTCACACCGGCCTCTGCAGCCGCAGGCTCGACCTGCACTCCGTGCCCCTCCCTCCCCGTGGCCTGAGTGAGCCAGAGTCCTTGAATCAGCTGGTCCTTTAACCCCGTCCTGTCTGAGCGAAGAACAGACGCCCTCCGGCGACCTACACGCAGAGGCGGGGCCAAATCCAAAGCTGAACCCCAGGAGCTGTGGGAACAAAGAAGAGAAAGAGAAATTTCTCCCGGCAGCCTCAGGAGCAGCGGATTAAATCTCCACAATCAACTTGATGTACCCTGCATCGGTGGAATACGTGAATAGACAACGAATCAACCCAAATTGAGGAGGTGGACTTTGAGAGCAAGATATATTATTTTTTCCCCTTTTCCTCTTTTTGTGAGTGTGTATGTGTATGCTTCTGTGTGAGATTTTGTCTGTATAGCTTTGCTTTCACCATTTGTCCTAGGGTTCTGTCTGTCCGTTTTTTGTTTGTTTTTTTACTTAAAAAAATTTTTTTTCTTCATTTCCACTAAGGCCAGGAACAAAACAAGGTTGCCCACTCTCACCACTCTTATTCAACATAGTTTTGGAAGTTTTAGCCACAGCAATCAGAGAAGAAAAGGAAATAAAAGGAATCCAAATTGGAAAAGAAGAAGTAAAGCTGTCACTGTTTGCAGATGACATGATACTATACATAGAGAATCCTAAAGATGCTACCAGAAAACTACTAGAGCTAATCAATGAATTTGGTAAAGTAGCAGGATACAAAATTAATGCACAGAAATCTCTGGCATTCCTATATACTAATGATGAAAAATCTGAAAGTGAAATCAAGAAAACACTCCCATTTACCATTGCAACAAAAAGAATAAAATATCTAGGAATAAACCTACCTAAGGAGACAAAAGACCTGTATGCAGAAAATTATAAGACACTGATGAAAGAAATTAAAGATGATACAAACAGATGGAGAGATATACCATGTTCTTGGATTGGAAGAATCAACATTGTGAAAATGACTCTACTTCCCAAAGCAATCTATAGATTCAATGCAATCCCTATCAAACTACCACTGGCATTTTTCACAGAACTAGAACAAAAAATTTCACAATTTGTATGGAAACACAAAAGACCCCGAATAGCCAAAGCAATCTTGAGAACAAAAAATGGAGCTGGAGGAATCAGGCTGCCTGACTTCAGACTATACTACAAAGCTACAGTAATCAAGACAGTATGGTACTGGCACAAAAACAGAAAGATAGATCAATGGAATAGGATAGAAAGCCCAGAGATAAACCCATGCACATATGGTCACCTTATCTTTGATAAAGGTGGCAGGAATATACAGTGGAGAAAGGACAGCCTCTTCAATAAGTGGTGCTGGGAAAATTGGACAGGTACATGTAAAAGTATGAGATTAGATCACTCCCTAACACCATACACAAAAATAAGCTCAAAATGGATTAAAGACCTAAATGTAAGGCCAGAAACTATCAAACTCTTAGAGGAAAACATAGGCAGAACACTCTATGACATAAATCACAGCAAGATCCTTCTTGACCCATCTCCTAGAGTAATGGAGATAAAAACAAAAATAAACAAATGGGACCTAATGAAACTTCAAAGCTTTTGCACAGCAAAGGAAACCATAAACAAGACCAAAAGACAGCCCTCAGAATGGGAGAAAATATTTGCAAATGAATCAACTGACAAAGGATTAATCTCCAAAATTTATAAGCAGCTCATGCAGCTCAATAACAAAAAAACAAACAACCCAATCCAAAACGGGGCAGAAGACCTAAACAGACATTTCTCCAAGGAAGATATACAGACTGCCAACAAACACATTAAAGAATGCTCAACATCACTAATCATTAGAGAAATGCAAATCAAAACTACAATGAGATATCATCTCACACCAGTCAGAATGGCCATCATCAAAAAATCTAGAAACAATAAATGCTGGAGAGGGTGTGGAGAAAAGGGAACCCTCTTGCACTGTTGGTGGGAATGTAAATTGATACAGCCACTGTGGAGAACAGTATGGAGGTTCCTTAAAAAACTACAAATAGAACTACCATATGACCCAGCAATCCCACTACTGGGCATATACCGTGAGGAAACCATAATTCAAAAAGAAGCATGTACCAAAATGTTCATTGCAACTCTATGTACAATAGCCCGGAGATGGAAACAACCTAAGTGCCCATCGTCGGATGAATGGATAAAGAAGATGTGGCACATATATACAATGGAATATTACTCAGCCATAAAAAGAAATGAAAGTGAGCTATTTGTAATGAGGTGGATAGACCTAGAGTCTGTCATACAGAGTGAAGTAAGTCAGAAAGAGAGAGACAAATACCATATGCTAACACATATATATAGAATTAAGAAAAAAAATGTCATGAAGAAGCTAGGGGTGAAACAGGAATAAAGACACAGACTTACTAGAGAATGGACTTGAGGATATGGGGAGGGGGAAGGGTAAACTGTGACAAAGCGAGAGAGAGGCATGGACATATATACACTACCAAACGTAAGGTAGATAGCTAGTGGGAAGCAGCCACATAGCACAGGGAGATCAGCTCGGTGCTTTGTGACCACCTGGAGGGGTGGGATACGAGGTTGGGAGGGAGGGAGACGCAAGAGGGAAGAGATATGGGAACATATGTGTATATATAACTGATTCATCTTGTTGTAAAGCAGAAACTAACACACGATTGTAAAGCAATTATACTCCAATAAAG
>NW_006797566.1:1702996-1703645 GCF_000442215.2 Lipotes vexillifer | reverse complement strand
ATAAAAAATTTAAAAAAAAAAAAAAAAAGAAAACTTTGAGAAAAAGAGTACTCTCCTAGCCAGATTTGAACAAAATGGTTGATGTGTGGGACTGAAACAGATGATGTGCCTCTGCTTGGATCTATTGCTCTTTGTTATTATTTTCCAGATATGATCACAATTAAAACCATGAACCAAAAACTGATTTTGGAAACTTTTCAAAGTGTCATTTCATAAACTGCTAAACAAACATATCAGAAGATGAAGAGTCATATTGTATGATTCTATATATGAGATGTTTGGAATAGACAAATATAGAGAGACAGAAAGTAGACTAATGTTTGCCAGGGGATGGGGAAGGGAGGAATTGGGAGTGACTGCTAACAGGTGTGGGGTTACTTTTTGGGGTGATGGAAATATTCTGGAATTAGAGGTGATGGTTGCGCAACATTGTGAATATATTAAAAACCGCTGAATTTTACACTTTAAAATGGTGAATTTTATGTCATGTGAAGTTTATCTCAATAGAAAAATTACACAAAATTAAAAATTTTTTAATGGCCAAAAAAGAAAAAAACCCAGAAATATAGATCAATGGAACAGGATAGAAAGACCAGAGATAAACCCATGCACATATGGTCCCGTTATCTTTGATAAAGGAAGCAGGAAT
>NW_006797566.1:1681807-1702633 GCF_000442215.2 Lipotes vexillifer | reverse complement strand
AAAACAAACAACCCAATCCAAAAATGGGCAGAAGACCTAAATAGACATTTCTCCAAAGAAGACATACAGACTGCCAACAACATGAAAGAATGCTCAACATCATTAATCATTAGAGAAATGCAAATCAAAACTACAATGAGATATGATCTCACACCGGTCAGGATGGCCATCATCAAAAAATCTACAAACAATAAATGTTGGAGAGGGTGTGAAGAAAAGGGAACCCTCTTGCACTGCTGGTGGGAATGTGAATTGGTACAGCCACTATGGAGAACAGTATGGAGGTTCCTTAAAAAACTAAAAATAGAACTACCATAGGGCTTCCCTGGTGGCACAGTGGTTGAGAGTCCGCCTGCTGATGCAGGGGACGTGGGTTCGTGCCCCGGTCGGGGAAGATCCCACATGCTGCGGAGTGACTCGGCCCGTGAGCCATGGTCCCGTGAGCCATGGTCGCTGAGCCTGTGCGTCCGGAGCCTGTGCTCCGCAACGGGAGAGGGCACAACAGCGAGAGGCCCGCGTACTGCAAATAAAAAAAAAAATACAACTACCATATGACCCAGCAATCCCACTACTGGGCATATACCCTGAGAAAACCATAATTCAAAAAGAGTCATGTACCAAAATGTTCATTGCAGCTCTATTTACAATAGCCAGGAGATGGAAGCAACCTAAGTGTCCATCATCGGATGAATGGATAAAGAAGATGTGGCACATATATACAATGGAATATTACTCAGCCATAAAAAGAAACGAAATTGAGCTATTTGTAATGAGGTGGATGGACCTAGAGTCTGTCATACAGAGTGAAGTAAGTCAGAAAGAGAAAGACAAATACCGTATGCTAACACATATATATGGAATTTAAGAAAAAAAAATGTCATGAAGAACCTAGGGGTAAGACAGGAATAAAGACACAGACCTACTAGAGAACGGATTTGAGGATATGGGGAGGGGGAAAGGGTAAGCTATGACAAAGCGAGAGAGAGGCATGGACATATATACACTACCAAACGTAAAATAGATAGCTAGTGGGAAGCAGCCGCATAGCACAGGGAGATCAGCTCGGTGCTCTGTGACCACCTAGAGGGGTGGGATAGGGAAGGTGGGAGGGAGGGAGACGCAAGGGGAAAGTGATATGGGAACATATGTATATGTATAACTGGTTCACTTTGTTATAAAGCAGAAAGTAACACACGATTGTAAAGCAATTATACTCCGTTAAAAAAAAAGTTATGCTTATACTATACTGTAGTCTATTAAGTGTGCAATAGCATCATGTCTTAAAAACAATATATGTACCTTAATTTAAAAATAGTGTATTGCTAAAAAATGTTAACCATCATCTGAGCCTTTCACGAGTTGTAGTAGTAACATCAAAGATCACTGATCACAGATCACTATAACAAATATGATTTGTTTGAAACAAGTTTGAAACATTGTGAGAATTACCAAAATGTGACAGAGAAACATGAAGTCAGCAAATGCTACTGGAAAAATTGCACTGATAGACTTGCTTAGTGTAGGGCTGCCACGAAATTTTAATTTATGAAAACTGAAGTATCTGCAAAGCACATACAAAAAGACATATGACTGTATAGGTAGATTTTATTTTGATTTTGTTTTGGTTTGGCTGTTTTTATGCTGCTTGAGATTCTCTGTGCCTCTTAGATCTGCAGTTTGTTGTATTTCATTACTTTTGGAAAATTCTTGGCCATTATATCTTTAAATATTTCTACTGCCCTATTCTCTATCTTCTCCTTGATATTGTCCTACCATTTCTGTTTTGTGTTTTGTTTTTGTTTTTTGGGCTTTTTTTTTTTTGGCCCTGCCACGCAGCTTGCAGGATCTTAGCTCCCTGACCAGAGATTGAACCCAGGCCCAGCAGTGAAAGCACTGAGTCCTAACCACTGGACCGCCAGGGAATTCCCTGTCCCACAGTTTAAAATTTTTCCTTTTTGTAACCTTCTTCCCCACTTTTTCCTCCTTGTGTTTCATTTTGGATAATTTCTAATGTACTATCTTCAAGTTATCTAGTCTATGATTCTATTACAAGAATTCTTTATCTTTGATATTGTATATTTTTATCTCTCACATTTACTTTTTATAGTTTCTATCTATCTGCAAAAATTTCCATATGTGCATACATGTTTTCTGCCTTTTTCCACTAGATCTTTTAACACATTTTTGACCAGAGACATGTTACGGCCACAGGCGTTAGTTTCTGCAAAATCCTCCAGTCAACATGTGTTAATATATTAGTCATAGTTATTTAGAAGTTTCTGTCTGATAGACACTTACTGCTGAGATCTGGTTCTGTTGATTGCTTTATCTCTTGATGATAAGCCTACCCCTTTTTCTCTCTCTCACCATTTCCTTTTTGTTTTGTCATAATTTGTTATTGAATGCTGGACATTATGTGTAGAAGCCAATAGAGACTTAGGTAAACAGTATTTATGCCTGGAAAGAATCATGCTTCTTCTGTTAAGCAACTATTGTGCGGGTTGAGTTGATCTAGTCAGTAGCTGGGCTGGTTTGAGTTTAGTTGTTGCTGTCATTACCCTTGGTGCACCAGCAAGGGCCATTACCTTGTGCTTAGTGTGGGATATGGGTTGCTGCAGGATTTTCTCTCACAGTCTTGTCTCACCCTCAGCAATAGGCTGCTGTTGCTTGCTGCTTGTTGCTAGACTGTGGTGGAGGCAGGTGGTGGTTATTGATTCTCCTGGTACAATCTCAGTCTCAGATAAGGCCTGTGCATCTGGGCCTGGGGAGTGGGACCTTCTTAATGTTCCTACCCTTCTTCCCTTACTTCCCCCATGGTAGCCAAACTCTGCCTTGTATCTTTGGTGGGGCTTGGCAGGAGAGAGGTACCTGTTTCTCTCCCTCTGCTTTATATTGGTGTAGGTTCTTGGACCCAAGAAGTTCCTATGATTTCTCCCCCGCTTCCCCCGCTCTGCCCCAGGAGCAAACATCTTTTGCTTCTACCCTTCCTCCTGAAGCAACAGATGTCCGCTGGGCTCCAGGGAGTGAGAAATGGTTTCCTGCCCTTCCCATATGCAGACAGATTTTGCTTCCACCCCTCCCCTGGTGACTCTGGGGGCAGGAGGGTCTACAGCCCCTCCCCTGGTGGCTTAAAGCTTTTTTGCTTTAATAAAGTAGGGCCAGATGATATGGTGGTGGTTTGTGCCTAACCCCAGCAGCAGCCAATCATCTCTAAAAACCTATATCACCAAGGGAGGCTCTCTCTGGTCTCCTGTCCTTCCCCCAATCTTTCTCTGGAGCACCCATTAGACACCCACAGAAAAGACCTTGCAAGTGAACATAAACTCCCCTTGTGTCTGGGACTCTGTGCTAGTCAGGGTTCTCCAGAGAAACAGAACCAGTATAAATACATATAGATACAAATGTATATCTACCTGTCTATACATCTAAGAGAGAGAAAGATTTATTTTAAGAAATTGGCTGTCACAATTATGGAGGCTGGCAAGTCCAAAATCTGCAGGGTAAGCTGGCAGGCTAGAGCCCCAGAGAAAAACTGATGTTATAACTCTGGTCTAAAGGCTGTCTGCTGGCAGAATTCCCTCTTCCTAGGGGGACCTCAGTCTTTTTCTCTTAAGATCTTCAACTGATTGGATAAGGCCCACCCACATGATGGAGAGCAATCTGCTTTATTCAAAGCCTACTGATTTAAATGTTACTCTCACTAAAAAACAAAACAAAACAGGGACTTCCCTGGCAGTCCAGTGGTTAAGACTCCATACTTCCACTGCAGGGGGTGCAGGTTCGACCCCTGGTCTGGGAACTAAGATCCCACAGGCCGCACAGTGCGGCCAACAAAACAAAACAAAACAAAACCTTTTCAGAAACATCCAGAATAGTGTTTGACCAAATATCTGGATACTGTGCCTAGTGAAGTTGACACATAAAATTAACCAACACAGGCTGCCAGTTATTCTAAACTGATCTGCTAGCCAAAACTCAGCATTTAGGAATTAGTGAAAATTGTAGCTGATTTCTTCTTACCCACTTCTATGGCAGTCACCTTTTCTTCAGTGATCTGCTAAACATGAAACAGTTTGCATGTCTCTTCTCCCTGCAGTAGAGCTTGTCATTTCTTGGAATTTGGTTATTTGGTTGTCTTGTGATCTCAGCTCTCTGAAGGATTCAAGAAAACATGATTCTGTAGACTATTCATTCGTTCTTATTGTTAGGGTGTGAGTGATGTCCTTTGCTGCTTTCTACATCCTAAACGGAAGCAGAACTTCCACTAATGTTTGTTTGTTTTTACCATGGGTATGATCTTGATTATTTAAAAACTGTAAAGGACAGGAATTATATTTGCAGAGTGTAGTACAGGGGTTGCAAATTAGTGGCCTGCAGATTTCACATGAAAACCCAGGTTTCTAGATTATTTTGAGAAATGTGACCATATGACACACTTGAACCACTTTCACTGGCCTTTTTATGGGGCACAAGCTCTCTAACTGACCATTGTGCCCAGAGTGACACTGATTCCTCCTCTGTACCGTTGGGGTAGACCATCCCGGGACCTACGCTGGCTCCTCAGAGTTGCTCGGAGCTACTTCTGTGGCAAAGCATTGTTCTATGCAAATCCCAAGCCAGAAGCAGAACACAGCATTTGACAACCAAATGCCCTAGGCTCACAAGTGGTAAAGAAACTTTTAGATCTCCCTGGGAGGAGACATTATACATACTTTCTACCACAGGTAAGAGTCTTACGTGGCTCTCAGAAGTGGCCGCAGAACTGTACATGTGGGAATGCCAATCCCATCAGGTATGCAACCAGCATGCCAATTTCTTTGTTTCACCAGCAAGCAGTGTAATGGTCCCAAAGGTATCCTGGGAGGTAGGTATTACTCCCCTGGGAGGGGCTGCAAGTATGGTTGAGATCTTTGGGCCCAGGCCAAGTATTTCAACTCTGTCCTAAGCTGGAGGAGGGCAAGGGTCAGCCCTCCACTCAGAGGCTAACGTGCTCCTTCCCTGGCACATTCCACCGCCAGGTAGAACAACATCAAACTGTTATCAGAGCTGCAGAGAATTATCACTGCATGGGGCCTGTGGATCTGTGGGTTCACTGCCTCAGGAGCAGTTCCATTTCTGGGGGCTCAGGGAAGAGACCCAGGACTGGACTGGATTGGGCAGAATTATTTCCTTAAACATCTAGAAGTGCATGTCATTTAGGGAATGAAGGTAAATGAAGCCGAGGAAGAGACCCAAGGCCCAAATGCCAGAAGCAATGTCATGAGACAGGTCTGAGGGGAGGGTGCTGGGCTCTGAGCAGGAAACAAGGCTGAGAGCTGAGGGTGAGGGGATGCAGAGCTAATTGGTGTGAGACTGAAGGAGAGGATGGATTCAGCATGAAGCAGGGGAGGCAGGGTCCAGAGGGTTTTAGCTCAGAGAGGGCCAGTCTGCTTAATACCCAAATACCCATCTAATTGCTGGGGAAGGGAGGCTGGGGGGAGGGGACTGACCAAGCACAGGGGCACCTAAGACACTAACTAGCCCTAAGCCAGCCACACTTACCTATCTGGGACTCCCACTGACTCTGTAGGGACTAAGAGATTTTTAGAACCCACACAGGGTTAAAAAGAAGACATCCAACAAATGGAAGTTCACAAGAGCACTCCTAACTTCATGAAAAATAAGATTAATCAGTGAAAGTAGGAACTTTTGAAGAAAAGAATGAGAACTTCTCTTACAAACAAAGCTTGAACCTCTTAGCAATCAGAACTCTGATTGCAAGGATCTTACTCAAGTGCCTGGAGAGTCTTTTACTGCCAAGAATGGGAGAGCTATAGCACTTCAGAGGGCAGAATTACACAGAATTCAGCTCGGCTCTAAATCGGCCCAGACAAAGACCAGAGACAGTTTTCAGGCTGAAGTCAGAATCAGGCTTTTTGTTTCTTAGGGGGAGAATTGTTTTTTATTAAGATATAAAATTAATTCATAGTCCCTGAAGCAAATTTGCAAAATGTACAAAGTGTAAAGAATAAAACAAATATCTCCATTCCATAATCCAGAGATGGTTTACATTTTAAATATTTTTTTTGTCGATTTTTTTGTGTGTGTGTGGATACCTATGTTTTTCTCCACACAAATCAGGATTCTATTAAATAAAAAATTCTTCCCAGCTCTTCCCTTTACTCCATCAGGAACAGTTAGTTCTCCATTACCTTAATTATTCCTTGAAACATATTTTTTAATGGTTCCATAAAATTACGCATTATGGATATGCCATCATTTATTTTAATCATTTTTAAACTAATGATCAATCAGATTGTTTCAATTTTTCATCATTTTAAATAAGATTCCAATAAATACCTGTGTGTGTGTAATCTTTGTGCATCTCCTTGATTATTTCCTCAGGAAGAATCCTCAGCATATTAAAATTTGAGGGTCCACTCTTGCATTACTTTTCACTTCTTTTCACACTAACAATGTATAAGCATGCTTGTTTCATGAATCATTAGCCAACACTTAGCATTATCGTTAAAAAAGAGAGAAAACAACCATTTTCTGTTCATTAGATGAAAAATGGGATCTAGTTGTTTCATTTTGTGTTTCTTTCCTTATTAGTCAGACATTTCTTCATAAGTTTATCACATGCTTTTCTTCTATGAATTATCATTTTGCACCATTTATGTACTTTTCATATTGGCGATAAGAACCTTGCTTTAATTTTGATGCAGTTTTGCTATAGCAGGACCCAAAAGGAATCCTGAAGAGAAACTCATGATGTTGAAAGCCTTCTGACTCATAGATTTAAGCTTTCCAAGGATTCCACTGAGGCAAAATATGAAGGAAATGGGAGGCGCTTTTAGTCTCTCAAGGTGTGGCCCTTGGATCCTATGCATCAGAATCAAGGGTGGCAGCTGGGGAAGATGCATTTAAATTACAGATTCCTAAATTCCCACCCCAGACACAAAGAGTCAGCATCTTTGACAACTGGACCCAAGAAGCCACATTTCTATAATATCTCTGATTGCTTTATATGCAGCCCAAATTTGACAATCACAATGACTACTGAGGCAAAGAAACCTGATATTCCCATAGGCTCTGGAACAAAAGGGAGCCAACCATAGAGAGAAGTGAGTCCAAACATTGATAAATGGAAGTTGAGCTTACAGCTCATTGGGCTGTTGGGTCTTGTACTTTCTGTTCTTTTGATTTCTTGACCTCCATTGTACTTTAACTTGATTAATGCATTATCACTCAACTATTCAGTCCCCGAGTTAGAAAAATTATAACCATCCTTGGAGTCTTCCTATTCCTTGCACTCCTTATCTCTTCTCATATATATAACAAATGTTCATTTTACCTCCAAATGTCTTTAAATCTCTTTACCTGTTTCTCACCACCCCTTAGTTTCGTCCCTATTATCTCCCTCTCTGCTTTCCTTTCTCCTGTTTATTCTACCCATAATCTGTATCATCACCCCACCCCGACTCTGCACCAAGTAAGCATACATTCTAAGTTGTAATGTGTCTAGAAACCCTGGTTGCTATGCAAAACCTTCTAAATATCCCCCCCACACCCCACCCCTTCTAATTTTCTGCAGTCTCTAAACTCTTCCTTATCCTAGTGGAGGGGAGAGGAACTGGGAATTTCAGAGAGTTGAAGGATTGGAGAACACAGGGAAGTTAAAACAAAAATCAGGAGGCGTGAACTTGCCAAGAGACAGCTGTGATCCTTGAGGTCAAGCGGCTCTGAGTGACAACACGATTCAGGATTTGACCTGAACGGTGGGTTTCTGAGGAGTCTGAGAGGATAAGGGCATATCAGGCCATGTTGTTGAATGGGTCATCTGCACAGACCCTGAAGCAGCTCAGATGTATGCTATTATTCACAAGCAGAGAGCCAGCCACTATGAACAGCTCAGGGTAACCTTTCTCCATTCCTGGAAAAACAACTTAGAGCAAAGGGCAAAGGGTTACTGCATTGTTCCCCCCATGTAAAAGGAAATAATAATTTTGATGGATTTGGCGGGACATTTTGGAGCCAAGTCAAACTGTGTGTGTGATTGTTTTGTAAAACTGCTAGGACTTAATTTTCAGATCTGGAATAAGAACAGGTGGTGGGTGATGGCAGGAGTCACAATGGTTTCCATGACAACGGGACTGGGTCTTAGTCATCCTCCCATCCTCCACAAAACCTACTGCAGCTTTTCTCATAAGGTGCTTATTAAATATTTGTTAAATGAATGATGAACCACAGAATGATGTGTGTGCTTTGCAATTAAGGCTGCCGTTCTGTTGCTAGCTAAAAGCTTTTAAAGTAACAATAATTACTGTATTTCCACATGATATTTTGCATAATTTGCATATTAACTTAACCTGAAAATAATAAACTACAGATTCTCATCCCTGCTGAACAACCATGTCCCATATCTATCCCCTGTTGTGTAAGAAGTATCCAGATGTTTGGCTAAAACGGCCTTAAAGGGGGATGGCCCTGCGCGGTATTTGTGCTTGCACATTAGCTAGAAACACTTGTTTTTTTCCACACTTTCGAGCCCCTCCCCCCCTCGAGCTCTCCGCAGCCGCCCACGCGCAGTCGGCAACCTGCCCCTCCCCCCCCGCGCCCCTCTTCCCGCGCTGAAGCTGGCGTCCGCGGGCCCAGCGGAGAGCCCAAAGGACCTCGGCAGCCGGCGTCCCGCGTTGCCCTTGGCAACCGTTGAGTGGAGTCTCACTCTCCCTTGACCCCGCAATAAGAGAGTAAACAGGGCATCCATTGGCTGGCAGGAGAAGGCACGCCAATCGGAGAAGAGGTTGTAGGGAGGCGGCTGAGCTGGATTGTGGGAGTAGGAAGATAGGGTTAGAGGTTACCGGTGAGGCTAGAACCCCGAGCGTGGTCGGTTGGAGCAAATATGTCTGTCCGGAGGCACATTGGGAATCCTGAGGTGAGGGCCAGGTCCGGACCGGAAAATCAGAGGGGGCGGGCGTACCGGAAAAGGCTCCACGTGGGCAGGGAACACGTGGACTTCCGCCCTCCGGAAGGCGGGAAGTGGCGGCATGAGGAGGGGTCTGGAGAGGGGAGGGAGGGGGAGGGAGGGGGGGGCTGAGTTAAGAGCAGAAGCTGAAAAGCAAAAGCTCGGAAGGCTGAGAAATGGGAGGGGGAGGGAGGGGGAGGGAGGCGGGGCGGGCCTGGGGGACTCCGAGCCCGGGCAGCCTGGCCACCATCCCGCACAGGCTTACTGTATTTGTCGCTCAAAGGAGCGAAGTGCATGAAGACATAAGCCCTTCCCTCAAAGGGCTTACAGTCTAGGAGTGGCAGTTACAAAATATAAGTAACATCTGGATGAAGCCCAAAACGCTAAAGGAACAGAATCAAAGGAGCCATCATTTCTGATTATTGGGGTACAGAAAGAGGAGGAATAAGCAGACCAAGCCATTTGGAAAGGACGCAAAATATGACATTAGTTTTACCCTCTGCTCGATTAAGACGTTTTACTTTTTTGTCTGTTTCACCTCCAGTGCCCTGCTGCATATGTGGTCATTTCATCTCAACAAATGTTTACTGGATTCCTAAGGTGCAGGGCGTGCTAGAAATACAAAAAGATAAGACAAGGCCTTTTAGCCCTTTAATAAGTTTAGTCTAGTGAGGAAGACTTATAAACAAAATTTGAGTTCAATGTGGTTGGGAAACAGGATGTTAGGGGAGCACAGAAGAAAGCTACGACTCAACCGAGGGAGTGAGAGAAGGGTCCTGGAGATGGTCTAAAATCCCAAGTTACTAACCAGGTGAAGAAGCATCCCAGGTAGAGGGAACATCTTGAGCCAAGTTTAGGAGCTGAGAACCATGAAAGTGGACAGTTCATTGTAGAGAGGCAGGAGTCAAGTCTGGAAGGGCCTTCTGTGCCTTGCCAGCGTTCTTGGGCTTTACAGTGAACAGGAGTTGCAGCATGTCTCATCTCAGGATGGATGCCTGTGAGCTTTGCTGAGAAAGTTGTGAGGCTGAGTTTAGGCTCTTTAGGGGAGTGCCATGATGGATTATAATGTCTACCGTGGATGTTGGGGAGGTATGTGTGGAGAGTAGTGGTTTGACCACTGTGTACTTATTTTGCCTGCTGGTCAGAATTTGAGAAGCTTTGGAGTTTTAAGTAGCCGAGTTGCAATGGTCAGATGTGCATTTTAGGCAGTGGTTGTAGCCACATTGTGGAGAATGGATTTGAGGAGTCCAGAGCTGGGGATAGGGAGATTGGTTAGGTGGTTATGATATGGACCTAAAGTAAGGCCATGGAACTAGGGACAGAGAGAAATACTTAGGGGATAAAATCATCATGACTTAATAATGAGCTTTGAGAAATGAGAGTGTGATGGATGACTTAGGTTTCCAGCTTGGGCTACTCATTGGTGCTGATGCCATTAATGAGATCAGAAATATGGGAGAAAAAAGAGGAATAGTCTTAGGAGTGTAGGGGTAGAGAGCTGGGTTGCCCTGTGCGGTTGTCCATTTGTGCTCTGGATAAAGATGTTCAGCTCACTCTCTTGTTTTCATGGGGCACAATTACTGGTAGTTTCTTGAGAAAGAGTGCCTAAGAAATAAATATTTTAAATTTATGTCTATGACATTAGGCATGTCTAAAAATGTTATTATTCTACCTTCATATTTATTTGCCTGAGAGCTTGGTTAAGTATAGAATTCTTGGTTGGAAATCATCAGCATATTGAAAACATTGCATTGTGGTCTTCTACTATTCAGTTTTTGTTGTGGAGAAGTTCAAAGCCATTGTGTTCCATTGTATGTGACTTGATTGTTCCTTTCTGGAAGCTTGTAGAATTTTCTGTGTCACCAGTGTTACGATGTTTCACAAAAAATTCCTTGTTATGTGTCTATTTTCACTTATCTTTGTGGGTACCAGAAACTCATGTCCTTTCTATTCCGCAAAATTTTAAAAAATCGTTTGTTGTTGACTTTCTTCCTCAATTTTCCCTATCCTCTCTTTCTTGAATTCATTATTCTGATGTTGCTTCTATATGACTGGTTCCCTAATTTTCTTAAATTTTATCTCCTGTTTTCCAGATCTTTGTCTTTTTGTTCTCTTTGAGAGATTTAACTTTATCTTCCAATCCCTCTATTGAGTTTTTAATTTCTGCCATCACGTTTTTAATTCTTAAGAACTGTGTTTTGGACTCTGATGTCCTTTTAAAAAACCTTTATTTTGAAATAAATATAAATTCACAGGAAGTTGCAAAAATAGTACGAAGTGGCCCCATGTACCCTTCACCCAGTGACTATATTTTATGTAAATATAGTACAATATAAAAACCAGGAATCTGACATTTGTACAATGTGTGTATAGTTTGAGGCTATTTTATCGCATGTGCAGATCTGATAAAATCAAGATTTGCAAGTGTGTCAATTTATAATCAAGATAGAGAACTATTCCTTCACCACAAATATCTCCCTCAGGCTACCCCCTACTAGTCACATCCACTTTCCTCCCCCTCACCATCCTAACCCGTGGCAACCATTAATGTGTCCTCTTATTTCTATAATTTTGTCATTTTGAAAATGTTACATAAATGGAATCATACAGTATGTGACCTTCTGAGACTGGCTTTTTTCACTCCAGTAATGTCCTTAAGATGCATCCAAGTTGTTGCCTGTAGCAATAGTTCATTCCTTTTTATTGCTGATAAGTATTCTGTGGTATGGATGTATAACAGTTTGTTTAACCATTCAACTATTGTAGGATATTTTGGGTGTTTTCTGTTTGGGGCATTACAAATAGAGATTTGAACTTTGGGGTACAGTTCTTTGTATGGACATTAATTTTCATTTCTCTGGGATAGATGCCCAGGAGTGCAGTTGCTGTGTTGTATGGTAAGCTTATATTTATTTTTTAAGAAACTGTCAAACCATTTTCCAGAGTGGCTATACCATTTTACATTCCCAGCACCAGTGTATGAGAGATCCAGTGTTTGTACATTCTTGGCAACATTTAGTACTGTAAATAATTTTTATTTTAGTTGTTTTAATAGGTGTGTAGTGACATCTCACCATGGTCTTAATTTGCATTTTCCTAGTTGATACTGAGGTTGAACATCTTACATCTTCTCATGTGCTTATTTACCCTCCATATATCCTCTTTGGTAAAATATCTCATTATGTCTTCTGCCTAATTTCTAATTGGATTTTTTTTTTCACAGTTGAGTTTTTCCTATGACTGTAAATATTGATTACTGCCAGAGCAGTGATCAGTAGGGTTACATTTTCTTTCTTATTGTTTGTTGTTTTTCCTGGAGTTTCTATCTTTATTTTTATTCTCTACTATTTATAAATTTTTATAAATAATGTCTATATCATTATTTATCATTTTTTGCATAGTTATCTTTTCCAAAACTTTCTCTATGCATTTGCATATGTGTGTGTAGAGAGAGAGAGAGAGAGTTCTATTTTGGGGTTTTGTTTTACACAAATGTTACAACGTTGTTCATATGGCTCTTTAACTTGCTTTTTTCACTTAATATGTCTCGGACATCTTTCTGTGTCAGAAAAATATACCTCAACTTAATTATTTTCTTTTAACTCTTACCTAAGTACTTGGTATAATTGTAGAGCAAAAATTTTTTATATCTTTTTACTTGTTTTATATATGTATTTATTTATTTTTGATAATGGCATGACAGAAATAATTCACATAGCATAAATCCACCTGTTTAAAGTGTGCAGTTCAGTGGTTTTAGTATATTCACAGAGTTGTGCAGTCATCACTAAAATCAATTTTAGAACATTTTCATTAGCCCCAAAAGAAATCTTGTAACCTCTAGCCATCACTCCCCAGTCCTCTCATGTCTCTCCCATTCCCCCACCCCTCAGTCTTGGCAACCATTAATCTACTTTTTGTCTCTGTGGATTTGCCTGTTCTCTACATTTCATGTAAATTGAATTATGCAAAATCTGGTCTTATGTGACTGGCATCTTTCATAATGTTTTAAAGGTTCATGCATGTTGTATTATGCTTCAGTATTTCACTCCTTTTTATTACTGAATAATATTCCTTTGCATGGATATACCACATTTTACTCATGCATCCTTTTATTGATGGACATTTGGGTTAGTTCCACTTTGGGGCTATTATGAAAGATGCTACTATGAGTATTCATACAGGCATACCTAGTTTTATTGTATTTCGCAGATACTACGTTTCGCAGATACTGCATTTTTCACAAATTGAAGGTTTGTGCAACTCTGTATCAAGCAAGTCTGTTGGCGCCATTTTCCCAACAGCATTTGCTCACTTTGTGTCTCTGTGTCACATTTTGGTAATTACAATATTTCAAACTGTTCAATTATTATTATATTTGATATGATGATCAGTGATCTTTGATGTTACTACTACGACTTGCTGAAAGCTCAGATGATGATTAGCATATTTTAGTAAGAAAGTATTTTTTAATTAAGATACATATATATATTTTTTAGACATAATGCTATTGCACACAAGAGACTACAGTTTAGTATAAACATAACTTTTATATGCACTGGGAAACCAAAAGATTTGTGTGACTCAGTTTATCACAAAAATCACTTTATTGGGGTGGTCTGGAACAGAACCCATGGTATCTCTGAGATATACCTGTATAAGTTTTTGTGTGGATATGTTCTTTAATGATAATTTTTTAAAATATGTTTTCTCCCTACATAAGTCTCAGTTTCCTCCATATTGCTATTTTTCTTTTTGTTTTGTTGGTGATATTTTTATTAGTCAGCTTGGACTGCCATTACAAAATACCATAGAATGGGTGACTTAAACTACAGAAATTCATTTCTCATAGTTTTGGAAGCTGGGAAGTCCAAGATCAAGGTGCTGGCTGATTTGGTTTCTGGTGAAAACTCTCTCCTGGCTTGTGGATGGCCACTTTCATGCTATGTGTTTGGATGACCTCTTCTTTCAGTGTGCACTTGAGGGAAGAGAATGAGCTCTTTGGTGTCTATTTTTATAGGGACACTAATCCTATGGGATTTCGACCACAGCGTTATGACATCATTTAACCTTAATTACCTCCCAAAGAGGTGCAGTCCTATCTCAATACAGTCACATTGAGAGTCAGAGCTTCAACATGCAAATTTGGAGGGGACATAATTCAGTCCATACATAGAAATGTTCTCAAACTTCTTTTAATCTTAAATTGTTAATCTGTGTTTTTGAGTAGGAGACTTAAAAAGGTGATTGAGATCTCTGTATATTTGGGAGGAGTTTGCTGATGTGAGCTTAATTACCAGAAGATCTCAGTGGGCCATGATTTGGGGACTCCCTTTCCCAAATCTGTATCTTCAGCTCTTTCCTCTCAGGCTGGTCATTTTCTCCAGAGAACTCCTCCCCTCTCCTGAGAGTAAAGGCCTAGTTGAACTCCTGGAAGAATTAAGGTTAGGGGCTAAATTTCAACATTAGTATGCATCATTCACCTACTACCCCTATTTTCAGTAATGATATCCTTTCCCTGTGTCTGGAGACACCCCCCAGTCCAGAAACCCTTTCCAGGGAATAAATCTATAGATACCTGCTATGGTGGGGGAAGGGCAATCACCTAGTGGCACAGAGGGAGAAGGTTTTGGAGATCCAGTAGCTTCTCATTCAGCCTTCAACCAATCTTGCTTATTTCAGTCACTCCTTTTACTCCCACTTCTGGAGGTGCCTGGGGCTGCCAATTCCTGGGCCTTTTAAGAATTTTTCTCGGCTTTCCCTTCGATTTTCTTGAGTCCATCAAGTCATTTTCACTTGTTGATGTGCTTTCTAGATTTCAGAAATCACTTGTTATCACTTCTCCCACTCTTACTCTCTTTTTTTTGGACTTTGTGTCTGTAAAATAGTATCCTTTTAATGAGGTTTTACTGAGGTTTTGGAAGGAAGTGAAATTAGATGCATTTGTTCAATATGCTGTCTTCACCCAGTAGGCCGTGACCTGTAATTATTTTATTTGCTTGTTTATTTTTGGCATACTTATAGGAAGATAGGATAGGACCTTGTCTGTACTGCGCCACTGCCTAGCACACAATAATTGTTCCTTAAATATTTGTTAAATGAGTAAATGAATATATCTGAGCTGGGAGAAGTCAAGGCTAGAGTTCACTATTTGGAAATTAGAAGCATGTAAATGGAATTAAACCTAAATGGCTGACAGAGAACCTGTAGATTAAGAAGATGGAATCCTGGGGAATACAGTGTTTAAGTGGCTGACAGAATCATCCGTGTGTGATTGGAGCATTAGAGAGAGCTGTTACTGAAGCCAAGTGAAAGCTGAAGGTGGGACTCTATAACAGTGTACAGAAAGGTCAGGTAAGTTAGAGACTGAAAAGCAGCCATTATATTTAGTAATTAGGGGATCTCTGACATTGGCTAGCTCCTACAGGAGCCACAGTAGAATGATGGGGACAGTAGCCACATTGCAATGGTTGGAGGAGTAAGTTGCATTTACTCAGTGTAGTTTTTGTTTTTTTGTTTTCTCCCAAGGAGCTTAGCTAGAGGGACCTCCCTGGCAGTCCATGCTCCCACTGCAGGGGGCACGGGTTCGATCCCTGGTGGGGGAACTAAGAGCCCATGTGTCGTGCGGCACGGCCAAAAAAAAAAAAAAACCAACGAGCTTAGCTAGGAAGTAAAAAGGATGGGTTGGTGTTCCAATTATATATTGGTTTCTTATGAGTCTCCCCCATATTTAGTGGCTTAAAACAACAATAGTCATTTATTTATTATCACTTACAGTTCTGGAGGTTGACTAGGCTCAGCTAGGCAATTACTTGGGCTTTCTCATGTGGTTTTGCAGACAGAAACTGGGTCTAGAGTTATCTTGAAAGTTTCTTCATTCACGTTAGGCTGCTGATATAGTCTGTTGGCTGGGAACTCAGCGGGTGCTGTCAGCTGTATCACCTACAAATGGCCTTTTCCATGTGACTTGGCCTTCCTTGTAGCTTGAGCTGGGTTCCAAGAACAAGTGTCCCAAAAGAACCAGGTGGAAGCCGTATTGTCTTTTATGATCTAGACTCAGAAGTCGTATGGCATCACTTCCATCAGTCACAGGCCCGTCCAGATTCAAGGGGAGGGAACATAGGCCCCCACCCCTCATTGGGAGGAGTGTCAACATCACAGTGTGAGTGGTTGGGAAGTTCTGTTGTGGCCATCTTGAAAACTACAGTCAGCCCCAGGTGGTAGCTGCTGGCAGAATAGGGGCTGCTGCACACGCAAACATGGGTCAAGGTTGGTGTTTGAGATCGGTAGGATTGGTCCAGATTAAAACTCCCATAAACAAAAATCTCTTTTAACGTTGACACCTAGTCCCTTTATTTTATTGGCGTCCTCTTTATACAAATGAGAGAAGTAGAGAAATTTTGAACAAAATATATAATGGAATTTTTTTAGTCCTTCAATGTAAATCTTACTACATACGTTACAATTTCAATGTGAACAACCTTGTGAGTTCCATTTTAAAAGAAGTGGGAAGGCAGAAAAGCTCATTCATTTTTTTTTTTTAACATCTTTATTGGGGTATAATTGCTTTACAATGGTGTGTTAGTTTCTGCTTTATAACAGAGTGAGTCAGTTATACATATATATATGTTCCCATATCTCTTCCCTCTTTGTCTCACTCCCTCCCACCCTCCCTATCCCACCCCTCCAGACAGCCACAAAGAACCGAGCCGGTTTCCCTGTGCCATGCGGCTGCTTCCCACTGGCTATCTACCTTACGTTTGTTAGTATATATATGTCCATGTCTCTCTCTCGCCCTAACACACCTCACCCTTCCCCCTCCCCATATCCTCAAGTCCATTCTCTCAGCCACTATGGAGAACAGTATGGAGGTTCCTTAAAAAACTACAAATAGAACTACCATATGACCCAGCAATCCCACTACTAGGTATATACCCTGAGGAAACCAGAATTCAGAAAGAGTCATGTACCAAAATGTTCATTGAAGCTCATTCATTTTTGAATGACTTGTGATTCAGACAATCTCCCTCATTTTTTTAGTGATTTTCCTTCAGAAAAATCCCACTGTTGACTTCTCATTCTTCTCTCTTTTCTACAACATCCATGTATTCACAAAGCTGGGTCTCACTTTGCATATATTAGTTATCTACCAAAATACTCCTTTGATTGTGTGGCTCATATCTCAGTGTTTCTGATGTCTTCCATTGTCTTCAGGGCCTAGTCCAGACCCTCAGCCTGAATTCAGGGATCTCCACCTGGTGCCTATGTATACATGTCCAACCTTACAGCACAGGATTCCATATACCCACTGTTCTTAAACGTTTTGGGGTTATAGACCCCTTTGAAAATTTGGTGAAAGTCAAGGACCCTTTCCCTAGAAAAATGTACATATACTCAAAGTTTTACATAGTTTCATGGGACTCATGGACCTCCTAAAGCCCATCAGTGGACCCCATATTCAGAACCCCTGCCTGAATGAGGCTGCACAGTAAAGTGTAAGAGTTCAAGCTCTAGAGCCAGACTGCCCAGTTTAATTCCAGGTTCTACCACTCTTACCAGCTAACCTCAGGAAGTCACTCCACCTCTCTATGCCTGCTTCCTAATATATAGAATGAGGATAATACTAGTATATACCTTATTGGTGGTTGTGAGGATTAAATGAGATAATGGAGAGAAATGCTTAGCTGAGTGCCTGACAACATAGTTAAGTGCTCAATAAATGTTAGCAGCAATTACCTTTATTGTTGTTGTATCTTCTCCAGCAAATAGAACAATTTGCCATTCTTTAAACGTGCTTTTAAAGTGGCCTTGCTATTATAATTTCCTCCACTTAGAATACTTTTTCCATCCCTTTTCCCCATCTTTTTTTTTGTGTGTGCGGTACGCAGGCCTCTCACTGTTGTGGCCTCTCCCATTGTGGAGCACAGGCTCCCGACGCGCAGGCTCAGCGGCCATGGCTCATGGGCCCAGCCGCTCCGTGGCATGTGGGATCTTGCCGGATCGGGGCACGAACCCGTGTCCCCTGCATCAGCACGCAGACTCTCAACCACTGCGCCACCAGGGAAGCCCGCTTTTCCCCATCTTTTTATCCACAGAAGCTCAACCCTTAAAACACAGCTCCAGTGCCATTTCTTCCATGCAGTCTCCCTTATCACCCGCAGTGTGAGAGCTATCTTTTTGTTTCAGGTTCCTCGAGCCCTCGATGTCTGTGCTGCCCACGGGGCACTAGCACGCACACTGCATGTTGCTCAGCTCTCAGAACCATTTCCATCCATTTGGTGTACTTATTGTTCTCACACTGGTGCAAGGCCTTGTAGCAGGTACAGAGGTAGAGCCTCTGTCCCAAGTGCAGGCAGTGAGGAGTGTTAATGGTACAAAGTGCTGTGACAGTCCAGGCAGGGAAGAGATTTCTATCTGACTGGGCCCCCCAGAGGAGGAATCTTCCTGGAAGATGTGTTTGTGCTGGGTCTTAAAAGCCAACCAGAGGTTAAAGAGCAGGGATGGGGTGGGTAAACAGAGAGGGCATTATCTTTTGACCCTCCCTAGAGATGTAAGCCTCCAAAGGGCTTCTGTCATTTTTGGTTGCTTTCAAAGAGCCTGTACGAGTACCACAAACATCAACTTTCTCAACTTTCTCCCTTCTCCTGTTGAACTTCATCATGACCACCTATCTTATTTCATTATCTTAAATATATGTCCAAAGCTGCACCTTCCACCTGGGCTCTGGGCCTCATCCTTTCCCGCTCCCTTGTTTTCATACCAGCCTGCTTCATCTTCAACCTCTTATCCAGCCCATTAGCTTATAAACATCCTCAAATCTCTCCTTTCTTCAAACAACAAAAACTATTCCTTAGCAACTCTGAAGGGGAAAAAAAAGACCATCTGGCTACTATCCCCCCTTCTCATAACACTCAACCTGCTGTTTTTGCTTCTGCTCCTGTCAATTTACTGTAACTGCATCCAGCAGGGTCATCAGCAGTGTCCTGGTGTGTTCAATCCAAATTCACTTTTCTGTTTTCTCTTCCCTGACCTGCATTCTTGTTCGCTTGTTCATATTTGACCTCTTGTTCTCTGACTTGACAGCATTGATCACTGTTGACCATTTTCTTCTTCCTGAAACTCTTCTTCTTTAATTCTCATGACCCACTTTCTTCTGGCCTCTTGCAAGTTTCACCCACAGTGCTTTTCTCCACCTGACCGTATATGTTGGTTTTTGTTTTTTTTTTCCTCAGCCTATACACTCTCCAATGGTGATTGTGTCCATTCCCATGGCTTCCCCCAAATCTTGTTTTTTCTAGTCCAGAAATCTCTCCTCATCTCCAGACCCCCCAGATAGCCAGCTTACCACTTCCGTTTCGGATAACCCACAGATACCTTATATTCAAAATGCCCCAAAAAGAACACATCGTGTTTTTCAATATATGCTTCCTCCGTAGTCCCGTTTTTGGGGAATAGTATCACTGTCCTTTCCCTGTTACACTAGTCAGTTTTAAAGATTTTATATCTTAAAGACTTCTTAAAACTGTCTCCCTCTCCTCATTTCTACTGCTGCTTTCTTAGGACCACATATCCTCCGAGCACAACCTCTTACCTGATCCTTGTGCCTCCATTCTTGACTATGATCCTATTAGTTCTCCAGAGTGCTGCCAGAGTGATCTTTCTAAAATGGAAGTAGAATCCCATCCCTTCTCCCTAACCTTCTTCAGTGACTCCCATCATCTACACCAGGGTTCCTCAACTTCAGCACTATTGACATTTGGGGCCAGCTAATTCTTTTTTGGGAGTTGGGGGTCTTCCTGACATTGTAGAATGTTTAGCAGCATCCCTGGCCTCTACTTACTTGATGTTGGTAGCACACCCACCACCCAGTTCTGACAACCTAAAATGTCTCCAGACATTGACAGGTGTCCCCATGAGTTGGGGGAGCAAAATTGCCCCTGTTTGATCTACAGGATAAAATCTAGGTTTCTTAGCATGGATACAAGGCCCTTTGTGTTCTTCCCCTGCCTGCCTCTTTAGCCTCATTTGACCCCATATTGCCCACTATCCTCCAGGTCTGTCAGTTACCAGGACCCCTGTAGCTCCCACCCACCACTCCTTTAACTTGACTAACTTTCTCAGCCCTTGGATTTCAGCTCAGAAGTCACCCCTCAGGAAATAGTTCCTGACTCTTTTAGTCTGGATTAGGTGCCAATCTTACATGCTCCTGTTGCACCCCCTGCTTCCCTCTGCTTGTTCATCATGCAGTGTGACGTCTGTTCACTTGTCACTCTTCCCAGCATCAGCGAGAGCTGGATGGGAAGGACTGTGTTTTGTTACCTCTGTGTCCTTAGCACGCTGGCTTACTCCTAGTAGGCATCCAGTAAATGTCGACTGAATGAATTGTTGGTGCTCAATAAGGCTTTGTTGAATGAATGAATAGTCCTCCTTGAAACAGCTGCTTTTCTCAGCTCTTTCACTTTCCACCATTCCATCCTGTTTATGTAATTGAAAAAAAGCTAGTTGGTCAGTAGGTCAAGAAACAGTCACCCCCAAAGCAAGGATTTTAAGGAAAAAAGTCTGGCAGTTCCATAAACTCTGTGGTGCACTGCGTAGAGTGGAACACAAATAGTTTTACGTTATGGTTGGTACCAGAAAGTCAGGAACAAGAATTTGGACCAAAATGGGAAAATGGGAAAGAAACACTACATTTTTGTACTGTAGCATATGGATTTCTCATTAGTCTATGTAAGGGAAAACCGGGGGTGGGAAGGGCTCAGCGACTGCAGCTGTCCACACTCTCTCCCCCCATCATTCTGCTGCCACCACACCTGGTCCCCAGAGACACCCTCACTTCTTAGCTATGTTGGCTGAGGTATGGACAAATCCCCTTGGTTCAG
>NW_006797566.1:1670528-1681788 GCF_000442215.2 Lipotes vexillifer | reverse complement strand
TTCAGCAGAGACTAGCCTGGAATCTTTCAAAGGAGCTTTGCTAGGAAACTAGTGGGAAAAACAAAACAAAAGTAAAAACAGGAAACAGCATATAGAAATTATAAAAATACAGAGAGGAATTATAAAAATACAAAGGAAGGAAGGAAAATGACAGAGAAAAAAGAAAATCCCTTAGCTTAAGATAACTAAGTTCTAGTTTTAGCTTTCCTAAATTTACCAGGCACATATTTTCCCCTGGGTTTTTTGTTTTTGTTTTGTCTTGCCACAATATTGCCTCCCTCTGAAGAACTCATCCTACAGTCCCCCTTTTCAGTCTTTGAGTATTTTCCTTTTCTCACTTAAGAATCTTCTCTTTCTTCATCTAAGAGGGAGTTGGAATTGGCATTGGTCACTTTCTCTTACCGATGGCGGGTTACTGATCAGAAGGAGAAAGGAGCTTTCCAGCCTTTCTCTGAGGATAAAGTAGCTCAGGGGTTCTACTTCTTAGGACCAATGCTAAGCGTCCATGACAAAGGTTTTACTTGCCTGGGGTGAAATGAAAAACACAGACAATATCAATGAGTTTTTTGGTAGCACTAAAGGACTGACCTTTCTTTTTTTTTTTTTTTTTTTTTTTTTTGCGGTACCCGGGCCTCTCACTGTTGTGGCCTCTCCTGTTGCGGAGCACAGGCTCCGGACGCGCAGGCTCAGCGGCCATGGCTCACGGGCCCAGGCGCTCCGCGGCATGTGGTATCTTCCCGGACCGGGGCACGAACCCGTGTCCCCTGCATCGGCAGGCGGACTCTCAACCACTGCGCCACCAGGGAAGCCCAAGGACTGACCTTTTTATTCTGGGTTTTTTTTTTTTTTTCTTACTTTTTAAGTATTAAAATAGCAGATGGTAGTTGTGAGGTTTTGCTTTGTTTTTGATGTCCTTGTCAAAATTAAATGTTGATAATTCTCTGTAGGTACCCCAGTTTTTAAAAATTCTTCCTGGTCTCTGAAATCCAGAACTCTGACCAATAGATATTCTGTAAGACATTGAAGTGTACCCTATTTTTTTTTTTTTTTAATGCTTTGTGGGTCATTTGAAAAGGTATTTTAATATGTAAATTTATTTTTCAATCCTCCAACAGGACCTGCTTTAATTAACTATGTTTTCAAGGGCGAGTGACACAGGTTATAAAGTTTGATGTTCTGTTCTAAGGAACTATGTAGTTGCTGTAATATAATCCTCATTCTAGATATTCATTTATTGGTTGAATATCAATAAATGTGCCCACCATGTGCTAGGTACTGGGTGAAAGCAAATTTGAGTAAGTTATTGGCCCTGCCTTCAAGGAAATTCTAGACTAGGGAAGAAGGTCGAGGTGTGAACAATAGTACAAGGTGTCAGTACTCTAGGAACCAGAGAGAAAGTACCTAATTCTACCTTGGACAGCTTTATAGAGGAAGTGAAGTGTTACCCATGGACAAGTTGAGGAAAGGCATTCTAGGCAGACATTTGCTATGACTGGAACCTGAGTGAGTGTGGCAAATCTCAGGAACATTTGGGCAGCTTCAACTTGGGAACGTGTGGGAGAGTGGCAGAAGATGAAGCTGGAAGGGTATTGCCCAGTTTTAATTTCCTTTTCCACAGCTACCTGTTACTGAACATATACTTTTCATACTTGTAGTCCAGAAAAAAGCCTGAGCAAGAAAACTGTATTTTGTAATGTTTTTATTCATTAGCCTTCCCTCACTTAATGCCTTTTGAAAATGCCACTGAAATTTAATATGGGTAAATGCCTGGTACTTGGATTCAGAGTTTACTCCTGGAGCGTAGGACAGGGGAGACCTGACATAGCATATTGCTGACCATAAACTTTCCTTGAGCCCATGATACGCCCCAGCTGCCCCGAGAGCAGATGCCGTCGTGGTGACTTCTGTGGAGTGTCAGACTCAAGGCAAGCAGCAGGTCCTGCCTGGCAACATCTGGGCACTGTGCTCAGGTCTGCGTGCCACTTTTTAGGGCACGTGTGGATAAAATCTAGAGGGTATCCGAGAAGATGGCCTACAAACCATCATATAAAGAGTAAAATTAAAAAGAACAAGAGAGCTGCCTTTAGTTATTTTAATGGATTGCTTGAGGCAGGATGGAATGGCTTATTCTGGGTTGTACCAGTGGACTGGATGGAAATTAGATCAATTTTGACTCAGTGTTGGAAATAATTTTTAAGAGCTTTTTTCCCTAATTACATAGCGCTATGAGATTATTTTGACAAAATATGGAAATGTTTTGACAGAAACATGATAACCATCTTCACCTGTGGAGATACTGTAGTGTGAAGTGTCCTATTTGAAGGAATGGTTGGACCTCTAGAGCTCCTTCCATCTTTAAATTCAATGAAATTTTAGCATTTGTTCTAATTTTTAAAGTATCTTATCTCTTTCCAACTTTGCCACTCTTACCCTTACACTAACCCAATTATTTGTGAATTTTCTTATTTTTTAGTATCTGACCAAAAGGATACCACAAAACCCAAGGTATCAGCATGTCAAGTCAAGACTAGACACTGGTAAGTAAAGACTAGAAAATAAAAACTTAAAAAAAATCTAACAGCCGATTATTGACAAAAAACAGCGTGTCATACCTGGTATGAATCACAACTAAAAGTTTCTTACTGTCTGGGCTGATGTTTTTCTGAGCTCAGGACTTATCTTTGAAAGCTATTTTTCAGATTGTCATTAAAAATCTCCATTCACATAATTGAGCTTACTATAAATTGAGAAACTGATAAAAACAGTATTTAATAAGTTCCAGGACTGAGGCTAATAAATATCAGGACGTCAGCCTCTATCTTGGAACACCTTAAGTATCTTCCTTAAAACTGGGATCAATAGATTACACTTGTGCATGTTTGTTCAATTCCATATTTGCACAGTGCAACTACATGCAAACTTATGGGCTGCAGGACATGTAAAGATGAGTGTGAATTGTGATTTTTGTAATCAAAGAGCTTAGATTCAAGTGGAGTCAGACAGACTTGAATGAGTAACTAAAATACCAGGCAAAATTAAATTAGTGCTGCAATCCAGGTGAAATGAAATTTAAGAGTGCATTACTGCTTATTTCCATGCTGTTGACATTTTTCAGTGTGATGATGAAAACCACTCCCCAGATCCCTGGTGGATTTTCAGTCTTGTGAGATTTTGGTTGGTTGTTTAGTTTTTTTCAACATCTTAAAGTCTGCTGTGGAAAATCCATCCTATTAAGATGGTTTTGCCAGTGGATAGGGGTACCACATGCCTTTAGCAATACTGAATTTTCTACCAGTAACCTCAAGACAACGGAGAAAATAAACTGGGGTGTTGACTTTGTTTAAATCTCATTCATTTTGTCTTTCTCTTTCTCCAGTCTCCTTCAAAATTACTGTCTTCTGTTATGTGTGTTTCCCCAAATAAAATAGACTTAAATTAAATGTTTTAAATGAACCACATTTGCAGATACTATTTCTTGGGACCTTTCTTTCAAACATTTTTGTGCTGTACAGATATTTATCCTTGCAAATATCCTGTTTAATGGGAGGTAAAAAATGTTATCTCTGTCTTTGAGGGGGAGGAAATTTTAGTCCAGAGATTATGTGATTTACCTGAAGTTCAGTAAAGGAGATAGAACTAGGATTTGTGTGCAGGATGAGGAAGTCGATGTTGGAGACCTGGTGTGAAGTCCTGGGTACTGTCACTTCCGCCACACTGTCCCAGTGCTTCCTCCAGCCTCACTTCTTCTATCACAAATGCCTTCAGCTCCTGCATCTCTGTCTATCTCCCTTTATTTGCAACTGTGACCCACCTTTCTGGAATAAGTTATTCTGAGAGGGAAGTACTTTGATTAAAAATACCATATTTTCTCTGAGCAGTACGGACAACGTTTTAAAGACTGCTTAATGCATTTCTTTTGGAACCTTCTTAAAATTAAAATTTGTAAGAGCTGAAGTCTTTTTCAGATAAATAGATTTGTCTATAGCTTCATTTTTTTTTTTCTCCTGGAAGTTGAATTGAGTTTTGTGAATGAAAACTGATTTCTTTCCCTTCAATTCCTCAGTTCATAACCAAAGTTTGACTCAATAATGGTACCTGAAATTAATTTCAATTTTTTGGAAATTGAGATATTTCTATCTGCTTTTTATAATACGAAGTAATTGCCTATCTCCTTTTATATTTTGAGGTTTTTAATCTAGTATTTTTTCTAATTAAACTTTTTATTTTGAGGTAATTGTAGATTCACATGGAATTGTAAGAAATAAAACAGAGATTCCTTGTACCCTTTACTCAGTTTCCTATAGTAACATCTTGCAAAACTGAGCTGCGCTATCCCAACCATGATATTGACATTGATAAATACAGTCTGGCTGCAGAACATTTCCATGACCACAAGGATCCCTCATAGCCACTTTCCACCCTCACCTGTGCCTTAACCCGTGGCTACCACTAATCTGTTCTCCATTTCTATAGTTTTGTCTTTCACAAATGCTATATAAATGGAATCATACAATATATAAGTTTTTGGATTGGATTTTTCCGTCAGCAAATTCTCTGGAGATTCTTCCAGGTTGTTGCACGTATTAGTAGTTCATTCCTTTTTATTCCTGAGTAGTATTCCATGGTGCATTCCATACATGCACCACAATTTAACCATTTTCCTACTGAAGGACATTTGAATTGTTTCCCCTTTTTGATTATCACAAGTAAAGGTACTATAAACATTTGTGTACAGATTTTTGTGTGAAAATAGGTCTTCATTTCTCTGGGATTAGTGCCCAGAAGTGCAATTTCTAGATTGTATGGCAATTGCATTTGTAGTTTTTAAGAAACTGCCAAACTGTTTTCCAGAGTGGCTGGATCATTTTACATTCCCACCAGCAGTGTATGTGTGATCCAGGTTCTCTACATCCTCACCAGCATTTGGTGGTGTTGCCATTTTTGATTTTAGCCATTCCGATAGGTGTGTAGTAGCATATTGTTGCCCTTGTGATTTGCATTTCCCTAATGACTTATGACGTTGACTATCTCTTCCTGTGCTTATTTGCCATTTGTGTATCTGTATACCTTCTTCAGTGAAATGTCTGTTCATGTTTTTTGCCTGTGTTCCAATTGGATTGTTTGCTTTTTAATTGTTGAATTTTGAGTGTTCTTTATATATCCTACCTACTAGTCCTTTGTTGGATACATGGTTTGCAAATAGTTTCTGCCAGTCTGTAGCCTGTCTTTTCATCCTCCTAACAGGGTCTTTCAAAGAGCAAAAGTTTTCAATTTGGGTGAAGTCCAGTATATCAGTGTTTCCTTTCATGGATCATGCTTTTGTTGTCAAGTCTAAGAACTCTTTGCCTAGCCTAGGTATCAAAGATTTTCTATATGCCTTTTGCTAAAAGTTTTATATTTTAGGTTTTACATTTAAGTCCATGATACATTTTGGTTTAGGTTTTACATTTAAGTCCATGATACATTTCTGTATAAGATGTGCAACTTAGATTGAGATTAATTTTTTGATTGTGGATGTCCAATTGCTCTAGCACCATTTGTTAAAAAGGTTACCTTTCCTCCATTGAATTGGTGTGTTCACCTTTGTCAGAAACAAGTTGGGCATACTTACGTGCATCTATTTCTGAGTTCTGTATTCTGTTCCATTGATTTATGTGTCTATCCCTCTGCCAATACCACAGTCTTGATTACTGTAGCTATATAATAAATTGGATACTTAAAATTGGTTAGACTGATTAGTCCCACTTTATTTTTCTTTACAAAATTATTTTAGCTACTCTAATTCCTTTGCCTTTCCATGTAAATTTTAGAATAAACTTGTTTACATTTACAAAGAAATATTGCTGTACTTTTTATTTTGTATTTATTTTATTTATCATTTATTTTTGGCTGCATTGGGTCTTTGTTGCTGCGCACGGGCTTTCTCTAGTTGTTTCTTTCATCAGCATTGTATAGTTTTCAGCATATAAATCCTATACATGTTTTGTTAGATTTACACATAAGTATTTACTTTTTTTGAGCAATTGTGAATGGTATTTTATTTTTAATTTTGGTGTCCATGTGTTCATTGCTAGCGTATAGAAATATAGCTTATTTTTTTATATTTATCTTGTATCCTGAGACCTTGCTAACTCACTTATTAGGTAAAGGAGAAATTTTTTTGGTAGATTCCTTGGGCTTTTCTATGTAGACAATCACGTCATATAAAAAAAGGCAGTTTTATTTCTTCCTTTCCAGACTGTATCTGTTTATTTCCTTTTATTGCCTTACTGTACTGGCTAGAACCTCCAGAACTATGTTAAGTAAGAGTGCTTAGAGTGAACATCCTTGTCTTTACCCCAAACTTAGTGGGAAAGCATTCAGTTTTTCATGATTAAGGATAATGTTAGTTGTATCAGGTTGAGGAAGTTTCCTCCTGTTCCTATTTTTCTGAGAGTTTCTATCCTGAATGACTATTGAATTTTATTGAATGCTTTTACCGCATCAGTTGATATAATCATATGTTTTTTTTCTTTAGCTTGATAATATAGATTACTTTGATTGATTTTTAAATATTGTACTAGTTTTGTATCTATAGAGTAAAACTCACTCATGGCGTATAATTCCTATTATATGTTGCTGAATTCAATTTATTATTTCATTACAGATTTTTATGTTTATATTCATGAGGGACATTTGTTTGTAGTTTTTGGTTTGTTTTTTGGATTGTGTTTGCCTGGTTTTAGTATTATTGTAATATTGGTCTCATAAAATGAGTTGGGAAATGTTCCCTCCTGTTTTCTGGAAGAGATTGTATATTATTGGTGTTAATTCTTCCTTAAACATTTGGTAGAATTGTCCAGTAAAACCATTGAGCCTGGAGATTTCTTTTTTGAGAGTTTTTAAATTTTGAATTTAATTTTTTGATAGTTATGGGGCTATTCAAATTGTTTGTTTCATATTGGATGAGTTGTGGGTTTGTGTTCTTAGAGGAAGTAGTACATTTCATCCAGGTTTTCAAATTTATGTGCGTAGAGTTGTTTGTAGTGTTCCCTTATTATCCTTCTAAAGTCTGTAATATCCGAAGTGATAGCCCATGTTTCATTCCTGATGTTGGTAATTTTTGTCTCTTTTTTTCCTTCACTACAGGTTTGTCCATTTTATTGATCCTTTCAAAGAACCAGCTTTTGGTTTCATCAATTTTCTCTTTGTTTTTCTGTTTTAAATTTTATTGTTTTGCTCTTATCTTTATTTCCTTCCTTCTGCTTATGTTGCTCTTGTTTCTAGATTCTTGAGGTAGGAGTTTAGATTATTGATTTAAGAGTTGTTCTCTTTTTGAATGCATGTAGTTAGTGCTGTAAATTTCTCTCAGCACTGATTTAGCTGTCTCTCACAAATTTTGATATGTTGAATTTTCATTTTCATTTAGTTCAGTGTATCTTTTTATCTTCCTTAAGACTTCCTCTTTGATCCATGGATTATTTAGACATGTGTTGTTGTTGTTTTATAAATTATTTATTTATTTTTGGCTGCGTTGGGTCTTTGTTGCTGCACACTGGCTTTTCTCTAGTTGCAGTGAGCGGGGGCTACTCTTTGTTGTGGTGTGCATCCTTCTCATTGTGGTGGCTTCTCTTGTTGTGGAGCATGGGCTCTAGGCACGTGGGCTTCAGTAGTTGCAGCACATGGGCTCAGTAGTTGTGGCTCATGGTCTCTAGGGCGCAGGCTCAGTAGTTGTGGCACGTGGGCTTAGTTGCTCTGTGGCATGTGGGATCTTCCTGGACCAGGACTCGAACCTGTGTCCCCTGCATTGGTAGGTGGATTCTTAACCATTGCGCCACCAGGGAAGTCCCGTGTGTTGTTTAGTTACAAGTGTTTGGAGGTTTTCCTGTCATCTTTCTGTTACTGACTTCCAGTTTGATTCCATTGTGGTTGGAGAATGTACTCTGTATATTTTAGCTTTTTAAAATGTATTGATGTTCATTTTATTGCCCAGGATATGGTCTATCTTGGTATATGTTCCATGGGCACTTGAAAAGAAGCATAGTTTTGCTTAGTGTGTTCTTTGTTTTGTCCTGATAGTCCGAGACTCCTTTTATCTTTTCCTTTCTAATTAGAGAACTTCCTTTAGCCATTCTTTAGGATAGGTCTGCTGGTGACAAATTCTCTTAGTTTTCATTCATCTGAGAACGTTTTGATTTCCTTTCATTCCTGAAGAGTATCTTCTCTTGGATTCTCTAGGATTCTCTAGGATTCCGAGTTGGCAGTTCTTTTCTTTCAGCGCTTGAAAAATATTGTGCCACTTTTTTCTGGCCACCCGATTTCTGATGAGAAATCTCCTGTTATTCAAACTGTTTTTCCCATATGGGTAAGGTGTCATTTATCTCTTGCTGCTTTCAAGATTTTTTTTTCTTTAGTTTTCAGAAGTTTAACTATGATATATCTCGGTTTGGATTTCTTTGGGTCTGTCCTGTTTGGAGTTTACTCAGCTTCTATATAAATCTGAAGTTCATGTCACTTGCCAAATTTGAAAAGTTTTCGGCAATTATATTTTGAGTACATTTTCAGCCCCAGCCTCTTTCTCCTCTTTCTGGTACTTTGATGGCATCTCATCACAGTCCAGCAAGGATGGAAATCAAGGCTCCCCATCTGGCCTTTGCTGGCAGTTAAGAGTAGGACATAGCTTTTCTGTGGAATGTGGCTGGAAAAAGGCAGTTATTATCTAATAGTTTTCTGTCTTGCTGTCCTTTGGCTGGAGACAGCAGGCTTTTGTTAGGGACATTTTTGGTCTATTCGTAGGTATTTCTGGGTTTCTGGCTTCTTCAGCTCCAAGTCTAGTGTATATGAGGCAAAAAACAGACAGACAGCACCCAGGTAACTCAGCCATTATGTCATTCCTCGGGTCCTGAGGTCCCTAACCAGTCTGCCTTCCTCTCTCTACCTATTAGAGTCTTCTTATGTTTGTTTTATGTATAATGTACAGGATTTTTAAAAATTGAAGTATAGTTGATTTATAATATTGTGTTAGTTTCTGGTGTACAGCAAAGTGACTCTGTTTTTTATATATATATACTATATATTCTTTTTAAGATTCTTTTCCATTATAGGTTATTACAAGATATTGAATATAGTTCCCTGTGCAATACAGTAGGACCTTGTTGTTTATCTATTTTATATATAGTGGTGTGTATCTGATAATACCAAACTCTTAATTTATCCCATCTAGGATTTTTTTTTCATTCAATCTTTTTTTCTAATTGGTGTGTTTTCTTAAATTGAGATATAATTTACATATCATAAAATTCAACCTTTAAAAATGTACAATTCAGACATTTTTAGTACATTCACAAGGTTGTGAAACCATCACCACTATCTAATTGCAGAATTTTTTTGTCATCCCATAAAGAAATCCCATACCCAAAGTAATCATTTCCCATTCCTTACTTTTACCAGTTCCTGGTAATCACGAATCTATTTTTTGTATCTATGAGTTTGCCTTTTCTGAACTTTTTATATAAATGTAATCATACAATATGTGACCTTTTGTGTCTGGCTTCTTTCACTTAGCATAATGTTTTCAAGGCTCATCATTGTTGTAGCATGTATCAATACTTTATTCCATTTTATTGCCAAACAATATTCTTTTATATAGCTATTTCACATTTTGTTTATCTACTTATCATTTGGTAGATGTTTGGTTTGTTTACGCTTTTTGGCCATAATGCTGTTAAAACAGTAGTGTACAAGTTTCTGTGTGAACATACGTTTTCAGTTCTCTTTGTTGATGTACCTAGGAGTTGAACTGTTGGTCAGACGTTAACTCTGTGTTTAATTTTTTGAGGAACTACCAAAGTGTGTTCCAAAGTAGCTGCACTTTACATTCCCACCAGCAGTGTAGGAGGGCTCTTTTTTTCTCCACATCCTCAACAATGCTTGTTATTGTCCATCATTTTGATTATAGTCATCTTCGTGGGTGTGAAGTGGTATCTCATTGTGGTTTTCATTTGCATTTTCCTAATGAGTAATGATGTTGAGCACCTTTTAATGTGCTTATTGGCATTTATATATCTCCTGTGGAGAAATGGCTATTCATATCATTGGTTTTTTAGTTGGGTTATTTGTCTCTTTATTACTGAGTTACAGGAGTTCTTTTACATACTCTGGATAGTAGACGCTTATCAGGAGTATAATTTGCAAATATTTTCTCCCATTTTGGGGGTCGTCCAGGGATTTTGTTGTACGTAGCTGGAGGAATAGAGAAAAGTACATCTACCTCATATTCCTGGGAGCAGAAGTCTCCCAAACTAGTTTTATAATGACTTTGGAAGGGCCAGAGTATGCTTCATTGCTTAAAACTCAACATATTTTAAAGTCAGTGTGTGAGAAATCTAATTCTAGTGTTCAATTTTTTGTTTGTTTCAGATTTAGAAATTATTTTAAAGTCAGTTTAAGGGAAAGATTTTAATTTTTTTAAATTTATTTTTGTGACTTACCTCCCTTTGTATTCGGTACAGTGGCCTATGGCTTATGAGCCAGGATACAGATCCCTTTAACCCTTTGGAGAGCCATCAGGGCTTGAGACAGCCCAAACCTCAGCATTTTGTCCAAATATTATCACTTATATATGTCTGCCATGAGGTGAAAAGTGTGAGGAGTCCTGGTTATGAAAACACCAGAGTTACTTTAAAGGTCAAGTAAAAGTAAGAAACTCCTGTCTGTGGTATGATTTTAAGCTCTGCAGTCAGAGCAGTGGAAATAGGCACGGTAATGAGTGAGCATTTCTCATTTCTAGGCTAAATAGATGGGTCTTTAATCTTTTCTTACCAAACAGTGAGCAATTCAGAGTTAATCACAAGAAATCAAGAATTTCGTGGCATCTCCTGTCTTCACCCAAATCACCTTCTACTGAGCTCTTCAAAGACTGATATCTTCTTCCTGGGTAAAGATAATTTTTTATTTCTATCCTTCTGATGCTACTTCTCTTATAAACTCAAACACCAGTGTATAGCCATGGCTAGAAATATCAGAATTATTTTGAACTTCAAATATTTCTTTTGTTCCATAGGTGCCTGAGTGTATCTTACCAGCTCCCCAGCATTGCCAGACTGTGCCATGAATGGATTATGCTTCCGATGAAATCCCTGACAGCATTTTGTTCAGTCTCCACCGCAGGGTTCTTGTGTATTCTCAAGCACCCTCTCTGGGTTTCTGCTCTGTAGCACTGCAGGCTGATTAACTTTCCAAACCACAGGGCTCTCCCTTTGTTAGTCTCCTACACTCTTTG
>NW_006797566.1:1603333-1670518 GCF_000442215.2 Lipotes vexillifer | reverse complement strand
CTCTTTCATTGCTGGCATTATTCTCTCATTTTAATCTATATTCAATCTAATTTCAAATTTCTTTAGCTTTCTAAAATTCTGTAGACTATCTCCATTCAGTCTTTTCTAGCCTTTTTTTATTTTTTAGAAATTCACCTTAGTTTTCTTATCTCCATACAAACTAGTCATTTCATTTTTTCCTCTTAGTCTTTACTTTTCCTGAATATCTGCTAATAGCCTTGATCTTAAGCACTCAAACTCATTACAGACTAAGTACTCTTCATTTTTATTTGGTATTTAATTCTGTTTCTTATGTCAAAGGAAGAAATGTATGTGAAAGCCTTTTACAAACCAGAAAGCACTATGCACTCGTATAACTTATTGAGATTAACAAAGGACCACTGTGCCTCTTTTCAAGCTTTCTGCTCCTTCTGAGCCAAAAGAACTTCTCCGTAGAGGAGGGAAATATTGAAGAAAAATAAAGCAGTGGAATTGTCTCTTAGCAACTGAGTTCGTGCCTTATAAATCTTACCCACTTTAGATTACTGCTGCTCAAAATCACTTGCTTTTCTTACTGGCTCAGTTCAAATAATGTTATTAAATTATAGGAAAACAAAGGAAAAAATCTAATGAATGAGTCACTCATTTCGTCGATTGTGCTCTCTTTGCTTAGCACTATTGATATAGTTGAGTTGTGTCTTTCTCTTGATTCCAGTTGTAAAACTTTTTTATATATCTTTTGTTGCAACTTAAATTATAAACTAAGTAGAAGCTAAATACCATCTTATACATTTCTAGGTCACCTGAGTCCTGAAACAATATAGGTCATTTAAGTAGTATGTAACATATATGTACTATATATAAATCAGGTTGGGCATAGCTTAGAGAAAATCAGGTATCCAAAAACTCAAACCAAATTGGGCTGTGATTATTTACATTATAATGTAATTCATTATAAGGATTCTTCAGCTAGTAGATCTTCATAGTATTTTTCATTTAGCAAATATTTTTGAGTGCCTTCTACGCTAGACAATGGAAAGGATAAAGATATTGTGTGTGTGTGTGTGTGTGTGTGTGTGTAAATAGTTGTTTTGGGCTGTCAGTATAATAAGATAGATAAGACTTGCACACAAATAAGGCAGTACAATGATAAATGCCTTGTGAGTTGGTAAGCCGAGTGCCGTAGAAGTTCAGAGGAGGGAAGGGTCACTTCCAGCTGGGTGAGCTATTATGATTACATGGGCAAGGTGACATGTTAGAGAACCAAAGACTAACAGAGAGTTTGTCAAGTTTAGTAATTAAGGCAAGATTGAAGAGGTAGGTGAGATGTTGGTGCCTTCACGAGTAGAGCAAGGAGTTTAAACTTCAGTCAGTAAGTGGTGGGGAGCCGCTGACTTTTTTTAATCAAAGTATCGTCTAGGAAAATGTATCTGGCAGTAATGTGTAATTTTTATTTTAAAAAATTAGTCTGTTGATAGTCTTTTAGGTGCCTTACTTTTGTGTAAAACAAAAATGTGTTTATAAATAAGTCAATTATAGAATTGATTCATTTGTATTCTTTTTAAAAGGTAGTCAAAAAACTATTCTCAAATGAGATTAGATCCAGTAAGATGAGCTGCTTAGTTAAGATATAAGCAGTATATGAAGTGGGATAAAATACTACTTTTCATACTTTCTAAACTCATTTTTAGAGACTTTTTTGTGTCAGTTAGTCATTTCTCCAATTGAAGCAATGCAGAAATCCTCCATATTCTTTCCCCCTGCCTCTACTTGGATAGAATGAACGGCTGTAATGAAAAGAGCTTCTTATCAATAGCCCTCTTAGATTTGTTCTTAATTTAGCCAAGTACTTGTACACCTATGCAAAAGATTTTGTTTCTCTGCCTTCTCCTTTAGTGGGAAAAATAATCAGTAGGAATGACAACCTACCTCACAGGGTCGTTGTGAGGCTCTGCTGGTATGAAGATGAAGTGTTGTGTAAATACACCAAAAATGTTGATAACTGACTGAGAAATGGATTTTAGACATGTTGTTAGTGGAAACTGCTATAGATTGGAAATGCAATGTTTTAATAATAAAGACTATATAATAAGGTTGGCTATTGTTTTCCGTTCATAGTATGCCTCAGGGAATTTAGAGCATAAAATGGTTCCCACCCAATACTATAAAGGAAGTAACACTTCCTACATATTTACCTCACAGTGAAATCATGTTTTTAAAACAGCACAGCCAGAGAATGATATGTTTTTGTGAGCCATATTAGAAACCAGGAGGTTGGGAGTACTAATCTTGACTTAGTTACTAACTTGCTCTGTCACTGGACAAGTCAGTGATCCTTTTTGTACCTCAGTTTTTTGACGATTCTGGAGGAGGTGTAAAGCTTCTCCAGCCAAAAGAAACTAACTGCCACATCAACAGCCTGGCACTGTAAGGGACTCAGGAACATATAACCAGAAGCTCCTACGTAAAATAGTTTAAGAATAAGACTGTAGGACGCTGAACAGCACACCATTTGCCCTGTCTTCTAACGCTAGTACTGACCAGTCGAGTTCCGCCCAAGTGCAGAGTTGCAGGGAAGAGGATGTGAGTCTGGGAAGGATTCATGGTTTCCACTGTGGAGATCTGGTCACATCTCGGGTCCATTATAGCCTGAAGAACCTAGAAAAGATCATATTTTGTTCTAATCTTGGTCTTTGGTGCTATTTGGACTTCTTCTGAGATGTTCTCAGTGTCTGTCTTGAGGAGCCTCAGCTTCTGAGCAGCCCTGACTACTGTCATGTCTCTCTGAGCTTTTGGAAGGATACGGTCTGAGTCCTGCTTTTTGATTCTGATTTGGGGACTGTGTGTCTTCAGACGAAAAAAAAATTTTAACTCAGTAGAATTTTATTCTATAATGAATTCATGACAAGGACTTAATAATAACAAATGATATAAGTTGTTTTTTGAAAATGTACTTTGGGTTTTAGAGCAAGGATTTTCTTTCTCTGCTTCTGACCTAAACCATGAAGAAAAGATCAGAATAGTGCTTGAAAACATCAGTTCATGTCATTAATTGGAAGCATTTCTTTTACCTGAAGTTGTGACTGAAACTGACTAGCTCCTCTCAAGGCTTAAAAGTTAGGAGCACAATTTTAGAAATGAGAAATTATTCTGAATGTTTTCCTCTTTTGCTATACCTTTCAGGTGCCAGATAGAGCTTGCTGTGCTGAATTGAATCAAATTGAAGCATGCCTAGTAAAAAATAATAGCCCCTGGCTTGAGAACCAGACTTTAGTTCATTCGGAAACCAGAAGGATCCTGGCCCAGTTCTAATGCATGAAAACTCTCCAAACCACCTTGGCTAGAGCCTAGTGTTGTAGAACCAGGCCATAAAACATGAGGGTTGAGGACTCTCCACAGTGGTGGGAATCTGCTGTTATTTCTCAGCAAATCAAATCCACAGTGAATACTGGTGTACAGACTGTGTGGTCTAGTTCAGGCTGCAGCATCAGCATGAATAGTGGAAGACCAAGTTCAGGAAAGAGGAGGAAACCACAAAGATTAAGTGAAGAGGAAAGTGTTGCTTGGGTAGGCACAGCGGCACAGTTTAGACATTCAGAGGTCATTGCTTCTTTCTCTTCCTCTGCATATCTTCCCCACAAAAAGCTTATGGGGGGATAAATGGAAGAGGAAAGGCTTAACTCAGAAAGAAAAAACATTACATGAAGTGATCATTCGTACTGCCTGGGGGGACTTAATGTTTATTGGGTGTGCACCTCAGCTTAACACATTTGACCAGAACATTTCCCTGGATTCCTTACCTTTTAATAATGCTGTATAATCCAAAAGACTATTTACTATGTCTGATCCATTTGTCTACTGTAATTCTGTAAAAGCAGAATGGGAAGGCTTAGGGAATACTTGTACTCCATTCTGTTTTCACAGTGTTACTCATTTTCTTCCATGAAAAGCATAGCTAAAATCCTGCTTCTCTTTTTAGGTAACAGTATGACTAAATACATTGAGAAGCTAGAAGAGATCAGAAAAAGTGAGTAACACTACTGATGGTTTGGGATAATGGAACCCTGTAGTTGCTCTACAAGTTGGTTATTGACGAGCCTAACCACACTCTACAGCTGACACACACACAGAGCTATGGGTGTCAGGTGAGTGTGGCAGGTGCCTAGAAGGATGTGGGAAACACAGTGTGCCATTCTGGTCAGCTGCTAAGATTGTGGTCTTTGAGTCTGAGTTCTACCTGACTTAGATCCCATAGGAGATATTAATGTTGGAATGTGAAATAACCTCTAGTGAAGCACTGAGAAGCCAAATTTCTAGTTTCATTGTACTGCAGTCTTTATGACCTTTATTCAAGGTACTTAATCTTTCCTATTTTATTATTTTCTCTAGGAGTAATAATAACTAATATCGTAACATTCTTTTGAGTATAAATTCGACAGTATTCATGAAAGACTTAGTGGTGTAAGAAAGAAAGAGCTTATTCTTAAAGTGGTGTTATACATTATAAATTCATTGCAGTTGGCTTTCTTTTAATCAAAAATCATATTTCATGCACATCCTTTTAAAAAACTAATCTTTGGCAAAGATATGCTTCTAGTCATTGAGTGCACTGCCCTCGTGCAAAATCATAATTTTTCAATCTGTGTCGAAAACAGATGTAAAATGTACACATCAAGTCTAGAATTAGAGAAGTAGGAACATCTGTTTTCTAAGATGGATTTGTTCATAGCTTCAGTAGGAGAACCCAGTGCTAGGGCAATATTGAGCTAATGGCAGTGAAGAGGTACTCTGATTGATAGCAGTTCAGGACTTGGCTCTGGTAATATATATCTTCTGGGAAGAGAATATTACAAATCCAAAATTCACCAGAACTTTTGTTTTTACACAGCAGGCCTTTTAATTTAAATGATAATGTTCCTTTTCCTTTTGAATTGCTGCAGTATTGAGAAACCCCAGACAATAGATCTGGACTCAGGAGCAGCTTCTTGCTGACTCTGTTATTTGCCAGGTTCAACTACAAGGACTGATGCTATAGACATTTGTTTTTTAATGTGTGATGTCGCAGTATCCTTTTCTTCTTATATATTTTATATTTTAAACATTTTATGCTATATATTTTAAATGTTATATATCTGTAAAATATTCTACTTTAAGTATATATATTTTAAGTGTATATTAAAATTTTAAACTATGGAAAAAAATCTTGTTTACTCACCTAAACTTCATTGTTGTCGTCCTTAATTCATCCACGGCAAGCAAAATTCAACTGGCCTGCTTCTGTCTTGGTTTGTAGCCTCTTTCACCTCCTAAGCATTTGTAGCTGAGTGTGAGCTCACCTGTCCACACCAAAATTTGTCCCATAAAAATTGTCCCATTCCACCCAGATTGCTGAAACCCTGTTTAAAACAGTTCTTAAAAGCACAATGTGGTTTCTTTAATATCTAAACTTTAAATGGAGCTTATCTCCCAAAAGAAATACCTGTGGATTAGAGTCCTTGAAAATGCTTCCTTCACCTTCCTTCTTTAGAAGTTGTGAGCTTCCTTTTAGTAAGACAGCAGGTTCCTCTCACCTTTTACACGCTTTGTGCTGATTCCCTGACTAGAATTACTTCCGATTCTGGTTTGGGATCTATATTTTGGAAGATATTTCCTTCTCTTTTCCCATCTTCTGTTGTAGGTGTTCTTTTGGGTCAGAAGGGAGGAGAATATTGCCTTGTTTCATGACACCCTAAACCCGTCACTTTTCTCGGATTACCTTAGATGCCGTGTCTTTCTGTGAAATCACAAACCTTGTGCTGTTACTTCCTTTGATTTGTCTTCCACTGTGAGCCCAACTTCCCTTTGCTAATAATGTGTTTTAACAGAACCCTGAAAACGCAGAATTCCTTTGTAATCTGAATATTCTTTCAACTCTGCCTGGGGAAAAGAGACACACTGTGTCTATTGACCATTCACAAAGCCCATTCTTGGCTCCAGTGGTTAGATGACACTAGTTGGGCCCAGTGTGAAACATCCTAGATAGTTAGGTCTCTGTCCTTCCAGTAACTCGAGAGAGACACACTTAGATTCCAGACTTACCAGAGAAGCAAAACTTGATAACATATCTGAAACTAGGATTTTTTGTCTCCATCACAGAGTTTGGGAGAAGCTATAGTAGCAGAAGCTCCATTCTTAAAGCTCTGTTCGCCCTTGCAAGGACAGACTGTCAGAGCTTTCCAAGTTATCCTTTTTATAAAATTTAAAACTTACTGTAAAACGTCTAGCTTGATCTTTTATCTCTGAGTAATAATGTCAGAAAGTCCTAATGATGGCTGTCCTTCTAAACCAGAACCAGGTATGTAGAGTTCAGGCTCAAATGTGCATTGGGATTTCTAGTGCTTATGAGAGGATGCTAGAAACTATGATCATTAGAAAATAGCAGCGCCTGTTTTCTCGTTTAAGGTGATTTCTATTTAAAGGGGATTTTAATGTGTACCTTTTATACTTAGAATGTGAAGAATTGGAGAAGTATTTCAAACTATGTTACTATACCAAAAGAATATCAGTGGATAAATGCCACAGTGCAAACTACTTTGGAAGCTGTTGACTGTTTTCACAGGCTGATTTATTGCCATTTTGCTTTACGTAAATGACTTTTGGTGGGCAAGTTGGTGGCAATTGAGAGAAATACTATAGTCGTTCCCTTGCACTTTTTAAAGCTTCTGCTCAGCTTATTCGGGTCTGCATCCTGGTGGGTTTTAGAAGCTCCTTTGCATCTTTTATCTGGAAGAAGCTGTTTTAAGAATTTTCTGGAAGAAAGGTCAATTTTTAGCCAAATGCTATCTTTAGGGCATTTTGGAACAGAGAAGCTTTAATTCCCGTAAGAAAGAGTCTTGATATATTTACAGAAGGCCTGTTTTTAAGGTAATATTTCCCGACTCTGAGTCGAAAGCTATTTGGTAAACCAAGCTAACATTATCCTCCAAAGTAACTATTTGGTCTGTGCTGGTTTTTTGGAAAATTCATGGAAATGATTAGTATCACCAGGTAAATAATCTTAAGTACCTTTAATCCTTTCCTTTGTTGCTAGGAGTCTTGGTTTATGAGACAGTGAAGCCCATAGTAATTATCCAGCTAACCTTCAGTAATTCTGAAATAATGAGGCAGTATTTAAGGAGTCAAGGACATCAATATATAAACCTAGAAGAGGAGTGAAGGGAAAGGGTAGGCAGGAGTTCAACGCTGAAAACTCTTCAGAATTGGCAAGTCATCTTCAGAAAAGTTTAGGGAAGCCAATTTTTAATATGCCTCTATGGGACAAATAATAAAGTGAGATTGGCTAAATTTTTTAAAACTGTTTAATATGATATGAAGAATTATTAACACAAACAAATGCAAAAGTACCCCCATTGAGTTATGTCTCAGAATTGTAAAGATAGCACTGAGTAAATATTGATGTTTTCAGTTGATTTTTCTTATTTTTAATTGTGATTAAAAAAAACCCACATAACAAAATTTACCATCATAACCTTTTTCAGTGTACAGTTCAGTAGTGTTAAGTATATTTACTTTGTTATACAATAGATCTCCAGAACTTTTTCATATTCAAAACTGAATAGGTTGATTTTTATTGAAGTGGAGTTGAGGGAAAATTGATGTAAGAGATTATCAGGACCAATTACAAATTTGTGCCCAGCATTGTACTCCAGGAAAAAAAAAAAAAACGGTTGGCCTGTGTCTCTAGCATAGTTTGTAACCTCAGGAATAGAATTGTACTCTTTTCAGGGCAGAGATAGAATAGTAAATGTCTTACCAGCTCTTGACCTAGGGCAACTCAGCTTCCCTGGGTCTCTGTTCTCATTTGTAAAATGCAGATGTTTATTCCCTGCTTATTCTGAAAAGGATTTAAAGGGCTTACAAAAATGCATGCAATACAATATGGTCAAAGTAGAGACAGCATAGTAAGGAAAATGGTACACAAATAAAGGGGAGGGGTAAAATCATTAGACCCGAAAAGGTGGCTTATAAATTCAGCTTGAGGCTTCTTACTGGCCAAAGCAAAGGAATAAATGAAAAGGTGATATAATACCTGCCATGCTTAATTCTGAGGATATCATGAGGATCAAATGAGATAAAACATGTAAATAACTTGAAAAATATACCATATAACTTGATGACTAGAAAGAATTAATATCTCTAAGAAAGCAAAATAAGCCTGGAAAAAATATTTGTCCTGTTCTGCTTTTCAGATTATAGATACAAAAAAGATGAGCTTTTTAAGAGACTAAAAGTTACAACTTTTGCCCAGCTGGTAAGTTGAATGATCTTCCATTGGAGTAAAGACTTTCTAATTTGTGCTGCTTTATGTATTTCTAAATTCAACTCTAGGTAATATTTGCAGGGGGTTTTCTTCTGATTCTTTATATTTCACCTATGAGAGGACTAATTGGTATGAAATTTTCTTTTTTCTTTGATAAGAATTTTATAAAGTAAAATGTACATTCTCCTTTTTAATCATCAGATTTGTAGTTTAGGTTTTATTTTTCCTTGCCCATTTATCTTAATATTGAGAATCTAGAATTCTGCATTCTTTATTGCTTGGACATTTTTATCTGTGGAAAGCAGGTGATCTCCCATCTATGACTGGGTTCTTTTTCCAAGTCTTTCTGCCATGGTCTATTTTGTTACTTTAGGAAAGTCGCTTTCTTCTTTCATTTGAAAATTATGGACAAAGTGTCTCTCTGACCCCCAAACAAGGGTTACAGTGATGTAACTTAAGGTGGATGTTGGGTCTTATGAGCTAAGTCGTGAAAAGTGATTTATTATTTTTTTAATTTGAATTCTACCAAACATTTAAAAAAAATTTTTATTGGAGTATAGTTGATTTACAATGTTGTGTTACTTTCAGGTGTACAGCACAGTGAATCAGTTTTACATACATATATATATATATATATATATATCCATTCTTTTTCAGATTCTTTTCCCATTATAGGTTATTACAGAGTATTGGTTAGAGTTCTCTGTGCTCTACAGTAGGTCCTCGTTAGTTATCTATTTTATATATAGTGGTATGTATATGTTATTCCCAATCTCCTAATTTATCACTTCCCCCCAGGCAAAAGTGCTTTTGTGTATACAACATTGTAATCAATATATTCATAATTACATTTATTTCTTCATTGCATGAAGAATTTCTGATACAATGCTGTTATTTTAAGTATTGCATTTTCAAGAAATAGCATGTTATGTTGGGACTAGAATATGTTTGAATGCAGTTTTAAACTTTTACTTATGTTTCATGTCCAAAATTATCCTTTTGGTCTTTTAAGTTTATTGTGTAATGTTTTAAAGAAATCTTTTCTTCCGGAATGATCATCTGCAGTGTAATTACCACCCCCAAAGTAAGAAGACCTGAGATTTAGTCTCCAGTTGGGGACACTGACAGTTTCTTAAAACAGGAGATCTTTGATGTTTGATATTTCCTCATCTTTTGTTAAAAACAGAATTGCCTCTGTTTAAAGACAAACAAACATACACACTTCTACACATTTCATTCTTTTTTCTATCAGGTCATCCAAGTTGCTTCCCTATCTGATCAAACATTGGAAGTGACAGCTGAGGAGATTAAAAGGCTAGAAGGTAATGAGAAGTGAGGATATGGGGAAAATAACAAATTGATCATTTGACTGTGCTATTGTGTTCACGGGGACTTTGATGTATCTGTAATTAGATTGTTACTCTCTGAGAAATGCTATCTGGTGCTTTGCTAATTCTTATTTCTTTAAAAAAGCCATCTGGTTTTCTGGCTGTAACATTTGTAGTCTTAAATGTTTTAAATGTGTTTAATATACTAATTACTTTTTTTCAACAAATATTTTTAGTGCCTTCTATATAAGTACAGGTCACAGAATTGGGTGCTATGAGACTACAAAGATGAATAAAACACAGCTCTGCTTACATGGAGTTTGTAGCTACGAGTGTGCACTGCACATACGTATGTGTATTGGGTGAGGAAAATGATAACAGAAACACAGAATTACTAATGACAGAAATTCACGGAGGACTAGAAGGAAACCATCGTTTGATGAATATATATTGCTAGGTACTTCACATGAGTTTTCTTATTTAATCTTCTCAAAAACTCTAGAAGGAAGGTACACTGTACAGATGAGAAGCCCAAGCCTCAGAGGTTAAACTTCTTGCTCAAAGTAAACAGCCAATAAGGAATGGACATAGGATACAAATCTGCATGTCTCTGGTAGCAGCCAGTGTCTTCTCACTGCCTTTATTGCATCCTTATGGGGTCTTGGAATGTGCCTTTCGAGAGGTGCAGGGTGCTGTGAGAACTCTGTATTTTCCAGCTAGGAAACTGAGGTAGGCTTCTTCCAGGCTTTTGAACTGGGTCTCTGCCCCCTTTAGGGGTAGAATCTTAACAGGTGCAAGTTAAGGGTGAGGCTGTCTCAGGCTGAGGAGCAGCCTGAATAAAGGCACAGAGAAGTCCAAGCGTGCTTGGGGAATCTCATAATCCAGTCTGGCTGTGGTCTGAGGGAGGGGTAGGTGCGGTGGTAGGAGATAAGGCTAGAAAGATAGATAGGCGCCAGATTTACTTTCTTAAATACCAAGTTGAAAAGAAAACCTCTTAGGTGTTCTGTCATGAAAAGAATTCACAGAGTGAAGGTCTTTATTTTATCCTGAAGTACTCAGCTGTCAATGTGTGGCTGTTTATTGAAGGGGAATGTGTTTTGTTAAGGTTGATGTAGGCCAGGAATTTGACTTCTGATTTCAAGACAAGTTTCTCAGGAAGTCTGAACACTGGGTTTGTACAACTCGACTGTCATTTCCCCGGGCTTGTTTTTGTTAGGGAGGATAAAAAGAATCTGTAAAAGACAGGAATTTATCTATGACAGATGCCTCTAACACAGCAGAGAAATAAGGGCTCTTTGTAATAGAGATAATTGAGTCTCCTCATATGAGTACTCCCAATTTTAACCTGGTTATATAAGTACCTGGATTTTGTCCTTTAATTCATTGTCGAGATTACAACACCAGAACATATGGGCACATGCAATTTTCTCTTCTGAGATAAATTTGCAGGCTTTTGTAAAGTAGGACACCATAATGTGTGAGTAATATTAGTGTTTTTCTAGTGCTCTATACAGAATAATAACTCAGGAATGCCTGTAGCACAGATTGTATCTGTATGCGTATTGTCCAACTCTGAAGGAATAAAAAAACTCCTTTTATAATGTTTATTGTTTTTTCCTGACTTAAAAGTGTATTTCTAGAAAATTAGAAATCTGTAAAAAAACATATAAAGAAGAAAATTAAAATAACTAATAAACCCTATTAACATTTTGGTCTGATTTCCCCACCCACATCCATACTCTTTGTATATAGTTTTGTATTATGCTGTTTTCAATTAACATTTTATCATGCACACTTTCCTATGTCATTAAATAGACTTCAAAAGCTTAATTGTAAAGGTTGTGTTGTCATATAATGTCTATCCTTTGTATATGCCACATATTTAATTATTCTCCTATTGTTGGCCATTAACATTTTTCTAATTTTTCATTTTTATAAGATAATGCTGCAGTGTAAACCCATAAATGTTTGTATGGTTCTGATTTATTTCCTGAAGATAAATTGCTGCAGATTGTCAAAGGGTGGAACCATTTTAAGATGCTCGGTGCTGATTCCACATTATCTCCAGAAAGGTTCTACTTGTTTGCATTCCCACCAAGCAAATGAGAAGACCCATTTCTCCCCATCCTAGCCAATGATGAATAATTCTCATTTTTGTAAATGTTTGCCAATTTGATGGATGAAAAATGGTATCTAATATTTTTATTTTGGATTTCTTTGATAGTGTGATTGAGCTTTGCGTATGTCTGTGTTTGTTGGTCATACGTATTTCTTCTTTTGAGGACATTATATGTCCTTTCCCATTTTTTTTCTAATGGAATGTTCATCTTTTACTTATTGATTTGTAAAATCTTTATATAATTATGATATCTTTATTCACTGGAAACCAATACAGCCTTGAAAATAAATGAGAAAAATCTTTATTTGATGATTTGGAATAATACCCAAGCTGTATTATTAAGTAATAAATAAATAACAAAATAAACAACAAATCAAAGTGTAGAGCAGTATGAATAGCATCCTCCTAGATACGTAAAAAGGAGAGGAAATAAAATATATACAAAATATGTAGTTGTTTCATTTCTGGAAGGAGACAAATATTTGAAGGTAGTTCCCTTGGAGGTGGAGGCCTGAGGGCCTGCAGGTCTGGAGTGAAAAGAAGACTTCCTTTCCATATTAGCAACTTTATCTTGTTTGCATTTTTACCTTGTGCACACGATCTTTTTTCTATTAACAAACTAGTTTTAAAACTCCTAATAAAGTGTATTAACCTTTTCTCACTTATATATGTCACGAATACTTTTCCTAGTTTGTTATTGACCTTTTAATTTTCTTTGTGTTGTTTTTTGACATATATGAGATTTGCGTTTTTACATGATTAAATCTATTAGCCTTTCATATTGTGTTTTCGTTTAGTGCTTTAGATTCATAAAATCCAAAATAAGATATTCACCTATATTTTCATCTGTTAGCTTGCTTGGTTGCTTTGGGTTTTTTCCTACATCAATCCATCTGTTATATATTTTGGTATATGATATGAAGGGGTTATCTAAATTTGATTTTTTTGGATAGTTGACAGATTATCCCAGCACCATTTATTTAATAGTTCTCCCTTTACCCACTGATTTTTGATGTTACCTTTAACATACATTAGATTTTTGTATATATTCTAGGATTTGTTTCTGAGTTCTTTGTTATTTTCCATTGTTCTAGTGCATTGTTTTGATCATTTACCTTTTCAGTATATGTTACTATTTGAAAAGGCAGGTTCTCCAAATTACTTTTCTCTCTCTCTCTCTCTCTCTCTATATATATATATATAATATATATATACACACACATACATATATCTTTTTTCTTCTCTTCTCATCTTTAAAATTCTTTTAAGCTTTTTTTAAGCCCATTGGGATTTGTATTAAGGCTAAAAATTTGGAAATTTGGAAGGGATTAACATCATTTCACTTTTAGTCACCAAGTCAGGAATATGCAAGGTATGTCACTCTCTCTTCATTCAGGTCTTCTTTAATGTCCCTAAGTAAAATTTTTATAAGACCTATAAAGGACTTATAAGTTTTTATATGGCCTTTACATTTCTTAATAGGTTTATTTTCTAGGAGAGTATATTTTGTATCTGCAGTTGTTACTGTAAATGAGAGGTTCTTCATGTTATTTTCTAATTGGTATATATTTTGATTGTCCGTATTTTCTTTAATCTAACTTATTTATTTTATAAATAGGTCATTTTTATAATTAACCTTAAAACCTAGATTATTTTTATAATCTAACATTTATTTCCCTTATTCTCATAGGATTCTCTTAAAGTTTCTAGGTGTATTATATCATACACAAATTAAAACTTAATATGCTCTTTAACAGCTAGGCCTCTTATTTCTGTGTCTTCTCTCATTATATTGGTTAGAACAGCAAATTCTCAAACCTTTTGGTATCAGTCTCCCTCCACACTTAATTTTTGAGGACCTCAAAGAGTTTTGGTTTTTGTGAATTATATCTATTAATATTTAGGGTATTAAAGTTTTAAACCAAGAATTTTAAAAATACTTGCTATTTACCTTAAGAACCAATACTAAACCCATTACAAACATAAATAACATATTTTTATGCAAAATATCTATGTTACCAAAACAAAAATATATATGGAGAATGACATTGTTTTACACTTTTTTGTAAGTCTTGTTAATGTCTGATTTAATAGAAGACAGATGGTTCTCATACCTTCTGCATTCAGTCTGTTGCAGTTTGCTCTTTGGGCTAAAGTACATGAAGAAAATCTGGCCTCACACAGATCTGTAATTGAAAAAAGGTAGAATATTTTAATAGCCCTTTCAGATAATTGTGGATATTTTTCTTTGACACTACATCAGAACTTGATAGCTGGTACCTTCTTAAAGGTTAGTTGTAGTGTGGAATCTGAAACCATATCAATGAACTTTTCATACCCTGTTACATTAAACCCATTGGTCTCTTTTGCACTCTGAATGTATCTTTTACTCATACATAATTTTATAACATCATTCATTGGTCATTTGGAAAATACTGGTTCACTGAGTTATGAAGATCTTCCAAATGTTGACAAATTTCATTACACAATATCAAAAAAGTCACATTTATTAACCACAACACGTGTCTTATCAGAAAAGTCATTAAGATGGTAAAGAAGTCAAGCTCTTGATGGCAAATAGTTTCCAAAATTCTGATTTTTGTTCAAAATTTAATCACTGCAACAAATACCATCGGTTGTTTTCCTTGAAATGAGAAATTCACTTTAGATCATTTTTGAGAAAACAGCTGCCAAATACACAAGTCTAAATAACCATAGTTTTCCTGTCAGTTTTTCTTCCAAGTAAAAGTGGTGTTCAAGGCAAAAGCAGCACAAATCACACACATACTTTTCCTTGAGACAACAATGGGACGTTGGTATGTAGCAAACTTGCTGTATGTGGATTCCCCCATTTCATCACACAGAATATTTTAAAAGTGTGTACTTAAGGGTGAGATTTAATAAAATTATTATTACTGCTTCATCAGGGACTTTTAAAAATGTGACTGCCATATTTATTAACTGAGTGTGTGCATGTTGATGAAAAATACAATGACTACTAATAAAGCTCTGTACCTCTGCCCTGATTCTTGCTAAGGGGCCAGGAGTTTTATCCACCACTTCTTTTGCACCATCAGTGCAAATATCAACATGGTAAAAAAGAAAAATAACATCTTAGTATTATGAAAATAGTTTTCGCCTTTCAGATCCCCTGAAAGGGTCTTGGGGGCTCATGGGGTCCACAGACTACAGTTTGAGAGCCTATATGTTAGAACTCTTAGAACAATTTAATAATGGTAATACGAGTTCCTTTTCTTGACCTAATTTCAGTGGAACTGCCTAACAAGTAAATACAAATTCTGAGGCTAAATTTATTTATTTATTCACTTGCAAATTTTAGACAACGATTCTGCAACCTCAGACCCTGATGCTGAAATCACTGCCAAGACCAACGGGAAAGGGAGCCCTGGGGAGCAGTCGCCAAGCCCCGTCCAGTTCATAAACAGTGAGGGAGCCGGGGACTCCAGCCGCTCGACCCTTCAGAGGTGCTCTCATCAGATTCATGTTTTCACTGCATTTTACCTTCATTAATCTAGATACCAATGTCAGCGATTTAATGACCTTAGAAACAGGTTGGCGTAGTGAAGTCCCACATTTTCATCTCAGCCATTCTATTTTCTCTTTATATCAATGCCACCTCCTGGATCTTGTCACAGCATTCTTAGTTAATGTAAGAATATATTGATAGGAGAGCATTAATTTTCACTCCTCAACCCCATTCTTCTCAGTCTTCCTATATGCAAGTTTGCTATTAGGACTTAGCTTTACAACCACTATCTTTTGACTCAGGGAGTATGATTTCCCCCCCTCTCCTTTTCTGTCTGCTACAGCTTATAATTACCCTGTCTAGAATCAGAAGAAAAATAGAGTGCCACACATAGTGCTCTGATATTAAATAGGCGCAAAGGAGAGTGAAAGCAGCCTTGGTGTCAACTCTCAAATGCACATGGCAGTTTCATGATGCAGCACTTCCTCACAGATATTCACTGTTGCTTATAAGACGGTGCTGATTTTCTGCACATATCCATCCCTTCTACTGGTAAAATAGTTCTACTAGAGAAAGAATTGCTATTGTCGACTGCACTATTATTATTTTTATAACTACTGCTGTGCAAGAACTCTAAAATTGCATTCAAAACAAGATAGACAAGGCTTCCACTGAGCACGTAATTTCACATGAAATAGTTTCTTCTCCTTTGGTTCAACAAAATATGCACTATAGGGCATATAGTTGTAGTGATCATTGGATTTAAAGGCAGAATTTGACTTGCTGTGATAGGAGAGGAACTATTGCTAGACTAATCTGTGGTTTGGCACGTGTGTCTTCATATTTGCCTGGAAGAGTGATTATCTTCTTATCCCAATACAGATATTTCACTACTCGCCACTTTGATCATAACACCTATCCTTTTTTCTCTGATTCATGTTTTTGCCACATTTTGCCTATATTAACCTGGCGACCAATTTCAGTGATTTTATGACCTCAGAAACAGGTCAGAAACAGACCTCCCTCATTTTAATCCTAGCTTTTCCACTGTCTCATTACATGAATGCTGCCAAATCTAAAAGCCTCTTCAGCCTCATCACTGTAACCTATAAAATGGAAGTGACTACAGATAACTATTGAAAACATTAAGGTTCAGAATCCATACTGGATGAGTCACTGTATAAGTATACGAAATATATGAAAACACTGTTGTTACTTTATGTTATATATGATATACATAGAAATGCCTTCAGTTTTCCTGCCCTGTCAACCGTATTCTTTCCTCTTTTGCTCTGCTTTCTCACACGCATCAAAATTCCATTGGAGTAACTGTTTGCCTCTTTCTTTCTCTGAATGCTGCCCTTGCTTCTGGAGGCAGCTTGCGCTTACAGTTTCTGCCCCTCTGCGTGCTAATGACCTAACGTGCATTCTCTGAAGGTTAGTATGGACAGTGGATCCCCTCCTTTGGGTCCAGGGTGAGAGAACAGGAATCCATCCGTAGGATCTTGCATTCAGAGGCAGAACTGAGACACCACATCCATTTTCCTTTTTCTTTGAAGTGTCTTTTGAAGAGACATTGAGCACCCTCTCGCCATTCTGAAGAAACACATTTGACCTTTAAGCCACCAATCCCTGACTAGTGTCTACTGACCTACTTTTTCACTTGCAGCGTCATCAGTGGCGTTGGGGAACTGGATCTAGACAAAGGGCTTGTGAAGAAAGTAGAGCCCAGTACCAAAGACAAACCTTATCCCGACTGCCCCTTCCTGCTGCTAGATGTGAGAGATAGAGATTCTTACCAGCAGTGCCACATTGTTGGAGGTAAGAGAGAGAAGGCCTTACAGTGTCTCACTCCTGAGAACACAGCCCGGTACTGAGCCCAGGCAGGCTCAAACCACAGCCTGTGGTCAGCAGTTGGGGAAACCCTATGTTAGCCAGATGTGTTCTGGGAACCTGTAAGTTGGCTCTACCACATGCTCTGAGAGAAGCTGGTGACTCTCTCAGGGGGCTCAGGGGCCCAGTGCTAAATGTCAGAAACAGTGAAGTGACACTTCTTATTTGTTCATAGTGTCCTGTTTCTTTTCGTTCACAAAAGTATTTAGGTTTATAACTAGTTGATTTTGAAAATATGTTTCTTTTAACTCTCAGACTTTGAACCAGCTGAGAATTGGGGCCAAGTTGTACCGAGAGCTACAAACTTCCTAAGCTTTTTCTTCTCTTTGCAGCTTACAGTTACCCAATTGCAACTCTGTCTAGAACAATGAACCCTTATTCAAATGATATTCTTGAATATGTATCCTTTGTTGCATTTTAAGGAGTTGGATGGTATAAAGACTGAAGACTCAATCTTATCATGAATCATGCTCCTAGTAAGAAAACCCTATGAAGGACCTTTGATATTAATTAGTTTACTTAGCATATTTTAGAATTTTGATTCTTAGCTGTTGCTGAGAATGCTTCCAAGCCATCCTGCAGTAGGACAAAAAACATTAGGTTAAAGGTTATGATCTGTTGAGAGTCAGTCCTAAGACTGTTTTCCCCAGAAAGTTTTCCCATGTAAAATGTAAGGAGTGAATTTTTTTCCTTCTATTTTAATATTTTTGCTTCTTGAAATTTTAATTTTTTTGCTCATAAAAATCATACAAATAGAAAATAATTTAAATACTGAAAAATATAAAAAAGAAAACTGAAATCTCCAATAACCACACAATTGAACAACAAACTCTTACTACATTTTTTGTAGTAAGAGTTTTTTGTATTTTATTTTTTGTATTTTATTCCAGACTGTCTTCTTTGTGTTTTTAATGAAGTAAAAATTATACTGTATATATAATTTAGTGTGTTGCTTTTCCCCACTTCATATTACAGTGTACTTCCCCACACTAACACAAGCTCTCTATAAACTCTATTTTTGATGCAGTATAAGATCTCATCTTTAGATTTACTGTAATTTACTAAATCATTCCTCTTTGAAGGAATGGACTTTTAGGTGGTTCCCATTTTTTTACTATTATAAATAAGACTGCAGTGGACACGCTGGGCATAAAAGTTTTTCTGTTTCCTCATCTGTAAAATGGAGGTTGTAATACTTACTCTCCAGGATTGTACAGATGAAAGAGCCAAAGAGTGTACAGTGTGTAACTAGTGCCATCTTGGACATGGTGATACTAGTTCATAGAAGAAAAGGATACCAGCTTGTGTGGTTTCCACGACAGGAAAAAGTCCTGTACCCCCTGAAGCGGGGTCATCCGATGCTCCTTGAACTCAGAGAGGTAAACCTTGACAGCTCTTCTTCCTCAGGGGTTTCTGTATAGTCTAGGAGCATTAGCTCAGTGTGGTCGAACCTTAACTCATCTGCTTCTTAGAAAAATGCCCATGGCAAGATCATCATTCTGTATGACGACGATGAGAGGCTGGCCAGCCAGGCAGCTACCACCATGTGCGAGCGGGGATTTGAGAACCTCTTCATGCTTTCCGGAGGTGAGGGGCTGTGTTCTGCTTAGGACTTAAAAGGTGAATACTTGGGCTCACACTCCTTCAACTCCACCCCTATCGCCTTTTCCCTCCCGGAGCTCAGAGCTTAGTATTCTGGAAACAGAGACAACCATGCTGGCAGAAAGGAGTCAGGATACGTGAAACTTCCGTTAGCTCCATCAGCACATGTTTTTAATTCCTGAAATAATGATGTTACTTTATGGCTCTGTAAGAAAGCCTTAATGCTGCAGACTTGAGCTAAACGATTTCTGGTGGAATTCTCAGAATCCCACATAACAACTGACATTGTCTGGTGTAATTTACTTAATGGTGAAGCAGTTAAGAAAGATTTCCTGTCCTTGTGTTGAGGAGGCACGCGGGCTCCTTTCCAGGTTGCCTTGGCCTCACCGTGCTAACACGGCTTTTTCTGATGATCTTCCACACCTAGGTCTAAAAGTCTTAGCTCAGAAATTCCCAGAAGGACTGATTACGGGTTCCCTGCCAGCATCTTGCCAGCAGACCCTTCCGCCTGCTTCTGCCCGGAAACGATCCGGCCTGAAAGTGCCGCCCCCAGCAGCCGAGAATAAATGGAGATTTACCCCAGAAGACCTAAAGAAGATAGAATATTACCTGGAAGAGGACCAGGGTCCTGCAGACAGTACTAGTAAGATATTTTGACCTTTAGAAATAATGTTTTCTGTAGAACTTGAGATTTGCAGCTTTGAACATCAACCTCATCATATGAGAAGCTTGATCTCTTATATTCAGATTCTTCAAATATTTGCAGGAGAAGGGGAAGGTGCAGGTGCTATGTGAGGAGAGGGGAGGTGAGTGGAGGGGAGATTATGGTAAGAATTAGGCATTGCACACAGACATAGAAAGAGAAGAGAGGGTATCAGTCAAATAAAGTGTGCATCTCAGGCAGAGTTGAGAGGCTAAGCTAAGGCTTTCAGATTCCTTCTCGGAAAGCTTTGCTTCCTTCTGCTGCTTCTGGGTACCTTTAAGCTACTTCTGGCCTTTCCCTTGGCACACTGCTTTCTCTTTCCTCTAACCATTCCTGTACCCTTCTCTACTGAGAAGGAATGAAGGACAGATGAGGTTGATTGGGATAATGGAGAGGAAGGAAAGAAAAGCTATCTGGGTTTCCCTTCCCTGCCCCCTTCCCCACCTTCTAATTGATCTCAAGGATGAAGAGTAGGTTTTAGCCTAAAGTAGATGCTGAATAGGACTTCATTAGTTTAAAAGTGGTTTGTAGCATAAGACTTCATTAGTTTAAAAGTGTACTTGGCAGGTTGTCCCTGGAATCATTTTTGCAGCTCTGCTCCCTGCTTTCTTGCTCCCTTCAGGCCGGCTGAGCCAAGGTAATGCTTCTGGAAGAGACTCCAAGGTTCCAGGCTCCCGCAGCAGTCAGAACCTGCCTGCCGGGGGCCCTGCCGGCCACCAGAACCCCCGCTCGCTGGGCAGTGGCCACCTGCAAGGCAAACCCTGGAAGTAAAGACTTTGTCTGTCTTAGTCAAATAAATGTTTTCTCTCCTTTCGGAACCCCTGAGCAGTTCCCAAGTTGGTCATTTTAAGAAGCTGCTGCAGAGGAAAGACCTCAACGTGTGTCAGGCCCTCTTCCCTCTTCCTGTCTCCAGCTCCTCTCCCACATCCAACCCGGGAAGGATTTTTACAAAAACCAGAGGCATGACAGGCTCTAGTGTCCTCCCTGTTGTTTACAGAATATTTAAGTCTCTGAAACTGAGTAGGAAGAAAGCCTAATTTTTTTAGGCTTTCATTTTTTTTTTTTTTTTTAATAAGGTCCAGTTTGTTTTGGTCTGTATCCTGCGTTGTTTTGTAAAGACTTCAGGCGTATCTGGTGTGTCCTTCCCAGCCAGTTCTTTTTCACTCATTCTTCTTGGTTTCACAAAGGCTCTCTCGGTAGGCTTTGCAGCCTGAGAAGCTGTCCCTGGGGGTGCAGACGATTCGTAGCTTTCAGCCCCACCAGCTGGGAACCCGCTGGCTGAGGAGCTCTCGCCCAGCACCCGATGCAGGCTCCGTCTTCAGTTTGGAAGCCGGTACCTGTGAGCGTCACTCAGTTAAGATTTAGTAGTAGCTCTCACATGTGCTCTGTGCTTCTCCTCACTAGATGTTTTCCTGGAACCAGCACAGGTGATGATGTGTGCTCAGCTGCCTTCACGGGCAAGTACTGCCCACTGTTCAGGGCCGGGTTGAGAGCCACTAAAGCCCCCTGGAGCCGTCCCTCATTTGTGGTTGGTTTATTAGTTGTAAACTCCCATTACCTAGCTCGGACCCATCCATCTTAGATGGGTAGAAATTATGGCCACTTGAAAACATTGGCTTTGGTTGGGCCACTGCTGGCACACAAGGTGAGGACAGCTCCACAGTCCTTTGTCAGAGCTGACAACCCTTTAAACCCTTGCTTAAAAATACAGTATTAGTCTAATTGAGTAATTAGTGCAATTCCCTGCTTACTTCTCATTCTCATGACTGAGCTGTGATTAGGAGGTTTTGAATATAGTTTCTTGTTTGGGCCAGAATTTTGAATCAGCGTTAATTGAATTGCTAGATGACTGACATTCATTCCATTTAATTGGGGGAACAAAAGACCTCAGGTAAGGATGAGGAACTATGAAATCATCAGGAAAAGGAAAAAGAGCCTTGTTAATTTTTATGGTCTGTGATCTGTAGCTGTGATAAGGGACTAAGGAATAAATTGTGCTCTTTGTCATGGCAACCAGCTTCTGAAAAGCCAGCTGAAAATTGCCTATCCTTAGGTGGTTATTGCTGCTGGGTAAGATTTGTCTTAACAGGACTATTTTTCTCACCACCAAAAAAAAAAAAAGTATCACAGTATTTCCAGCATGGGGGGCTGTGTTTGTAGGAGAAATAAAGGTAATAAATATCTTATAGAGACATATGGAAAAATAACTTTCACATTCAGCCCAGTTCTGTTTTAGTGTGTTTATTCTTCTCTACTTGATTTCCAAAGTGCAACATTTTCCAATGCTTTAGAAATCAAACAAACCAGGGACATTGTTCAGATGTCAAGCTGTGCCCAATTTTCCACAAGATTCAAGAATCTTGTATAAAATTCAGCCAACGTACACATAGCTTTAAAGAGGAGCCTGTCATGTTTCCCCATAAATTTATTGCCTGAGAACTAAGTTCAGCCTTTTGCTAATGCCAAAATGCTCTGGCTTTTTATTTTCTTTACAGCATAGATTTTTAAAAATGCAAATTTTTCCACACTCAACTTTCCCCTAGCATGGACAAGATTTTCAGCCATTTTGGACACATATGCATTTTTAAGAAAAAAAATTTTTTTTCTCTGTGACAAAGTTCTGGTTATGCCATTTTCAAGTCGACTAGTCAGGAGTTTAGATTTCCCCACTCGATTCTATTTTGAAAGTAAATGGTAGTCCCCCTTTGTTCCTATTCTGCATTCCCATCACCACACAACACTAGAGTGTTAGAAACTACTATGTATATGTGCAAAGTCAGTATAGCTGAACCTATTACAATTGCAGTGCATTTAGTTGAGAGATCTGGCAGGTTGACTACATTTATGTGTGTTTCTCCGTAGCGCTTTGCCTGTCGGTAAGGATTTTAAATAACTACTCCTCAAAGACCTGTTCTGGTTCTGCACTTTGTGTGTTAAATGTCACTTGCAGTTTTTACATGCTCAAGGTATTGCTTTGAACGTTCTACTTTACTAGTTTCTTCATTAGATTAACTGACATGTATTATCTAAGCGATCTGTGATACTCTGTGCAATTATGAATGTTGAAGATTAAAGTACATAGTTCTTAATTTGTTGTTTGCTGTTAATATGCTGAGATCTGCCAACTTCTCTCTTCTTCTCTGTTGAGATAATTTGTGGGGAGTCACATGAGACTGGGGTGATCTGAAAGAGTACTTCTTTTTGCTCTATCTCCCAGTAATGCATATTTTCTTTGTATAAATGAACCAGGAAATCATTCCAATTAGGGCAGCGGACTTTAGCTCTCTAGTCAGAAGGGTTTCTCCTCATGCCCAGCAGGGACTGATTGCCACCTTAAACTCATTAGAGGGGGACTTTCTTGTCAGTGTTGGGGGTTGATGAGCTTCCCTTGCCTGGGAACTTATGACCCCCTAGATGGAAAATGCTTTATCAATGTACAACTGCTGCTCCATCTGAGCAACGGTGATGGCCAAAGTCTAAATAATAAGTTCAGTACTTTATCTACTGTACTTAAGAAAGAAAAGAGGGAAGGAAAGAGAGAAGCAAGGACACAAGAAGTGTGGAGGGAGGAAGGGGAAGGCAACATTACTCATTTGAGTACAAAAAGAACATCTCGGGCTGTTACAATGTCAGGTTTAATCGATTGAAAGGCATAGAATGGGGACCTCCCTGACGGTCCAGTGGTTAAGACTTTGCCTTCCAATGCAGGGGGTGTGGGTTCGATCCCTGGTTGGGGAGCTAAGAATCCCACATCCCTCATAGCCAAAACAACAAACAAAAAACCCCCATAAAACAGAAGCAATATTGTAACAAATTCAATAAAAGACTTTAAAAAGGGTCCAAATCAAAAAAAAACTTTATAAAAAAAGTAAAAAGAAAGACATAGAATGAATCAAATTACCTAGACGTAATTTTATTTTTTACCTTTAGCAGAAAACCAGAACTAGCACAATCATATTGGACTTGGGGTATAAATCAGAATTAAAAGAGAACAAATAGTGTTCATTAGCAGCTTGCTGAGGGATTTTTCCTGTGATACTATTGAGATTATACAAAAATTCATAAGACTTTAGGCTACTCACCAAGAACACAGAACAAAACAAAACCTTCTTTTCTCTAATTCCCTTGTGGAATATAAGTGAAATCAGAGTCCTAGGCTAGGAAGAAATATGTAGGCAATTTTTCTTGTGTTGGTTTTGGTTTCTGTCATGTTATAAATTGGTTGTAGATTCTGTCTTTTATGTTATCTGACTTTTAGGAGGGATAATTAATTTCTGTCCACCTGGATTTAAATCCATGACTCCCTTCCTGCTCTACTCTGAAGATAATCATTAAGAACCTTTCTTTCCCCAGTTCCAAAATATTCCCAGTGTCTCTAATGTGCGTTTATTTTTTCACAATTCTTTCAAAGTTTTAACTCCCATAATACTTTTTCTTTTTCAAGAAACATCAGAAATGTGGATATTATATCAGTTTATGTGAGCATATGATGATATGCTTATCTACTGTTCAATTAATTTTTTGATTAAAATATATTTTTCCTATAAAAAACAATAAATAGGACACATTGTGCTTCCAAAGTGTTCAGAAGACATTTGGGTAGTAATACTTTCCTAAAGTTGCAGTAATTATTGAAATTGCTATTGCCTCGTCCTTTATTGGCACACGGGTCAGTTATAGCATAAAATATGTAATGGTGGCAATTTGTCAGCATTGAATTCTGACAGGACAGGATTCAGTGCATGATTTTATGTGTTTACAAAACTATATTGCCCCCCTCCCCCCCATCTCCTTACGGTCTCACTCTCTGATGCTTATCCTCTTTGTTCCAAATGCAGACGCAGATTCTCTTCACCTGCATAACATCCTGAGGCACCTGGTGAAATGTGTGGCAAACAGAGGTCACTTATTAAATACTATTGACTGATGGACTACATTTTTAAAACATTATTTAAAATTATTTTTCACTATAACCTCCTAGAGGGTGAAAATCACCAACTACATGACAGTGGCCCTTAATAAGTGTGTGTGAATAAATGAACTGAACCTGTCAAGACTGAAGTCTGGGATGTAAAGCCCATTGTGGTGGCCACTCAGCGCTGGTCTGCCATTCTGGAGACCCAGAAAGTTTGTTATCCCTTGTCCTCTTGTACATCCTACTTTTGTATGTGAGACATTCATCACTCTGAGATTTTTAGATTACCCTCTGCAGGAGGTACCCAGGAAGCTGTTAGGGCCGTTATTATTAGCCTGGCTGTCTGCAGTCTGCCTGTTTCCATGGTCCCCTCAAGCTCAAAGTAGCCTTCAGAATTCAACTGCACCATCCCCATCTGAGAGTGGGTTTTATTTTCTCTTTTGTTTCAAATCTTGAAGATTTCCAGGTAATAATGTTAGCAAACATTTATGGAGAGCTTACTATGTGTTAGGCAGTATTCCTAGATTCTTCATTTTATGTTTTGACTCATTTGACTATCAGAACATCCCTACGAGGTAGGCATCCCCATTTTCAGGTGAGGAGACTGAGGGTCAAATGGAAATTAAGCAACTCGCCCTGTGTCACTGAGCTGGAAGGTTGAGAAACCATTCTGCTCTGTGCTTGTCCACTCTGGGTGGGTACAGCCACTCTCTCCCTGGCTACGCCTCCAATTCACTAACAAAAATGTAACTTTCTGGGCTTCCCTGGTGGCGCAGTGGTTGAGAGTCTGCCTGCCGATGCAGGGGAAACGGGTTCGTGCCCCGGTCCGGGAAGATCCTACATGCTGCGGAGTGGCTGGGCTCGTGAGCCATGGCCGCTGAGCCTGCGCGTCCGGAGCCTGTGTTCCGCAATGGTAGAGGCCACAACAGTGAGAGGCCTGTGTACCGCAAAAAAAAAAAAAAGTAACTTTCCCTTGGCTGTTGGCTTCCCTTCCTTCCTCGTCACCTGAGATTCCACTGAAAGCTTTCCTCCTCTGCCTGCATAAAAGGTGAGGAATTCAGGGACTGAAACATCTGCTCCTGGGACCATTCCACTGTCTGTGTCTGGTGACCTATCTAGAAGACAGGTGCTCCAGGGTTTGTGAGATTTGTTTCTTAATGAGGTATCACTTAAGGAATGGGAGTTACAAATTTTTCTTAAGATTGTAGGTAAAAAGCCTGTTTTCCTGATGGTTGAACTATCCAATAAAACCATATTGATATGATTTGTGTCTGAATTTCTCTTTCCTTTGTGGTGATGTTTCTGATTTAGGCTGAAACATAAATTGTGTGAATTGGCTCATGGCCGCAGGCCTGGGCTTCATGGGAGGAAGCAGCAGCAAACCTCTGTGCCTTAGTCCATGTTAGCAGAGCTCTCATTCCACCGCACTCTTCTAAAAATGTAGCCGAACATACCACTGTAGTTAAGCAGAAGACTTCTAATTTTCTTCTTTTAGTTGGGCAGTAAACATTTGGCATTCTTCACCTCTGGGGTCGTTAGATGATGCTCACAGTTTGAGTTGCCAAATTAATGTGGATCCTGAAAGCTTTGGGGAGAATTCATTACCCTTTGACAGTTTTTCAGATTTGACAGGTGCTCTGTGCTTCTTTCTCAGAGCTCTTCCTTCATCTGGCCAATTTGAATATTTTGGTTGGTCATATCAGTTTCCTGTAAGGAGCATCTGGGTCGTAGTGTGTTCACAGAATGATGTTTCTATCCTTAGAGCCCTTAGAGCAAGAATCCGTCTGCATCTTCAAATCCACCTAGTCCCACTTGCCCTTGCAAAACAATTGCTGAGATGATGAATAGCCCTGTACTGGATGAGGGACCAGTGAGGTCATATCTGGATTGTATTCAATGACATTTCAATTTTAACTTCAGGCCAAAGCCAGAAAGCTAGACGTGCATATCTTAGTGTTAACTCAAAAGACCACCCAAAGGATTCTTATGGACCACGAATGGCCCACGGGCCACACTGAGAACCATAGATAATGCTCTAAGAACAAAGTAAAATGAGTTCATTTAAAAATAAAGATTTTTGAAAAGTCCTAGAGAATAGGCATTAGCATAATCAATTCCCCAGATTGCTGTGGGAACTGTAAGTGAGCAGCAAGGGCTCTTGGGAGTTGTCATCTGAGCTACCACAGAGTGCTTAGGGAATGGCCCCCAACCAGGAGACATTAGTACCCTGCCCTTGGTAGAAACACTTGCTTCCAGCTCTATCTGGAGTATAAACTTTTCCAAAAATAAGACCTTGTTCTGGGCAACAGCAGAAGAAATGAGTTTAGACAAATTATGAAAAAGAATCTGGGCACAAATTAAGATGGCCATTTAGATGTTTGATTTTGATAATAAGTTGATCTTAGATAACTTTACCCACAGGTAATCTGGTGTGTTTGAAATAGCTTTTTTTTTAACCCCCCTGATTATACAAACTCATTGCAAGAAATTCAGAAAAGTATAAAGAGGAAAACCACCACTGCTGCCTGGGGTAACCACAATTATTATTGGGGAATATCTACTTCCAGGCATAGTGGGTGTGCGTTTTTCAAACAAAAATGAGATTCATACTCAACATACTATGTTGTAGCCTGCTTTTTTTTAAACAACTGTATGGAAATATAAATTACATGCCATAAAATTCACCCATTTTAAGGATGCAATTCAGTGATTTTTGGTAAATTTACAGAGTTGAGAAAGCACCACCACAATCCTGTTTTAGAATATTTCCATCATGTGACCAGCTTCTTTTGCCCAGTATATTGTGACCATTTTTCCATATCAACACAGACTACAATGGCTTCCCGATATTCCATTGTGTAAATGGGTAATACCCATATCAATACTGGTATCTATCTAGGTTCTTTTCCTTTTAATTTAACTTTTTATTATTACAACCTTGTACATATGTTTATTTGAACTTCTCAAAATATTTTTATAAAATAAATTCCTCCAAGTGGACTTACTGGATCAAAGTGTCAATACGTTGAAATTTTTAATTTATATTGCCAAATTCCCCTCCAGGAAGGTCGTGTAAATTTATCCTCCCACCAGCAGTATATGGCAGTTCTCATTTCTTCATACTCTTGATAATACTGAGTTGTCAGTCTTTTTATTCTTTGTCAATCTGATGGGAGAAAAATAATATATTTTTCTTTAATGTACAAAAAATAATCACTCAGAGAATCAGTATCTTTCATTTATTGGCTTTTTGTGTTTCTTCTTTTGGGAATTGCCTATTTTTCTTTTGAAATGTTAGTCTTTTTTTTAAACCCCTTTTACTTATAAGAGCTTTTTTCCCCTCAAGGTTATTAATACTTTTTCATATACACCACATTATTTTCTAAAATTTTTGTTTCTTTTAGCTTTATGATTTTATTTATAAAATAAAATTTTTTTACCCATAGATTTGTAAAAATATGTATCTGCAAACTGGAAAGTTCTTCCTGTAGTTGAAAATAGAAAAAGAAATGTTAATGACTTCCATGTCTCCATTTAACAAGCATTTATTAGGTGCCTACTCTGTGTCATGTACTTGGCCAACCAGTAGAAATTGAGTGTTGAGCAAAACAGCACAATCCCTTCCCTCATGGAATTTTCATTCTGGTGCTTTACTCCTGTCTTTTCAGCTTTCTTAAGACTCTTACTTGTTCAGAGCCTTACTTTCTAAACTACAACTCAGGGAAATTCAAAATGACTTGCAAGCCTACAAAATAAAGATTATAAAATTTATAAGTTCTCTAGTATATGTGGAGAACATTCATTCAACAAATATTTATTGGGTATCTGTATGTCAAGTACTGTTGATGGTTTTGGAGATTGAATGCCAAATCAAGTGGTCTCCGCTATCAGGGAGTACAGTTTATTTTAAATTAAGCAATTCTACCCTTGAAGCCTAAGTAATCCAATTTTGTAAAATGATATATTGTCTTGCTAACTTAATATTTTTTCACTTATCAGCCTTTATTAAACAGTAAGATCAGTTTTGTTTTGTTTTTTACTTGCCCAAACTGAGCCATTACAGTGGGTTTCAGCTTATCTACATAAATTGAAGGGAAATGGTTCCCAAAAGATAACTTGAAGGAAGTGTCATAAAATCTTTAGATCATCCTTCTGTAAAGACTGAAACACCATTTAACCTTGCCTCATAAACTTATATATGTATAACTTTATGTGTACTATATGTATAGTCAGCCTCATTCTTTTTGTTTTTTAGAATGTTGGGTAGCAAAAAAAAATTAAAATAAAAAAATGAATGGAGTATAATGTATAAAAATTTTGAATCACTATATTGTATACGTGAAACTAATACATACTGTAAATCAACTATACCTCAATTTTAGAAAATTAAAAATTATTAAAAAACCTCCAAGATGAAAATTCCCCAGTGGGCCTTTAAAAAAAAAAGAAAAAATCGTTTGATCTTCAGGCTATTTTATGAGAAAAAGACACAGATTTTAAGTCAGTGAAGATGGATGCATTGTGATACTTCATCTGACTGATACAGGGAGAGGCTGCCATCCTTACCCAGCCTCCCTATTTGGGAAGCTACCAAGCCACCCCCCGCCCACTTCCCAGCAACTTCAGTGGGAGGAACCCCCTGCTTGACAGTCACACCTTAAGAGAGTTGGAAGAAACGGAATGTAGATTCTTGCTTTGAAAAAAGGTTGAGATATGTGCTGTGGTGCTAGCCACTAAGTGTGATATCACAGCCACCAGAATCACCAAGCCAAGGGAGGGAAGCCAAATTCTAGGAGCTGTGGAGGGTATGGGGAAGGAGAGGAGAGCCTTATGTTTGAGAAATTTTGCTAACGATAATGAGTGGTGGTGAGTGGAGGAGGAGACAATGTAGCAGGAGATGCTAGAAAGGATGAGACAGTGAGAAGTAAACTACTTCTGTCTCTAAAGGCAAAGTCTTCCTGATACACTTCAATTAATAAAATGCCCTGGGATTGGTGTTTGTTCTTTATCTTCAGTAAATGATTCCATTTAACCCAATTGTGTCCTTCCAATTTAATTAGGAGTGGGAGACCATACTTTGCTCTATAGAAATGTGCTTTACCTGGCTGCAACATTGATTTGGGACAACACTGGCCACCAGGATTATTCTAGTTTGTACTCAGGGTTATTGCTTTTGTAGATGAATGGATCCAGCCAGCTACACTATTGTACAAGCTGAATTCCTCACCACTGCGGGGTGCCGGGCATTTGGTTAGCAGCTGTGGCTGCTGCTTGCTCCTGAGGTATGAACAAATCACCCCACTGACGAGCTGAGCTCAGGGTGGTCTAATTAAAACAGATGCCACTTGGATACAACTTCACAGGACCTTGGAATGCAGGGGAGTTTAAGGGTCATCTAGTACAACTACCCACACGTTTCCAGTGAGACCTGCAGGAACTAAATCACTTCTGCCACAGCTTGAAAAGGCAGACGTGCCACATGCATTCCCACACATGAGCCCCATTCTGGTCCATGTACACTCAAACTTTATTTGGCTGCCTGGGTGGGGACGGAGAGGAGGAGGAAGACAGCGCTGAAGGGCCGGGTCAGTAGGGGTGATTCAGCGTGTGCTCCATGATGGTCAGAAGCGCCAGCCATGTCTCCTGGGCCGTGGGGATGATCTGGGAGGCCGGCAGCAGGAAGCCATAGCGCCCGGTGTCCCGGAGCTCGAAGGTGAAGGAGTACTTGATGCCCTGGTTGTAGGTCCAGTCAATGCTGCCTCCACTGGCTTGGTCTGGGGCAGGAACAGACCGGCAGAACAAAGGTCACTCACTTGCAAACATTTGCATGGGCTGGGCTAATGGTCCAAAGCCCAGAGCCTCGTGCAGTGTTGACTGGAGTCAGCATCTGCTAAGTTCCTACTGTTGACCAAGCAGCCTGGCTTCCTCCCAAGAAGCTCCCCTGAAGGGTCTTAGTCCTAGAGGCCCAGAGAGGCGGACCAGCAATGGTTCTCCTCTCACTGGGTCATGCAAGGAAGCTCCCATGATTTTGAAAGCCGCCTCCATCTAACAGCCACTTGGGTCAAGCCCCCACATATACCAGGGTTGCCCACTTGGGTAACCAGGACTGTCCCCCAGATGCTGGTCTGCAGGGGGAAAGTGCAAGGGTCAGAGTCAAAGCAAAAGCCCCTCGTCTGTCTTTTGCAGACAGATTTGCAGTAGGTATCAAAGCAGCTGCAGAATCGGGCAGGGGAGAGGGAGGTGGCTGCATATCAGAATTTAACTCCACAATATTGAACAAAGCAAAAACCTTTTGACTCAGGATTAAAACAGTTTCCAAAGAAGGCCTGGAGTCCAAAAGTAAGGCCAGCCCCAGGTGAGACTGTGACTCACTCACCTCCCAGAACTGGGCACTTGGGGCAGGAAGTCTGAGGTGTGTCCCTGTCCCCTGCTTCTTCAGTACTCTCACCTCCTGTCAGCCACAAGCTTGCTGTGTCTCTTCAGGGCTCAACGGGATCTGAACACCGCAACCTCAACCCCCGCTGCCATCCCCGCCACCTGTCTCTGCTGCAGCCACTGGGTCTCTGTGCTCTTCCTGCCGTTCCCATACACGCCAGGTCAGGGCACACGGGAAGGCCTTTGTTCTAGAAGATTCCTCTGCCTGGAAGGCTCTTCCTCAAATAGCCTCTTAGCTCCATCCCTCCTTTCCTTCAATACTTGCCCGAATTTCACTCTCTCAATGAGGCCTATGCTTCAGTCCACCTGCCCTGCTTCCACCCCCAGTACTCCTGAGTCCCCTCACCCTGTCCTAGTAATTCTTTTTCTCCCAGCACTTATCACCTAACACATGGTATCATTTCCTTATCCATGTTTATTGTCATGGCTGGCTAGAATGGACGTTTCCTGATCTTTGCTTATTTTTATTCCCAACTGTATCCCAAGCACACAAAACAAGGCTTGGTGTATCATAGGTGTTCAATAAACACTTGTTGACTTAATTCCATGTTGATGTAGCAGTCCTCCTCTCAGGGGCAGTACATGGATAAGTAAGCTGGGGAAAGATAGGATATATTCTCTAACTGAAGGGCATTGGAGGAAGAGTATTTTTTAAGTTGAATTTCTTAGGGATCTACAATACAAAGGCCAGCAGAACTCTCTACCCGCTCCATGCATGAAGCTGAACTTAACCCCAAGATAAGAGTTCTCAGAGGAACTGAAGGGTTTGTCTGAAGGTATCGAGGAAGGCAGAGTTCACATGAGGAAAGGGCCCCGCTGCCCACCAAGCCAGCAGTAGTCAGGCATGGCCAGGGCTGTTCTCCTCACCCATGCTCCCAGGTTGGGGAACCCTTGGCTACCTCCTCCAGGAGAGACACTCCCTCCGGCAGGGAAAGCCAGCTGAGCTTCCTCCCAGACCACCCACAGAGACAATGCACCTACTTACAAATTGTTGTGATGATGCTGCCATACTTGAACTTGGTCCCATACAGAGAGGTCAGGGCCTCAACAGCAGACTTAGCCACCTGATCCTGGAGAAAACGCCAAGCAAGACTGCTTGTCATGGCCAGCAGTGCCAGACCCCCAGAACCGCAGGGCCAGGGCATCCTGGGGGCTGGCAGGATGACCCAGGAGCACATGCCCTGCAGAAGCCGGCCCCCAGCAGAGAGCACGGAACCTGTTGGGCCCTGCAGGGTCAGACCCGGGAACTCAGCAGGATGTGACCTTGTGGGATGTCTGGCTGCTACTTCACTGCCCTTTGGTCGCCCTGCAGCTCCAAGTTTAAACTTGTGGTACAAGCTCAAAGTCCACCCCTACCCCTTCCTCTGTCATGTGACAGAAGTAACTCAACCACTCTGTGCCTCAGCTTTCCAGACAGAAAGGCTAGTCTGCCCTGCTGGTCTTCTCAAGCCATCAGGGGTCCATGGGAGAAAGGGGTGCTAGGCACAGTGTAGGGCCTCGTGCCTTAAGCAGGTTTGATGGATAAACCCAGGCCCGCCCAAAGCTGCCTTTGGGATGAGAGGGCAAGCTGGGATCAGCACGTACCAGCTCATCCTTGTCTGCAGGTGATTCTCTTTTGTAGCCAAAGGGATACAAGAGGAGCTGGGAGTAGCTGTGGATGGAGATGAAGGCCTTGATGTTCCTGTGGTCTTTCACAAAGTCCACGATGGACTTGACCTCCACTTCGGAATTGGCAAACTTGCCACGGTAAGTTTCCGAGCAGGGGTTGCTGCTGGCTCCCGCCACTGTGGGAGGGGAGAGTTGGCATTCCTTACACCCAAGCAATGTGGCTTCCATGGCTTCTGGTCTTTGCATGAGTTGAGATGCAGGAGGGCTCACCCCCACCCCAGATAAGGAAAGGGCAGAAGCCTTTTATAAGCTGGGGGTCCTGCCTCCCTCCCCAGCCAAACTTGGACAAAGCTGATGGACATGCCCAGAGAGGTAGGAAGGGCTCCTCAAGCAACACCAGTTCCTGCAGTAAAGTGACCACAGAGGGAAGGAGCTGAAGTTACGCTAGACAACCAATAGATTGGTTTCAGACCTCAGTTCCATTGGGAAGGACTTTACAGGCAAGGGACAAGCAGATCTCAGAGGGCCACCTTCCTCACTGTGCACCTTGGAGGAGATGCCAACATTACCCATGTGCCCCCACTGCTGGGGCAGGAGAGGGTTGGGGGATGACAGGACAAAGGACAGTAAGAAGCCATTCTGGGGTGTCCCATCCCTGCTACCCAAACCACACAGGGCCTTACTCCCAAAGCCAGCGTCCCAGTTCCTGTTGGGGTCCACCCCAATGCAGGCGGAGCCCGACGTCAGGGACCGAGTCTTGCGCCACATTCGATTCTGAGAAAGGAAAAGTGATCAGCCACCCAACAGAGGCCACAATCAACACAGAGCCCCAATGCGGAGCCTGGGTGTGGACACAGTATGGAATCAGAAGCCACTTTCAACTGGTTGTCAGGGAGGAAGGTCTGCAAAGGGGGCTCTTGGCTGAAGGAAAATGGAGGAGACAATGGATGGCATTTGGCCAGGGGGTTCTACTGGCAGAAAGAGGAAGGCATGTGGCAAACCGCCCCTCCTCCAGCCCCTTACAAAATTGATTGGTAGCATATGCTGTCCCATAGACATAAAGTAGAACCAGGGAAGAAGGTCTGGGCAGTGTGTCTCCACTGGGGAAAGTTCTGTGCCCCACAGCCTGGACATTTGGCAATATCTGAAGATATTTTCGGTTGTCTCATCTGGGGGCTCGAGTCGGTCAGGATGCTGCTTGCGCAGGACAGCCCCCAACACATGAAGAATTATCTGCCCCAAATGTCAAGAATGCCAAGGTCAAGAACCCCTAGTCTAGGACAGGTCTGTTTGTCCCTCTCTCAACTTCTGGGAGTTGAGATTAGGGGTGAGTAGCTTGTAGGGCTCAGAGGACAGAGGCCCACCCTGCTTTCCCCAAGAAGAGAAGAGGCCTGTACCTTGCTGTGGGTGAAGGCAAAACCATCAGGGTTGGTGACGATCTCCAAGAATATGTCCATGTTGTCCAGAATGGCAGTGAAAGCCGGGTCCTGGCCATAGTCTTGTGCGATCTGGTGGAGGTCGGGGAGCAGAGGGGCAGAGAGGGCCCGGCCGGGAATCTGCCATGCTAGAGCAATGGGTGCCTGCCCTCGACCTCCCTCTGTGGTCATTGCTTCTGGATGGAAGCAGGGGCCAGGGCTTCTATGGGCCTTGGATACCGATGCCCTACCAGGCGAGAGCACCCTCACCTCCGCAGGCTTACCTTCTTTGCAAACCAGACCCCACTGGCCTGGGTGACCCACTCGCGAGAATGGATGCCCGTGTCAATCCAGATGGCTGGACGGTTGTTCCCCCCCGTGCTGAACTGGATGAGAAGAGCAGGAAATAGTTCAGCTGGAGCCCTGTCTCACCTCCTTGAAGGGGAGTGCACCCCAACCCAGAGGCTGTCTGCTCTCTGGTATCTCAGGTTGAGGCTCTGTTTGTGGGACCATCACTCAGGTGGGATGTGGGAGTGGGTCTGGACCGGAATTCCGCAGAGCTTTGCCTCCTGCCCTCAGCTCAAGCTTGGCGCAAATAATGACTCAGCCAGACTTTCGGGCCCTACCATGTTCCAATGCCCATACATAGTTCTCTATCGGAGGTCACAAACAAAACATTGTATCTCGACTACCAGACTCTGGGATACTTTCCACAATGTGACACTTGACTGGAAACACTTGCGTCACCTAAAAGTTTAAATTGTGTGTGTACTGGTATGCACACACCTATGCTACACAGGGAGTCCATATAACAGTGTGCTCTCTGTAACCCTGGGCTCATCCATGGGTGCCTACACACAGATGTGGGTGCCCAGTCTTGCAGATGTGCTCACGTACATCCAGTTGCAGGTGCCCGTTACCTTCAGCACGTAGATGGGGCGGCCTTCGTAGCTGCTGCCGATCTGGAGCTTGCTGACAAGCTGTGGGTGCTCGGCCGCCAGCAAGTCCATGAAGTCATAGATCTGAGGAGGCAGAGGAGGGAAGGCTGCCTTCATGGCTTCCGGGTACCTGGATGCCTCCCTTAGCAGCTCTGTTAGCGAGCCTGCTTTGAGCCCTGAATGCGGAGGAGCCACGACCCAGAGCCTCGAGGCCACATGGTGACAGAGCAGATGTCACGCACACCCAGGCTGGCCCTGGCCCGTTCTGCCAGTCTGACGAAGAGCTTGGTGCTTGGTGGAGGGGGGCCCTGGGGTCCCTCACCTCCTCCAGGGTGTGGTAGGTGGCGTAGTTAAAGGTGTTAGTGCTGCGGGCCCAGCTCCGGGAGGCGAACATCTGCTCCTGCTCGTCGTCCAGCAGCGACTGCACGTCCTCTATCATGATTGTGTATCTGAGGCCATGGGCCTCCAGGAAGACTTTGACAGCCTGGATGCTGGGGAAGGGCACTCGGACGTCGATGGGGGAGCCTGGCTGGGCAGGGCCCCTCCAAAAGTCCAGCTGGGGAGGACAAGAGCCACTGTCACAGCGGGCTGGGAAAGGGCCTGCCTGGGACGGGGTGTCGGCAACAGAATTTCCCATATAATTGGGGATGGGGCACAGCTGTTAGGGGAAGAGGATGCAGGGAATCCCTGGGTGCTGGACAAAGTCCAGTTTGGTCAGGGAAATGGCCCAGGAAGCAGAGTGGAGAGGCTTTGAGGCAGCAAGGGAGAGAGAAGAATTAGAAGTTGGGGCAGTGTGGGGGGCTCTTTTGCTCAGATGCTCAAAGGCAGCAAGATTCTGGCACTGGGAAGTTTAAGTCACTTCCTGACAGGGATCAGTCCCATGGCTCCCTCCTGGGTGGCTGGGGAGAGAGAGCCCAGGCCCCATTTGGCCCCAGGTGGGAGGGGGTCTGAGGCGAGCCCATCTGCTCTGAGACGTACCCTGGGGCCTCAGGGCAGCTCCCACATCCTCTAACCTGTAGGTGCTCCAGGTCCTCCAGCTCCTTCACCATCTGTACCTGGGCTTCATCGGCCGCAGAGATTCGGAGCACCTGGTGACTGGGCAGAGCGGGAGGGGAGACTGTGGGCCTGAGCGGCTCCTACTGGCCATGCGTGCTCCCCAGGTGGGAGGAGGGTGGCTGGGCCTCGGTCCTCTGGGCTGAGCAGGGGAAGCACAAGGGATCCTAGCAACGGGAGGCCTGGGCTCCTTGGAAGCTTCTGGACACTGTTGCCATCCCCATCCCAGCTTAGACTCTTTCTCTCTAAAGCTAGCTAGGCCTCCTCCTACCTCCTCTTCTGAGAAGTCCTCCTCAGAGCTCAGATATTCTCCAGGGCTCAAGAGGCTGTCCTAAGAGACCTGACCCCTTCCCAGTCCTGGTCCCCAGTCAGCCTGCCTTCCAGGATGTGCTAGTCTGCTCCTCTCTGACCATCTTCCCATGTGTCTGTCTGTCCCTCTCCTCCAGATGCTGGCTGGGGGTTGGGTCCTCCCTATCTCCCTTCCGAGCACCCCCTCGTCTCCATGCTCCTACCCCACAAAGTCCTCTTTGCCAAGGACAGCCCCCAGCAGCACGCTCAAAATCAGCAGCCCCTGCATGCTGCAGCCAGTTGGGAAGTCAATTGAGGCGGAGAAGGTCCTGGGGCCTTTTAAACTCTCCCAGGACAGCGGTCTCCTGGCTGTGCCCAAGAGTTGTCCTTCCACTTGCACCTGGGCTCTATCCCACGGGGAGGGAGAGGTGGGAGTTCCAAGCTCTGACACCTACCCACTCTCCCTGATAAAGTGGCAGGGAACAGGACAGCTGGAGAGATAAGCCAGGCCTCAACCCCTGGCCATGAGGGCCCATCCTGGGCCTGAGGGTCAGCTAGGGCTTGAGGCCTCCCAGCTGGAACCCTGATTGCCCAGAGCCCTGCAGCCCACAGACCCTATGGTCCTGTTTACTGACCCGGCAATGGAGAAGGAGCCAGGACTCTGGAGCGGCCACACCAGCTGCAGCCTCATGTGAGGTGTCCTCTTCTCCCATTTCCCTGATCACCAGCTCTTTTATTCCTATGAGAGAGCAGGATGGGACATTCTGGGACCCCAGCCAGCTCCCAGATTTCCTGGCTCCTCACCACACGGGCTTTGTCCAGGGCTGCCTGACCTTTAGGGTATAACCCCGTGAAGGAAACTTCCCAGCCCCACTCTTACCAGTCTCGGTGGCCTCGTGGGAATCAGGCCACAGCACAGAAGCAGAAGTTTCCCTCCACCCCCACTGCTCTAGGGCTCTGGGATCAAGGGTTGCCCTTGATGGGAACTGTAACCAGATGTCCTCTGAGTAGAAAGTGCGGTGGTGGGAACCAGGGCCAGAACCCTGTTGGGACTGCACATTGTATAGGAGAAACTGGAATTCACAAAGGGGAATTTGCTCTGGCTCTGGATGCTGACCTCATTGCAGAGACATCTAACACAAATCCGCCCTAATCCACAGGGGCCCCAGCGGTTCCCCAGCAGCATCTGGGGGCCCTGCTCTGTGTCAGGGCCTCAGGCTTGGGCACTGCCAACAACGAAGGCGGCCCTTTCTGGTTTCCATCTGTTCCCTCTGCCTCCCTAGCCCACCTCCTATGGTCCAACCTTCCTATGCCAAGGCAGAGTGACCCCATTACATTTACCCACAACTCTCTCCTGAGCATAGCTCTGGGAAGATGATAAAACACTGAATCCATCCTCAACAGATATTGACCCTCCATGAAGACTGTTCTTTTCTACTCTGGCAGCCTTTCCTGCCCTCCAGACCCCAGGCAAGGCTTATCACCTCCCTGAAGCTTCCTCTGGCTTCTTTCTCTCTCACCTACCTGTTCGTCTCTTTGCTCATTCATCCTCTGGGTCAGGTCCTGTGCTCCACCCTGAGATGATGCCCAAAGCAGACGGGTGGGTCCCTGATCTCAAAGAACTCAGTCTAACGGAGAAGACAGAAGTAACCAACTAACTTGTGTCCTCTCAAGTTTTCCAAGAAGCTGTGGGTCAACAAGACAGGATTAAGCATGCAAGAGATTCATGGGGAGACGCATCCATGAAGGATAAAGGGGAGAGAGAAGAGCCTTACCTCATTGCAGGTCTGACACCTGGGAGAGGATTGGGCAGGAGGAAATCAGGCAGCAGTGCAGTTCTGAATCTTGGAGCCAACATTGCAGTTCAGGGAGCCCTACGTCCTATAGGAATGCTGGTACTAGTGCCGCATTGTGCTCAGTCACTAGCTGGGAACAGCCTGTGGGAAGTGTGGCCACATCATACCACGGTGATACTACCCACTGACTTGTCAGGGGGCTGAGAGAGCTCACAGTCTAGTGGGAAAAACAGAAGTAACCAACCAACATGTTGGTTCTCCAACAGGTCTCCAAGAAGCTGTCACCAAGACAGGATTAAACATAAAAGACACTCACTGGGCTGCTCTCCTTGCTGTAGGAGACCTGAGCAGTGCATTTCCTGTGATGTGAAGTGAAAAGTACCAGTAGGGGTATGGACTTAGAACTATGGGCCCATCCAAGAGTGTCCAGGGAAGACTTTACCAAGAAAGTGAAACTTGATCTGGGTCTTAATAACTGGATTTTGCCAGGGATGGAAGGGAAGTGGTGTTTATCACACTGCTTGGTTCTTGAGCACAAACTGATATTTATTTCTCCTTAATTGTTCCTAGAGTGTTATTTCTGTCTCCCCAATGAGACTAGACGTTTCCTGAGACCAGGAACCAGGTCTCACCCATCCCTCAGTCCCCCTCATCTCTTAGTGCCCTGCAGTGCTCTAGAGCTGTTCTTTTTTTTATTTTATTTTACTTACTTATTTATTTATTTATTTATTTATTTATTTATGCATGCATGCATGCATGCATGCATGCCTGTGTTGGGTCTTCATTGCTCCGCACAGGTTTTCTCTAGTTGTGGGGATCAGGGGCTACTCTTTGTTGTGGTGCGCGGGCTTCTCACTGTGGTGGCTTTTCTTTTTGCGGAGTACGGGCTCTAGGCGCACAGGCTTCAGTAGTTGTGACTTGTGGGCTCTAGAGCGCAGGCTCAGTAGTTGTGGCGCCTGGGCCTAGCTGCTCTGCAGCATGTGGGATCTTCCCAGACCAGGGCTCGAACCCGTGTCTCCTGCATTGGCAGGTGGACTCTTAACCACTGCGCCACCAAGGAAGCCCCTCGAGCTGCTCTAATCTGTTCCCCACTAGGAAAGAAAGTTTTGTAGAGCCTTTCTTTAGTTTGCATTATGAAAACAATATTTCTTTTTCTATTTCTAAATCAAAAGCGGTCCTATAATTTTTAATGTTTCATGCACACTACACATGTTGAAGGGTGTGTTGGCTAACTCTTGGCCTTTTGTGAATTTCTTCCAGAAAAGACAAGACCATTGGAAAAGGGGTGGGGGGAAGGCACTGCCTCGCCAAGGGGCCTCTTGCTGCCTCCAGCCAGCAATCTAAATTGTCCAAGAGTCATATAGTCTATTTTCTTGCAAGGTTGGAAAAGATTAATTCAATGTTGCAAGTTGAAATCAAGGCCAGCACTGGCAGGAAGCTGAAAGCACAGAGGCAGAGGAACGTGGGTCTCAGGTGGAAATTAAGCCTAATTCCTGGGGTCCCTGCAAAGCACCTCAGTAAGCTGAAAATTGCCTTTTGGTAAAGACCAATTTGCTAGACTGGAACCTGGGGCAGAGGGCCACAACTCTGCCTCTCTACCCATGGGCATGTTTCACATCGGTCCAGAGCAAGGGCAAAGGATGAGGGCCATTGGGCTGAAAGCTGGGGGAACAGGCAGAGCACCAAGACCTATTAGCATGAGAAAGAAACCACCAGGCCGGCATCTAGATTCAAGGACAAGTCACTGGGTAAGCGCAAATAGACAAAAGACCTGCTGTTTCCACATGGACAAGCATTCAGCATCCCTTTCTCCTTCCTGCTGGCTGAGCAAACCCAGATTGTATGCAGGTGTCACCCCTCAGGAAAGTCACCCCATTCCCAGCTTAGGGATAAATTCTAAGATTGGTCTAAGACAATCTTCAAGGAATCTCATTCTCTTTTGCAAGTGAAGTGATTGGTTTAGAGGTGGGCACATGACACAGTTTTGTCAATGAGATGTGAGGGGAGGCCAGTGAGGAAGCTTCTAGAAAACATTTCCCCACTCTTGAGAAGCAGGTACCTTTCTCAAATATTGTCAAGTCTGTTGCCCCACCTTCGGACTATATAATATGAAAGAATATTCATTTTCTTTTCATTAAGTGGGATTTCTGTTGTTGCTGTAAAAAGCATTCTAACTGATGGACTTAACTAAGCTTTTAAAGTACTTCTATTGTCAGAAGACAATAAATTTTAGCCCAGGCGAGGCTTTATGTGAAATGGAGAAAGGCACCCCTCCCACTCTGGACAGACATCATCCCTTGTCCTCAGCAGAATACCCTTGTGCAGTGCACAAACTGGGCAACTATCCGTTGCAGCCCTGTTGCCAGAGAATGTCCAGGCATGGTCAACAGAAGCTCTAAGACAATGCTTAGAGATCCCCAAACCAAAACCTAGAAAATGGGTTGTTAAAGCAGCATAAGGAGAAGCAGTCCCCCATGTCCACATTAGAGATCAAAGGGGGACAGTGGGCAAGGGAGAACTTTGAAGAGAGCACAAACAGGTGCAGTCAGAATGGCTGCAAGAAGTAGATGGATGAGACTTCAGCCATCCCCCTTTGGCAAGTGTGTTTAAGGCTGTACGTGGTAAAGTGTGCCTGTGGGAAAAGAAGTCTGTATGGGAGTTTGAGGCAGCCAAGCGGTGGGCTGTAAAGGACATCTCTCATTTGCCCGACCGAGAATCCTCCTCCTGATAACAGCATCTCCTTTTTCCCTGAGGGTCCACCCTTCCCAACTGCGAGGCCATGTGATTCAGGTGGACCTAGCCACCCCACCCCCACCCCAGCTCTAGGGATGAGCCAACAAATTCTATTCTCTTTTTTTTCCTCAAACTTTTTCAAGTAGGTTTTCTGTCACATGTGACTGAAAAAAGTACCCAACTATAAAACAGATAACTAATAAGAACCTACTGTATCACACAGGGAACTCTACCCAATACTCTGTAATGGCCTATATGGGAAAAGAATCTAAAAAAGAGTAGAGATATGTATATGTATAACTGATTCACTTTGTTATACACCTGAAACTAACACAACATTGTAAATCAACTATACTCCAATAAAAATTTTTTTAAAAAAGAAAAAGGAAGAAAAAAGTACCCAGCTCACATAGACATTGTCTAACTTCAGAAGAGAGCAAAATGGGAGAGGAATGCCTTGTAAAAGTAGATTGCCACAAACCCAGCATATGATTTGGGGCAGGTCCCTATACATCCCTGGACCTCAGTTTCCTCATCTACGAAGGGAGGGAGTTGGTCAGAATGATTTCCATGGTCCCTTCCAGCTGTGACACTTTATGATTCTGGGACATTTGTATTTTTACCCCCAAACAAATCTCAGCCATGGTGACAGGTCTGGGCAGGGTGGAGAGAGGCTCACCAGGTTTGTGGGAAGATCAGAATAGAGCCACAGGGGCCCTGGGGTTTGCAGTGGTTAAGTGTTCCCAGGGTAGTGTAGGTTGAGAGGGACCACATCGTGCTGAAGCTGCAGCAGGGGGGCTGTGGGGTGGAGGTGGGGGTGACATGGAAGACGAGGAGGTGGAGGCCCATCAGCAGCCTCCTTGAGTTTTGCTTTCATAACTGAGTGTCCAGCAGAGCCTATTTGTTTGCTTTGAAGCTGTGGAACTGTCGTTTTAAAGTAGCTAGTAGTGTTTGTCCCCAGAATGGAGGCAGAATTTTTCTTTGGAGGAAGAGTCACCTGGAGGGAGCAGCACTCCAGTGGGTCTTTAGGAAAAGTCAAGTCAGGGCTTCCCTGGTGGCGCAGTGGTTGAGAGTCCGCCCGCCGATGCAGGGGACACGGGTTCGTGCCCTGTTCCAGGAAGACCCCACATGCTGCGGAGTGGCTGGGCCCGTGAGCCATGGCCGCTGAGGCTGCGTGTCCGGAGCCTGTGCTCCGCAACGGCAGAGGCCACAACAGTGAGAGGCCCGCGTACTGCAAAAAAAAAAAGTCAAGTCAGAGCCCAAATCTCAGAACAGAGATGCAAAAGAGAGAGGAGCTAAGGAGGAATGTCCCATGTGTAGAAGGAAAAACGGGGAAGGGGAGGTTTGCCTCTGCCTGAGCCTGGGAGAGGAGCTGGGGAGCACTTGAGGGTGCATTGCTACACTTGGGGGCAATGTGGGAGCAGGCAGAGGGTCAAGGAGAATGAAGGCTGTAGGGGTTACCTCATGAAGGAACATGGGCCAACCCCAATGACAGCAATCTCCAGCATCCAATTTAAGTGCTTTATTTTCTACATTGCATTTCCCTTCTGTATTCCCAAGTAAAATTTTGTGAGATGTTACCCTGTGGTCTTGGCTATGCTTTGGGGAATTGAGGGAGGTGGGCTGATGGGTGGGTGGATGAGAGCCACAGAAGTTGGTAAAGCTGGTTAGAAGAGAGCAAGAGGCCGAGTGCAGACCCCAGGGAGAAGTTAGTGAGGGACAAGCTGAACAAATAGATTTGTATCATCATTCCCAAGGATGGTCCCAAATCCTGGGGTAAGGAGACTCTGAAGGCGAACAGGCTGGAGTTGTCCTTCAGGACACACACCCCCACCATCACCCACAAGAGGAACATGTCCTCACCAGTTTGTCAAGCACTGACAGGCCCTATGTTCACTGGGTTTTCCCTCAGTTTGTACTAAGTGGCTGCCTGGGCCTTCTTATTTTTCTAAAGAAGCTTTTTAATTTTTAATTTTATTTTTCAGTGAAGTCATTTTCTCTCTGGCCCTGTATGGGGTGGTCAGAGGGGAGATGGAGGAGGACGGGGGAAATGGACAGCACCTCACGGGACTCCCAGGACCCCAGCCATTAGTGCATCACCCTTGGCCTGTGCCGCCTGCCCTGCCCTCACACAGGACTCTTTCACATTCCAAACTGCCTGCCTAGTTTGTTTTTTTAAGAAAGCAATAACCACAGCACATTCACTGTGGTTCTTTATAGCTTTCCATATGTATAATCACTCTTTCTCTCTTCAGTTTTTCCAATGTTTTTTTCTTTTAAATAAATGCTCATAAATTTTACTGGTGAAAAGGATGAAAAAACATACCAAAAAAGGACAGCTTGTTGGGAGGAAAACAAAAAACAAGCAGAATGCAGAAAAAAAATTCTTGTTTAGCATTATATACCTAAGAAATGGGGGTGGGGGGAAATCAAGTTTTATGAAAAAGAGATTATTCTGTAATATCTTCAAAACTTGCATGTCTAAGTCTTGAGCTTTTACCTGATAAGCTTAAATCCCCAGCCATCACCCCCCTGGGCTTGCTGAGGAGACCCCTCAGTCCTAGGAGGACGATCCCCGGCTTCTCTCAGCCATTAGGTTCATGTGGGGCCTTGCGTAAGTTAGATGATCCGGAGGCCCCCAGTCTTTATAACTGCAAAGGGTTGGATTAGAAGCTTTCAAAGGACCCTTTCATCTGGAAAATTCTATGGCTTTATGATAAAGTCAGTCACTTGATGAGTTAGAGCGAAGAAATGGATTCAAAGGCCCCTTCAAATCCTCTCTCCCATCAGAGAAGCTGCAACAGACGCTGCTGGCTGCCTTCCCAATAGCCATCCTCCCCTTCCTCCTTACCAGCAGAACTTCAGTTTTTTGGGGGGTCAGTAATGTGTCCAGCTATAAAGCAACTTCCCAGCCTCTCTTGCAGCTGGGTGTGGTCACCTGACACAGTCCCAGCCAATAAGATGTAAGTTTAAGCCCATGGATGGCCAATTCAGCTGGCTCACATTTTTTTGCCCCTTACCCTTACCCTTTTTTTGCCTGGAATTCAGTCATATGATGGTAACAGACTAGGGGTCAAAATGGTAGCAAAGTGGCAAAACAGAACAGGCCAGAGGGGTCTGGGTCCCCAGTGCATCAAGGAGTCACTGAACTAGCCCTGCACTGCCCACCGCAGATGACTTATTCTGTAAGAGAAACAAAACCTTGATCTGGTTAAGCCACAGTAAGGTGGGTTTCTGTCACATACGCTAAACCTAGTTGTAATCTGCACTAGGCTGAGGAGAAGAAACACCCCCCTTCAACGAATATTGAGCACCTACTCTGTGCCTGACAGGAACTGAGAGTGAATGACCCAGACATGGTTGTTCCCCTCATAGGCTCTCAAAGTAGCAGTAGAGACAATAACAAATAAAGAAGTCAATTAATTATTATCACTGCTATCAAAGAAAGAAATAAGGCTCAGGAAAAGAAAATGATAGATCTACTTCCAGTGGGTGGTCCTAGAAGGACTAGTGAAGCAATGAAATTGAAGGGGAAATTTTACGGAGTGGGCCACACGAAGGAAGAGTAAGAGGAAACAATATTCCAGACAAGGAGGAGCAGCACATACAAAGGCCCCTAGTTGGGAAGGAGCTGAAGAAACTGAGAAAAAGCTGGTGAGGTTGGGGCTGACGAACGAGGCGTTGAAACAAGGTGAGAGAGGGCCGGCCACCTTGTAGGGCCTATAGCAGGGCCAGCCATGCGGCGCCTTGGGCGGGTTTTATTTTAAGTCACTGAAGGATTTTAAGGAAAAAATTGCCTTTTAAGAAGACCCCCATCTGGAAAGCAGTTTCAGCCCCAACTTCTGTGGGCCTGTTGGCTGCACAGAGAGCTATGCAACAAGTTCCTGGCCCTGGTCCTGAAGGGCTTTGGGCATGACTCAGGGTCACCTGCAGGCCAGTCCCAGGCCTGCCACTCAGTAGCTATGTGCCTTTTAAAAGCCACTGTCCTCTCTGAGCCTGAGCTTCCTCATCTGAAAATAAGGACAGTAATAGTCCTACCTCAGGATTTCCCTGGTGGTGCAGTGGTTAAGAATCTGCCTGCCAATGGAAGGGACATGGGTTCGAGCCCTAGTGCAGGAAGATCCCACGTGCCACGGAGCAACTAAGCCCATGCACCACAACTACTGAGCCCGTGTGCCACAACTACTGAAGCCCGTGCACCTAGAGCCCATGCTCTGCGACAAGAGAAGCCACTGCAATGAGAAGCCTGCACACTGTAACGAAGAGTGGCCCCTGCTCACCGCAGCTAGAGAAAGCCTGCACACAGCAACAAAGACCCAACGCAGACAAAAATTAAAAATAAATAAATAAATTTATTTTAAAAAAAATAGTCCTACCTCTTAGAGCTGTGAGGAGGCAATGTGTTGAATCCTTGGAACCATGCCTGCTGCACACTATGTGCCAGAAAAGAGTTTATTATTTTCACTGTTACTGGGAAGCCCATCAGCGTTCACATACTCCTGCCTCTAAGGCAATTCTTCTCCAGCTAGGCATTAGCATCACCTGGGTCCCATCCTCAGAGACTCTGATTCAGTAGGGCTGGGGTGGCCTAAGAATTTGCATTTCCAAAAAGCTCCCAGGTCATGCTGATGCCTGTGGTCTGCAGACCACACTGCATTTGGCTAGGGTCAAGGCAGCCCCTTGGGAATATTTTGGGGAAGGATGACTGGCTTCCCACTGCTGTAGTCACCTTCAGCCCTAATAGACAATGGCAGAGGGTAGGAGGCCCAAAGCCCCACTCCCCCTAGAAGACTTGAACGTGTTCCTTCTGGGAAGCAGGAAAGCAGGGATCAGAGATTCTCAGCCTTTAAGGGACCTCAGAATTTCTGGGGAAGATGGTAAAAAAAGCAGATTTGGGGGTCCACACCAGAGATTCTGTTTCAGCCTGGGGGTGGAACCCAAACATCTTTATGTTAAATGACTCCCTATAGATTCTGCCACAGGCCACGCTTGGATAAATGGTGACATGGTGGTTTTGGAGTTAGACAAACCCAAGTTCAAATCTCCCTCAACTTTCAATCTATATGGCCTTTTGTGGCCTTTAAAACTTCTCCAAATCACGCTCTCCTTATCTGAGCTTATTAATAAGCTTATTAATACTGGTAATATCCTCCCCCTGAGGATGAAATAAAAATATTTGTGCAAAGGGCATAAAAGTTATAATCACAGACTCCAGTGTGCAAAAGTATGACTTGCTTTATTTATCTAACTTAGCCCATGACCTCGGGTTTCTGTTAATAGCAGAAAACTTCAGCTTGGAAATTCTAGACCACTTCCAGCTCTAAAAAAAACTCATCTTTTTTGGGAAACTCTAGCCCGAGTCAGGATTCTTTCATCCTCTGTCACTGGCCCTTCCCCTGGAAATGATCTAGGTTCTTCAGGGGTTCATTTCCCTGATTTCTCAGGCCTCCCACACGGAACAGCTGGTCCTGGGCACAGGCATGCCCAGTTGATGCCCACCGTGCCATCATGGCTGCTGGCTGCATGGCCCCTCGGCTCAGCCTACTTGCTTCTACCCTAAGCCTTCTCGCCTCTACCCTAAGCCTTCTTACCCGCCAACCTTCTCATTTCTTTGCTAAGAGCTCTCAACAGCTGCATTACTGATGTGTACCCAGCCATATGGCTGCCTCTAATCACCTGTCCAGAGCCGTTGCTCAGCCACTGTTAATCTGAGGCTCAGGCGCCATATTGGACATGGCCCATACCCAGAGTTTTGATCACCACTGATCCCCTCTTTCCGTTAACTGGTCCAACTTCTGTCTTCTTTTACAGGTTGGGTGGAAAGGGGGACTTGTTCCTATTTTCCTCCGCTTTCTTCCCTGTCTGTAAAACTCTGCACCCCATGTCCTGCAGGGGCCAGTTCATGGGTATCCACAATCCTTTCCTTTAGCAACAACAATTACTAAAGTCTGGCTTTTGCAAATGGAAGTCTTGCTTCCTGCCTCAGACTTACACAAGCCCATTCAGCTCTCCAGTTGACTTCTTGTTCTCGGGGGTACTTGCCTTCCCCTGAAAGCAGGGCAAACAGACTCACCCACTATCCCAGCTGCCCAGTGATGGGGGAAGGCAAAAGGTACAAGGAAGCCTGAGGATGGGGGAAGGGACCTCATTTGTATCTTAGAATCTCTCCCTGAGATAAAGTAAATGGCCTTGCCTAAACTAACTTCTTGGTGCATGACAACCGCGATGATTATCGTGAGGAGGAAAAAGAGGACTTCTCTCTGGATGTGCAGTGCTTTGCTGTGCTGGCTCTGACTGGCTGTGACTCTGCTCCCAAGACCAAGGGAGGCTGTGAGGGTGCCCAGGAAGAGCAGGTCACAAACTAGTAACTTGTTCACTTTCGTTAACAGGGTGAGAGGGATCTTCTGAATGGAGGACTCTGAAATGTGCGTCTACTCCCTACCCAGCATGGGAAATGAAGCAGGAAGAGGAGGAGGCTGCCTGTCTGTACCCACCCCTCGCTCCAGGTGCCAGAAACACCACCACTGGAGATCCACTCCCTCAGATCAAATACTGTCCCCTCCAGGCTCATCTTAAAATGTAAATACCAAAGGGACAGTGCGTGTATTAGTTGCTCCAGGGGATGTGCTATCTGTTCTGGGCCCCGAGAACATTTCAAGAGGAGAAAAGGGAAGGGCTGCTAGTCCCCCTGTCTGCCTGGATACCTGAGGAATGAAGAGGCATTTCCAAGGCCCCTGTCCCCTCCTCAATGCTGAGCCCAAAGGGGTGGCAGTCAGTGCCAGAAGCCACCAAGCCTCTTCAAACTTGTTTTTATTTCCTAAGGAGTCAGGGCAGGGGTGGGGAAGGGATCCATAACTTGGGTTTCAGGAGGAGCCCAGGTCTTGGGAAAGAAGACAAACCCTCTGGCTCTGCCCTCAGCAGTACTGTCAGTAGGGGTGATTAAGCGTGTGCTCCATGATGGTCCGAATGGCCATCCACGTCTCCTGGGCTGTGGGGATAATCTGTGTGGCTGGCAGCAGGAAGCCATAGGGCCCCGTGTCACGGAGCTCGAAGGTGAAGGAGTACCTGATGCCACTGTCATAGGCCCAGTCGACAGTGATACCACTGGCCACATCTGGATACAAAAGGGCAAAGAAATGCCCCCAAAAGGAAGAACAGGGTGTGGTCACATGGTACAGAGGCATCCTGAGAGGACAGTGGGCCCTGGGGTTCAAACTCCCACCCATTCCAGACCACACCAAGCTTCCTGGCCCAGGCCTCAACCTGGGCCATACGCTGCTCACCCAGCCCAATCTCTGCCCTGGCAAAAAGAAAGCTTCTGGAGGCCACCAGACTTGGGATATTTACCCTCAAAGAACACTGCAGTAACCCAGGCATTGGGATATAGGCACTAATTAATGCTGCAAAGAAACAGGTGTCTGTGTCTGGGTACCACCATTCACCCTTCTATTCAAATGTGGAAATCAGCTCTGGCCCAGCCCAGCTAGATCTATGGCACAACCCTGTGGCCAACCAGGCCTGCCAGTCAGCGCTTGCACCTGGCCCGACCCTAGGTGGATGTGGTGCCTGAAGCAGCAACAGACAAGGGAAGGCTTACTCACAGAGGGTGGTGCTGATGCTGCCATAAATGTACTCGATCCCATGAACCTCATACAGGGCCTGCACTGCATCCTTGGCAAGACTGTACTGCAAGATTAAATCCAGAGAGTGAGATGCCGGCACTCCCCACACTCCCACACCCTCACCAGCTGCTGAGAAGCAGGGACTTCAGAGTCTTGGAAGTTGAACATGTAGATGGCTCTTGTGAGAAGGAAGCACAGCACCTCCAGTTTTGAACTTGATCACATGTGAGAACAAGTCCCCCCACCCCCACTCCCTACCATGGGGCCTGTTGGGAGTCTGCTCGATGCCTCCCCCAAGCCCTAAGCAGCCAATCTCACCAACTCTTCCTGGTTTGAAACAGGCTCCAGAGAGTGGCCATAGGGGTACATGAGCATCTGAGAGTAGCTGTGGATGGAGATCAGAGCCTTGATGTTCCCGTGGGACGTGATGAAGTCCACAATGGCAGCCACTTCTGGCTCTGACTGAGGGGAGGGCCCATGATAAGTCTCTGAGCAGGGGTTGTTGTTAGAACCATTTCCTGGAAGTAGAATCAAAGCACCCAAAGTGTTCAAATTCCCAGGCTTGGGAAAGACACTTAGTGCTCACAAAATATACTGTACTCCTCTACATTCCCTAGCCTCTTTTGCAGTTTGGTTGAGGTCATGTGACTATTTTTGACCAATGAGAATGTGAGCAGTGATGATGTGTCACTTCTAGTTGGAGGCTAAGAGCAAGTGCGACTTCTCAACACTCCCTTCTGTCTGTGTGCTTGAAGGAAAAAACTCTAAATGGAGAAGTGTCCTGGATCCCTCTGTCACCAGTGGAAGAAAGCTGTCAAGGAGGGTCACCTACCCACATTGGACTTTGTATGCATGAAAAATAAATTTTTATTGTGTTAAGCCACTGAGATTTGGAGGGATATTTGTTACTGCTTCATACCCTAGTCTAGTACATCAGAGGAGTGTTGCCACACCATGACTCAGCAGCTCTGTGGCCCTGTAGGGAGCTCCCTTGGTTTGTCCTTTGGTTAAGTCCTGACTGTGGTTCCATTAGAAAGACAGGCCTGCCTCAGCAGTTGCCAGTAGGTCTCCAACCTGGCCTCCCCTATGAGCAGTGACCCCTTTGAGCTGATCCTTCTCTGCTGACCCTCCACTGCCATGGGAAAGGCCTGGGTCAGTTAAGCGCTCAGACTTATTGTCTGCTCAAGCTTTGCCACAGCCATAGCCCAAGAACAGCATGAACTTGGAGGAAAAGAGAGACTAGATCACTATAGTTGCCCAAGGCTGGTCTGGGAACCACAGATGCAAAGAGTCTTTGAAAATTCTTCCTGGGGACCTAAGCTGGAGAGATGAGGGCAGAGAGCAGCTGTGCTTCTATTTTGTTCACAAGTTTAATTTGTTCCCATCTCCTACTAGACTCTTTGCTCCCCATCTCTTTTCTTCCTCTTCTGTTTTCCTCCCCTCCCCAAGGGCCATGTCATGGAGGGCTAGGCTGGGCTGGCCACGATTTGTGGGTTAGGAACACAACTGGAAAGAGCATCCCAGGTCCTGCTCTCACTCCTCCTCCCTGAAATGACTGCACAGAAGCCCAGTCAGAGGCCAGAGATTGCCCCAACTTCTGAAGCCTCCTGAGGATGCCAGAGCACCCCTCAGGGCAGTGAGTTGGCCGGAGAGCTGGGAGGCTTGCCCACCAGTTCAGATGCTGCTCTAGGACTGCAGCAAACAGGTCCTCCCCAAGGGTGCAGGTGAGGGCAGCGGGGTGGGAGGGATGATCTACAGATTACTCTTTACGCAGCAATTAAATTAAGGCAATAATAAAACCACAAACAAAATCTTCCCCCGAGTCACTAACCAGACACTCGCTATTTCTGGCCACAGGCAGGCCCAGAAGCAATTCTGTCACCTGGGAGCACATCTCTTCTTGGTCTTTGGGTCCTTGCCTAGGGCAAGGACTGACCCTGGTTAGAAGGGGATGTGCCTGCAGGAAACGAGGGGGTAGGAGCAGCCTCACAGGCTGGAGCTGGCCCAGCTAACAGTGGCCCTGTTTGTTGTGTCTGCTGGGAGCCTCTGCACCTGCTACACTTGATGAATGACAAATAGCAACAGATGAGCAGAGCAAGGGAGGCTGCAAGCTTTGTCTGCATTTGCAGCCCACGCATGGAAAGTGGTTCCCCTGCCAACGACCAGGTGGCTTTGCCCAAATATGGAGAAACACTTCAGGCCGTTAGTTCTGGTTTGAGCTAGTCAGAATCAACTAATCTTCCCCTGACCAAATGGGAATTAGCTGTCTGCCTCTGACATTCACAGTCAAAGTCCTCTGAGCCTGCCTGTTTCACAAGTACCTGCTAATGGATTCATTAGCTATTTATTTTTCCTTCTCTAAAAATGTAATTTGTAGCAAGGGGAACTCACTGGAAGGACATGGTAAATTATTAAAAGCAGTAATCTTTGGGCAGGGGGATTATGGGAGCTTTTTGTCCCCTCTGGGCTTTTTTCCCACATATTTTTTTTTACATTGTGTATATATATATACTGATTTTTTTTCCTGTGGTGAAACTCACAAAAGTTATTTTCTTTAAGAGGTAATTTGTCTTTCTTCTAGCCAGTCTGTCTCAGGGTACGTGGGCACTCCCTTCAGCCAGTTCTGATGGGCCCACGTGGATGCCCTCTTGGGGGCAGACGTCTGGTTATTTGGAGGTGGAAACACCTAATTTTATGTGGCTGTGTTCCCTTACACAAGCAGCTAAAACACAGCCCCAGACTCTCAGGCAACCCCTACACTGTGGGCTGGTGGCCTCGCTCTGTATGCTTCAGAGCTGTCCTTATTTTTCAATGAGAACAGACTCAAATCAGATTTTCAAAGCAATGGGCATCCAGATCTAGAATGTTCTATCTCGTGGGCTTGACCTCCCATCTGCAGGTCTGCTTTTCAACAGCATGGCGAGGGGGTAGGAGCAGCCAACAGCATGGCATCGTCTCCTGTGGAGCCAAACCCTGATTCCCCAGTATAGTGTGGGAGCAATATCTGGGGGCTGAGGGCTGTACCCATACACCCCTCTGTTTTGGAGACTTTCCTGGTTAGACCCAGAACCCCAACCATCAAATTGCTGCATTCCCAGGGTCCACATACTCATCTCTGGGCTTTCTGGAAGCCTCAGTTTCCCCATCTAGTCCCTAAGCCCCTTGCGTGGCAAGGGAGATAATCAGGAAGAACACCAAGGGAACTCAGAAGGAAGCTGCCTACCCCTCCCTTGAAGGATACAACCCTGCAGGTAAACAACAGTCCAACAGCCCAGGGTCACAAAGTAATTGGGTCAAAAATAAAAGCCAGGCTCAAGCCAGTGTTAATGATAAGGAACTAGCTTATTCTATGTTTAAACCTTTGTTCTGGCCTCCCCAGAGGGCAAAATTTGGGTCACAGGTCTCAGGGAATGAATTTGGAGGCATTTTCTTATGGCATGCTCCATTCAAGGAAGGGCTAGAGATATTTGGGTGGGGCACCACAAATTCTGGGTTTTGAACAATGAGCAAGACTACTTTGGACCTCCTTAAGCCTTTCTCTGCCATATTTAGGATCTGACCCTTGCAGTTAGTCCCCAGGCAAGGAGCTGTTTCCCATGAAGGCTTAGTATATGAATACATTTAACAGACATATGCAACCTCTCCCCATACCTCACGGCCAATCCTAGGCATGTGCCTGCCTGTCCCTGGCCATGACTCACTTGCATTAGCTAACTGCTTTGCCTCCCCAGTTATGAGTCAACATAATCTGACTGTGTGGGAGACGTGCCAGGAACCAAGTCCTCTCCAGCCCTGCCCCCGGGTGCAGCAGACTGCAGTACCTCCAAAGCCTGACTTCCAGTTCCTGTTAAGATCCACACCAATGCAGAAGATTCAGGGTCTGCTGGACTTGTTCTTCCACCACAAGCGGTTCTGAAAAAGCGCGGGGCAGGTGACCTCATTCACTGGGCCCATTCCTGGGTGGGAGCCTCTGACATCCTGGTCTAGGAAGCGGGGTCCGGCGGGCCAGGGAGGGGCAAAAGGAAGGAATCTCTAGGGCAGGATGAGGCTGGCATGGGGCTGGGCCAAGGCTGCAGATCAGATGCTTTGTGGTTAAACCTGGGGTATTATGAGGTTAAACATGGGTATGGAGAGAGGCCCAAGCACAGTCAATCAACAGTGGCAGCAAGAGGGAGGCTGAAGGGCAAGAGCTGCAGCTACAGTATCTGAGCCTGCCTCAGTAAGACTCTGCAAGGAGCCCCCGCGGGGCCTGCCCCTAGGGAACCTCAGCCAAGCATTCCAAAGCCACGGTGACCTTTCCTCCATTCCCCCAGAGCTGACCCCTGATCCTTGACCCCCTCCCTCTCAGGTACTCTCACCATGCTGTGGGTATAAGCCAACCCGTCAGGATTGGAGACAATCTCCATAAAGATGTCCATGGCATTCAGTACGTCTGTCACGATGCGGTCTTTGCCATATTCATTGACAATCTGCAAGCAAGGGCAGGGTGGGGACAGGGTGAGGAACAGGAGGCCCTGCTGGGCTCTCCTCCGAAGCAGAGCAGGACATCTGTACAGCCAGTGGCTGCAGGCAGGGGTGGCATCAGTCATCAGGTTCAGCCTTGTGCAGAACCAAAGGCTTGGATTTTAAACAACTAGAAGGCAGAGGACAGCTGGGGGCTCTGTGCTGCAAAAGGCCAGAGCACATGGCAGCTGTTCCATAGGGCAGGAGCGTAGACAGGCCCCCGGGTTAGGAGAACCACGAATTAAGTTTTCCACTGGAGGTGCCCTTAAATAGTTGAGCAGCCCCCACTCCCCCAGCCCAGCCCCCATGGTCCGTGCTGACCTTCCTGGCAGTCCAGATGCCAGTGGCATGGGTGATCCACTCCCGGGAGTGGATTCCAGTGTCAATCCAGATGGCTGGGCGCTGCGAACCTCTACTGCTGAACTGGGGAAAAACACCGGACCCCATACAAGTTTGAACCAAAACAGCTACAGGGCTGTCCCTAGACTGCCTGGAAGGAGGCCTCAGACGTATCCTCACTGCCTGGAGCGGCCCCATGTTCCTGAGAGGGGGGCTGTAGGTGGAGGTACCTGTGCATGAGCCCATAGAAAGTACACACATGTGGGGGTGCCCTGGAGACACAGTGATGCTCTTGGAGAGCAAAGTGATCCAGCCAGAGGCACAGAATTTCCCAAGTTTGAAAGTATTTTAGACTAGTGCTTCTCAAACTTTGAGGGGCACATGAATCCTCCGGGGAGCTCAGTAAAATGCAGATTCTGATTCAGTAGATCTGGAAAGGGGTGTGTGGCTGGGAGTTTCTAACAAGCTCCCAGGAATGCTGCTGCTCCTGGTCCAAGGACAGCACTGAGTAGCAACGTCTTAGCATTAAAGGGGGAACACAGACAGCCCTTAAGGGAAATCAAAGCAGGCACAGGCGAAGTCAGGTCCCGAGCTAGATGAGACCACTTGACCCTTCAGAAGAGTTCCCCAGGGCATTGTTGAGGACTGCAGTGCCTGTCTTCTCTGAGAGCTGGATGTCAAATGCCCTGCGTGGTCCACGCTCCTGAGTGCCCTTTAGGGCACACACAAAGAATCATTTTCCCGTAGGCTCCACACTCTCACCCATCCTGCCTCCTTCATGGCCAAGGGCACTGCTGCTGCCAAGTTTACTAGAGCTCTGTTTCCAGTGGCCCCTGTGAAGGGCTGAAAGGTTTCCTCATAGACTCAGGCCTATCTGTGGGGCTGCCTGAGCCAGATGACTTCAGTTGTTGTAAATGAAGCCTCTGGGTACCGCTCTTGCCATTGAACAGCGCTCTTCCCATTGAACAGATGAAGCAACTGAGGTAACAGGAAGAATGCTGACTCACTCACACTCACATCCCAAGTCCAAGGTGATGACTGCCACTCTGCAGTTCCATCTCCTTAGCAACCCTCCCACCAGATTCCTGACCCAGACATGCCAGGTCACTGCACTACCACCTGTCCACACCTACAAGGGTGGGTCCCTGAACACCACCATCCCAAAGCTTGTGGGTCACCTCGGGACAAGAGTGTACACATCTCTCTCTCTAAAACTCCCACCCAGCCACAACCCCATATGAGCTCAACTTATGCCAGAGGCACTCACTGTACAGTCTAGTGGTCAACACTGCTAGCTTTTACCTTCAGAACAAGAATGGGCCGATTTTCAAAGCTGTGGCCAATCTGAATTTTTGAGAGAATATCTGAATGATCAGTTACAAAGTTGTCGATCCAGGTATATATCTGAAAGGAATGAAGTTTCTCAGATGGGCAGTTAAGCAGGGAGGGGGCAAATCCCAGGATCTCTCTGAGTATTCTCCTTGTCCCATCCCACCCTCTTTAATGCTTTCCCACCTCCCTTGAGGATCTAAAAGTATCACAAAAATCAAAGACTACCTTGGGTCTAAGGCAGGAGCTGTGGTTAGCCTGGATTCCCAGGCTGTTCCTAAGCCTTGCCTGGAAGAGCAGCATGTGCTGCGCCTACTCAGTCCCCAGGGTCGGCCTGCACGGCTCTCTCTGGTTGGAGGTTTCTCTTGTTTCCATTTTATTGGCCCATTCAATCCATTTGACAGATCTCAGTCCTTGCAGTGTTGTTTTTAGTCATCCTGACCCTTTTAGATTCTAAGCCACTTGAAGGCAGGATTATTTATCTCTGACATCAGTAAATACTGATGGAATATACTAATTCATTCTCTTATTCTTCCAATATATAATTAAATTAACAAATATACGAAAGAAAATGGATCCTCTATTAATGGACTTCATGAAATGGGGAGAGTGATAATGATAATAATAGATGGACAATATCAATAATGTCATCCTTTACATGGAAATAGGATGTGTGCCTAGAGTTTCTTTCTTTTTTTTTTTTTTTTTTTTTTTTTTTTTGAGGTACGCGGGCCTCTCTCTGTTGTGGCCTCTCCCATTGCGGAGCACAGGCTCCGGACACGCAGGCTCAGCGGCCAGGACTCACGGGCCTAGCCGCTCCGCGGCATGTGGGATCTTCCCGGACCGGGGCACGAACCCGTGTCCCCTGCATCGGCAGGTGGATAGAGTTTCTTTCTTGACTGGGCGTCTCTATGCTTTTCTTGCATATTCTACTTTTATAAACAAGTCACAATCAGTCATGCCTGCCCTCAATGGCTGTAACTGTAATCATAAATTTTCTCCAGCTGAACGCAACTCTTTAATTCTACAAAATGGCTCTCTAACATGCCTAGCTTCCTGTTCCTCTATGCTCTAGTACTCACAGCTGGGGTCACTTAACACAGGAATGGTCGTTCAGAGGTTAAGACCCCTGGATCCCTAGCCAGAATGTCAGATAGGAAGGTGCCTCTATCTGCTCTGTTCTGGCCGGTGCTGGATCCCTGCTCTAGTGTTCCACCTTGCAGACCCATTACCCCAGTCCCACGCCTGCTCTGGACCAGGCCACAGTCCCCTCTATCTGAATCCTGGCTTCTGGACCTCCTTGAGCCGTCTACCTCCTGTCGCCCAGTGTGTGCTCTGCACTCCCCAAGCGTCAGCTCACAGTCTCCTGTAGACCCCAGAGTCCTGAGGCTGGAGACCCTGAGGGCTCAAGAGGACAACAGAGTCCAGAGCCTGACCCGGCAGACCCACCTCCTCCAGGGTGTGATACAAGGAGTAACTGAGGCTACTGGTGCTGCGCTCCAGCCGGCGGGATTTCGCCATGGCTTCTCTCTCCTCGTCCAGCAGCACCTAGGAAGGGAAGAGGAGCCTGGGCCAGGCATGTCTCTTCTGAGCCCTGCCTCAGCTGGCTGCACAAACACAGCATCGACATGTGAGAATGAGCTGCTGTGAGTGTGAACTGCGCAAAACGAGGAGATGCCAGGTTGCTGGGTGATTCTTCCGCTTGGCAAGCTGGCATTCATGCTGCCATTTCCCAGATGAGCACAGGACAAGGAGTCTGGAGAACTTGGTTCTAAGTGTGCCATTGCCACTAACTTGCTGTGGAACCTTGATCTTGGTTTCCTCAGCTTTAAAATTGGGACTTGCCTTGCCCATCTCAAAAGGATAAAATGTAATAAAAGATATAAAAGTGTCTTGGAAAAGATGCTCATGGTCTACTGCCAACATTGCTTTTGTCCTCTGTGAACACTCTGTTGAGCCAAAGCCCAAGCTGAACTATGTACACTGACCCCTGGGGGAGCAGAGGGCTCCCCTGACCCACAGCATGCACTCTGCCCCAGGAAGTAGCCCAGGCAGTTGATGTCCAAGCCATTCGAAAAGCCAGTCCAAATCATTATAATTAATGTGCCAACAGTCTGTCACTCACTTTCTTAACTGCCTCTTAAACACAAGTACAGGTGAGCCAAAGTAATGTCCTTCCTTGAGTGGCACACAATCCTCAAGTGGTACTTCCCACAGAGAGGGCAGTATAGTGCCTGGGTTGAACTGACCTCCCACATCATCCTGGGGCATTTTTCCCAGCTCGGGACTCAGTGAGGTGGGCAGGTGCCCTTCACCCTAAGCTCATACCCTTACATTGACAGCCAGGGACCAAAGCACCCCAGGACTCAGCCCTGCCTGTGCAGCATGGGAGGTGCCTGGGCCCCTTTGCCACAGGGGTGCTGGGAAAGCAGAGGCCATCAACCCAGAGTCACTCTGGTTTGCAGCTCTGGGTCACAAGTAAATCCTGATAATGCCTTGCTTCAGGCCAGAGTCTTTTAGTTTAACCAAGCATCTGTATACTCATCATCTGGGTTGATCTGGTCGGATGACCTGATGACAGGGCAAGAATTAACTATTCATGTTTTAGAGAAAAAGCAAATTAGAGAGGTAAAGAGACTTAATAGCAAAGCTAACTAGGGGCAGAGGTGAGACAAAAACCCAGATATCCTAGTTTCTAACATTATGTTCCTTAAGGCCAGCTAGCTATCAAAACTAAAAGCTAATAAGAATCTCACACACACACACACACACACACGTCTATGTGTGTGTGTGTGTGTGTGTGTGTGTGTGTGTGTACATAGAGAGAGAAAGAGTAAGCACACATATAAAATATGAACAACAGGTGAAAAGTCCATCATACTATTCTTGTAATTTAAAAATGCTTTAAAATAATGGAAAGGCAATACCCCAAGCATAGGAAAACAACACAGTAAAATGTCAAAAAACCAAAAAAAACAAAATGCTAACATGCCTGTTAGGAGAGAAAGATTATGATTTCAAGCAATTTTTTCTTTTCTCTATTTTTGCATTTTGGCAACGTGCTCACACTACTTCGATAAGGAAAATCTCCTAAATGAATAAATAATACTAAAACAAAGACAAAACACCCAAATGGCTAAAAATAAAGCAGCAGCCATGGCGCCTTCAGTCCCAGGGCTGGAAGAGACACTCCCGCCTCCGCCCCACTGCAGCCGAGGCCACTATCAGATGACACACTCACCCCATCGCCCCTGTCAGCTTGCTCACAACCCTCAAGTTCACAGATTTTTAAATGGGAGTGGAAGTCAATGTTTGGGGCTCATTTCATTCTCTTTTTGAGCACCAACTACACGCTAGGCATTTGTAATTGCAATGTTCTCTAGCTGAACTCGCTGGGCTGGGGACGTTCCCACTTGGGCAAACCTGGGATTGCTGGTTTAGTTAGAGATGGCTGGAGGAGCCCTGATCCTCACTGGCACAAGCACCAGCCTGGGAAGCTCTAACAAAGGAAATTTGTCTTCTTCCCAGAAAATCAACGGAAATCTCAGCAGCCTCCATGACCAATGTGTGTCCCTCACTGTGGGCCGGGCATGACCAGCTGCAGTGAGCAGCTGCAGAGCAGAGAGCAGGTCAGGCCAACGCACCCGGAGTCAGGGCCCCAACGCCGTAAAGTTAAAGGGCCCATACATCTAACTTCCTAGGGATGGAGGTGGTGAGTGAAGGTGGAGGAGAGGGAAGAAAAATTGGGAAGATAGGACCTGAGGACCCAGTTCTTTCCCCACAGCTCAGGGACACCCACAGGAAGAGAGTTCCCATAAGGCTGTCCTTTGTTCCACACGACAGCTTGGAGGCAAATGGGAAGTCGGCACTAAACTGCAAATAACTTTCCAAACACGCTCACAGCCTTGTGAATGGATATGACACCAGCTTACAAATTGGGAATGCTCAGCCCTCACAGCTGGGCCCTTGATTCCAGGAACATTAATCTACCCTGGCCTGAAGAATACGCAGATGTTTGCTCCCTTCACAGGGCTGAGGTAAGGGGATGGGAGAACTAAGAATGCAGACTTGCCGCAGGCTTGCCTAATTACAGCCCTGTCAGGCTTCTCAGAGAAAAAAAAGACTCAGAAGTAAGCCATTTGCCTCCCTGGAAGCCGTAAGCTGACAGGGAAAGTAATACCTCGGTGTAAATTAATTTATGACAGGAGCAAGGAAGGATGGGGACATTAAGAACAGCACCTCCAAGATGGGGGGCTGGGGGACCGTGGGCCCCAATGGTGAAGATGATGCCTGAGGGGAATCTGCATTCACAGCTCACTCCAACCACAGACGTAAAATGGACGAAGTTCACAGAAACAGTGGTGGCGGGCAGGAGATGGGCTCTAATGTCCGCTCTGTGAGGAGGGCAGTCACTTCTTCTCATGCATCCCTGGCCTCCTCTTCCAGGCCTAACGTTTGCAGTAGCAGCTGCATGGCCGGTGGCAGTTACAGTCCATGCCTACGTTTGGATGGCGGGTGAGGGGGTACATATCTGGGGCTGTTAGAATGGACCCCTCAGAATTCAAGACAGAACCGGGGCTTCCCTGCCCAAAAGGCAAAGCTAAAACGCCATACGAACAACGACACTGCTTGAGAAGGCAGACAGCACAAGAGTAAAGGGTCCAGGGCCTGGAGTCAGGCTGTCTCAGATTAAATCCTGCCGTTGTCACTAACTTGGGCAAATTACAAAGTTCTCTGTGCCTCAGTCTCATAAATTAGGAAATTCTCTGCACATTCATAAAATGGGGGTCATGTTACCATATACTTTCACACATACTTGAAGTGTTCTTGTGAGGACTAGAAGGGTGAATACATGTAAAATGTTTAGAACACTGCCTAGCATGCAGTAAATGCCAGCTATGATGATGATGACAATGACAGGACAACAACAGTAACTCTTGGGTGACTCCAGGACTCTGGTGGAATAATCATTACAGGGCATGACCAGGAAATCTGGGTTCCTCCAGGGAGAAGTGGTGTCTGCAGGACTTGGACAGCAGGTGACCCCCATTAGTGGTCACTTGGGTGAGTCAGGCAGCCCCTGCCCCTCCCTGGGACCAAGAGAGGGGCCTAGTCCTTCTGTTGTCCCTGTCTCCCAACCCCTACCCCCATCCCTCCTCAGCCCGCTATCCCCATGCAGCCAGACTCTGGCTCTCCCTCAGGGCCTTACCCATGATTCCTTCCTTTCCTCGCCTATTCCTGTCTTCCTCTCCTCTTTAGAGCTGCCGCCCAGCCAACACCTTTCCCACTTTTTAATCTCTTCTACCCAACAGACCAGTGTTTGTGAAGCACACACTGGGCACTAAAGATATGGCAGCCAACAAAACAAAATTGCCTGCCCTCATGGAGCTTACAGTCTGGTAGGGGAGACAGACAACAGACAAGACAAATAAGTAAATCATATAGGATATTAGAAGGCTGTAGGTGCCAAGGAGAAAAGTGAGGGCGGGAACTGGGGGAGTGTGGGAGGAGAAGGGTACAACTTAAAATAGGGTGAAAAGTTGATACGTGAATCAAGTATTGAAAGTAGTGTGGGAATAAGCCATGCCGATATCTGTAGAAGCAGCATTCCAGCTACAAGGACCAGCAAGTGCAAAGGCCCTGAGGTATGATCCTAGTCAAGGGCACTGAAGCAGGAATAGGTCAGGCAAGCTGGAGGAACATCAAGCAGGTTCCAGTGCCTGGAGCAGAGTGAGCAAGGGGAGAATGGCCAGTGATGTGGGGTGGGGCTTGCATCGTGTAGAGCCTTACAGCAGTCTTAAGGACTTTGGGTTTTACTCTGAATGAGGTGGGGAGACACTGAGGGTTTTAAGCAGAGGAGTGACATAATAGGACTTGCATATTTTTAAAGGTCACCTCTGCTGTTTTGAGGCTAGGCAATAAGGAGGAAAGGGTGGAATCAGGGAGAACCATTAGGAAACAACCAGAATAATCCAGGTGAAGGCTGATGGGGTGTCGACTCATGGTGATAGAATAGGATGTGGTAAGATATATTTTGAAGGGAGAGCTGGTAGGATTTGCTAATGGACTCTCTGTGGGATGTGAGAAAAGAGTCAAGGATGACTCCAGGTTTCTTGTCTGAGTGACGGGAGGATGGCACTGCCATTTCCTGAGTTGGGGAAGGCTATGGAGGAGCAGGCCAGGGAGTGGCCAGAGGAGCTAGGTTTGTACCTGTGAAGTTTGCTATGCCCATTAGACACCTAGGTGGAAATGCCAAGTAGATGGTCAGATACGTCAGTCTGGAGTTCAGGTCGGATATCTAAGTCTGGCTGGAGCTATAAATATGGGAGTATTCAGGAGGTTGAAGGTATTCAGTGCCATGATCCTGGATGAGGGGATAGAGGAGAGGTCAAAGGACAGAGCTGGGAAACAGGGAAACAACATGCAAAGGAGCAGCCAGTAAGAAGGGACAACCAGGAGAGTGTAGTGTTGTGGAAGCCAGAAGGAGAGACGTGTTCCAGAGAGGAGAGAGTGACCAGTCAGGCTGAAAGATGAAAGAACAGGACACTGCACTCAGAGCTGACTGCTGAGTTGGACCTAGGAGCTGTGTGACATTGTCAAGGGCAGTTGAGGTGAAGCAGGCGGTGGACAGTCCACCCGAGGAGAGGGATGGAGATGGTAAGTACAGTCAATATTTCCAGGAATTTTGCTCTATGAGGAAGAGGAGAAATGGGGTGATAGCTGGAGATGGGGGAGAGGATCAAGAGAGGACCTTTTTAAGCTGAGAGAAATAACTCTATATTTGTGTGCTAATGGGAATGACCCAGGAGAGAGGGGAAAACTGGCGAAGCAGTATTTACACTAAATTGTATTTTGCTCTAGAGCGTGCTCGGAGCATATGGGTGATTTTTGTTTTCTCCTTTGTGCTTTCCCCTATTTTCCAAATTATCTACCATGAATATTTATTAATTTTGTAATCAGAAAAAAGCCATTAAAATCCACAGAGCTGATTGCTCAAGTGAAGCTTTTCCATGGTGACTCATCCCAGGGAAAAAAAAGAAACAAAACCGAAGGGCTGAAAAGAATGAGGAGGTGAAGAAAAATTAAATGCAAATACAGCTCACTCAGAATCAGATAATTTCTTCCCTGGCCCACTGCAATTTCCTCACCACCCTCCTGTCTGTCAGTCTCTCCCTGTTCCTGTCCCCACCTCAACATTGTCAACATTGTCACTGTCAGAGGGATTTTTCTTAAAATGCAAATCTGATCATGTCAGAGCCCTCCGATGGCTCCCCCACGCTTTTTGGGATTTTATCTTGACTTGTTCACCTGGTGGAGGATGCCCTTTGTGCTCTGGTCTGGCCTCAGTGCCAATCATAGGCCCCTTCCCCTCCCCGGCCCCCCTTCTCCTGCTCTTCAGCCACACCGTAATTACCGCCTTCTCGGGGCCTCAGAGCGACATGCAGTGCCTTTTGTACTCGCTCCCATAGCAACCTGCTTCACTCCATCAGCGCATCATCCACTCCATTGTAATCACTGATTTACTCCCCTCAACTCTCCCATCCCCACAGCACTCAAGCGCCCCTGGATCCAGTGACTAGATTTTTTTATCTTTGTTTTTCCAGTGCCTTGCCCAATACCTGGCACACAGTAGGTATCTCTTTATCTGTGGGTGGAATGAATAAGCAGATCTCAAGCATCCCTCTGATCACAAGGCAGGAGTGGCAGGGGGGCACTTCTCTTCCTCAAAATTCTCCAGCGCATCTGGCCAAAGTAAAAGCTGGCACCAAGGTTTTTCACACTTTCTCTCAGCCTGGTACTATCAAGCAAGCATACTCTCTCCTCTTCCCTCTCCTTCTCATGTCCATTAAGTTAACTAACATTTACTAAGCCCCGCCTTAGTGGCAGGCCCTATGGTAGGTGCTGGGAATATAAAGATAGATAAGGCAAATGATTCTGTACCTTGAGGGGCTCAGGAGAGGGGGCTCTGGAGACAAAGACCAGCATATTAGCCAGGTCTCTCTCCGGGCATGCTCCTCCTGAACCTGCCAACAGAGCGATTCATTCAGCACACAGTGGTTGAGGGCCCACCATGCAGGAGACACTATGCCAGACACTGGGGTGAGGTGATCCAGAAGACAGAAGGCAACCAGGTCTGTGTGTCAATAACTAAAACATGAGACTGGAGGCCAACAACCTGAGTGGTGCAAAGCCCTTCCCTCCTGTTAGCACCTCTGAGCTTCCCTCCTCCTAGACACCTTCCCCCATCATCACCACAAATCAACTCAACACAGCAGCCTCCTCCCAGCCCCAGCTCCCTGGGAGCCAAAATGTGATCTCAAGTATAACAATCAGAGCTTGATGAGCTGCCAACAGAGCAAGTTGTTGGTGAAAATCCTGCCAGACTGGGTTAGGGCCCGGAGTCAATGGCATTTTACTGAGAGGGCGTGAAAAGCTCCCCATTTCCAACCAGCAAAGGGAATCCAGGGGCCGGGGATGACAGGAGAGGACAGTTCCAGAGGAGCCGGTGAAGCAGGGGAGACTCACAGGTGCCTCTGGGTCCATTCCTGATATGCAGAAACCAACAGAAAAATGTCAGAGACCTCTTCGTATCTGTTTGCTAAATGCTGCAGGGTCTCCAGGGCAGGACAGAAACAGGGAAATGCAAACTTCAAAATGCAGGCAAGGGTGAAAAATGAGAATTGAGCACTAAGTCTTTTGATGTGGTAGCCTCTCTTGTCTGTGGGAGTTTCCCCATTTTTGTTTGTGGGGGATTTAATTAGGGAAATGTTGAGCGGGAAACAGATGTGCCTGAGGAGGAAGATAGGTCTTTGAATGGACCGCAGTGCCCCAGGCCCGTGCTTACAGGGGAAGGAATACACCTAATGGTATGTGATGTCAAGTGTGTGCGCTCTGGGGACTGTGTATTCCCACACGAAAAGCCCTTAGAGGAGATTAGCTGCAGCACAACGTTGCTGCGCAGGAATCTACGTGGATGCAAATCTACAGGTACATGACAGCGTCTGTGGAGGGGTGCAGCCAGAGAGGTCTAACCCAGTGATGCCCGAAAGAATCGATTTAGGAAAGAGACTCCTTGGGATACCCTTGAAAACAGAACAATTAAAATAGAATTTCACGACATTCAGAAAAGACGCTGTAAGGTGCAGCAACAAGTGAGGGCGGGTGCCTGGGATGAAGTCTCCCTTCGCTGTCCCCAAGGGCAGGCCTGCAGCTGCTTCTCCCAAAGATGTTCCTCTTGCAGAATCCTGCCTGGGAGAGGCCCCCAGTACTGAGAGCCCTGCAGTGGAGGCTTGGGGAGGGAAACCGCAGCAGGGCTCACACTCGGCTTCTCTCACCTCTTCCTGCCTCTCTGGAGTGAAGGAATCCCCTGCTATCAAATGGCTGAGACACAACAGGGACAGGAGGGAGCAGTCAGAAAAGCAAAAGGAGCCATCCAGAAGAGCTGCCTCCCTCCCCATGGTGCCTAGAGAAGACCTGAGCTATTTCCTCCTGTCTCCCTTCTCTCCCATCTCCTCCTTTGCCATGAACTACAAATTCCTCCATAAGAGGACACCACAAGTAATCTTAAAAATACAACAAACTAGTGAATATAACAAAAGAGAAGCAGACTCACAGGTATAGAGAACAAACTAGTGGTTACCAGTTGTGGGGGTGTGTGTGCAGAGTATAGGGGTGGGGGAGTGGGAGGTACAAACTGTTGGGTGCAAGTCAGGCTCAAGGACGTATTGTACAACACGGGGAATATAGCCAATATTTTGTTATAACTGTAAATGGAAAGTAACCTTTAAAATTGTATAAATTTTTTTTTAATTTTAATTAAAAAAAAAAAGAGGACTCCACAAGCTACCCTGCCATTACCATACTATGACTTATGAAGTCTGTCTTAGATTTAAATTTTCCTTGAGAAGTGTGAGGCTTCATTCTTTCCATGGTAGGTTCACAAAAATGCAGATGAAACTTCAGAAAGAAAATGTCCATTTTAGCCCTGGATGTTCTTTCTCCATGTTGGGCCCAAACCAAAACAGGATATGAAAGTGAGACCCCAGCCACAGCGCTGGGGCAGGACCTCACCTGGATGTCCTTTATCATGATGCTGTAAGCAAGGCTATGAGACTCCAGGTAAGCTTTGATGTCCTTCAGTTCAGAGAAAGGAACCCTCATATCCACAGGAAGGCTGGGCCTGGCTGGGCCACGCCAGAAGCCCACCTTGATCACAAAGGAGAAAAAAATGGGCATGTTTATCACACAATCCTGTAGGCACCCTGGAGGGCCAGATGTTCTTCTCTTATACAGTTGAAAGGGCCCCAGTTCCAAAATGAAACCCCTAAGGCAGAGCAGAAAGACAGGGACAAACAAAATCCCTAAGTCACTGAGTTTCCTTCCCTGATGTTAAGCACCTCATCTCCCAGCCTCATTCACACAATGTAACTTCGCCTGGATCCAAAGAGCCCAAAATAATTTCTAAAGGTGAGACGGCTCATCATCTGGGATGTTAACATGGACAAGGACCCTGGTGAGAAGAGGGAGACATCACTGCCCCTAAACCCCAAAGGGGTAGGAGAGGCCTGATCTGGATCCCTGTGCCATCTGACTGCCATGTCTATTTTTCAGTTTGTAAAATGGAGAGACTTATAAAGTTTTCTGAGTCCTGGTTGATAGGGGCACTCAAACGAATAGGAACGTGGGCTTTGGGCCACATCCAGAAATATCAGGTTGTTTCAACAGCCCTCAAAGAAAACCCTTCTATTATTGAAGAAAATGTTTTCCTTTGTGGAATACTTGCTGAGGACAAATGTTCTCAGAAACCAATGCTCAGGCTGACAGGGATGAACCCAAATAAAACACAGGTTTGCCAAGCTAAGCCATTGCAATTGGGAAACAGATGTGTCCAGTCTGCATGCTGCATGGCATACCACCCAGAGATACATGTACCTCTCATGTGTCTTCAGGACATTCCAGCCATTTTCAGAGCAGCCCCCCTACAAGACAGAGGGGAAAGCCAAGAAGGGCCACCCAACCTTCCAGGTGAGTGTTCCCAACCTCTTTTGAAGAGGAGGCACATTTGATTTTTCCACAGTGTTGTGATCTTTGGCAGACACACCCAGAGGGCAGGTTTGGGGTGGGGGAAGCAGGACACGGAGCCAAAGGTGCAGGCTGCTGTGAGGGAGGAGAGGACTCGTCCCCAAGCCCTGTGGAGTCCTCACCTTCTGGGGCTTCAGGCCCTCCAGATCCCTGAGAAGTGAAAGTTGCTTCTCATTTTTAGCCAGGACTCGAAGAACCTGGTCACTGGAAAGACACAGAGAGGGTGGAGGGAGCTGTTCAGAGGGATTCCTGGAAGACTGTGCTGCTTGGGAGAGGCAGAGTGGAAAAGAGGCCAGACTGCGGGGACCTGGCAGGACAGCTGGGAGGCTAGAGGACCCCTGAGCAGAAGGACTTGTAGCTCTGGAAAGCACGAAAGCCCTTTAGCCCAGGATCAGTGGTCTCTCCAGCCCCAAGGAGAGACCACCCAGGGGACTAAATATAAAAAAGTCTGTCAGTGCTGCTGATGAACCCAATGCTAAGACAGGGGAAACAGGATGGGAAAGGAATGTGGGGGATGGAGGAGGGAGGGAGAACAAAAGGAATAAAGGAGAGAAAGGAACAGACACAGGGAGTCGGGGGCACCAATGGTGGCCCCATGTGCTCTTCATAAAAGGGCCCAAGGCCATGTCTGCCCCCAGCCCCGTGCCCTCTCCTGCCTTCTCCCAAGAGCCGAAGGACATGGAAGAGATCAATCTCAAACTACCTCACAGGGGGAAGCTGAGCTCCTTCCTGTCCCTCCAGAGGGGTGGGGAGGTCATGTAACTGAGCAGCCTGCAGTGTGACCTCTGGGGTCTGAGCCTGGGATGGCGATGGCTCCCTCCCTGACCGGCTCTGACACCCTGGATGATGAACCCCCTCTCTAAGCTTGTGTCTCCTCTTCTCTACCATGGAAATACTATGGAGTGGTTACCTTGCGGGATCTTTGGAGAGCTAAGAAATCATGTCTGTAGAGAGTATATAATACTCATACTTATTTTTACTCAAAGGAAGACAATACCACACCCATACATTAGGAGTACATAGTCTTTGGGGGGGGTTATAACTTTTTCAAGAATTGGAGAAAAGTTACAAACACTTCCTCCAGAAAAAAAGTAGATACACAAAAAATTTTACATATGATTTCAGGGGGTTCTTGGAGCCCTGAAAGCTTACCCTTGGAGTCCAGACTAAGAACTCTAGGTTGGGGGAGGGACAATAAACAGCTGCGTGTCCTGCCCTCACACATGAAATTGAGAGGTGACAGAGTTGGAAGTGGGTTCAGGATGGGAACTCAAATCCTGAATCCCTTCACCTTGATCAGGTCCCACTGGGCCACCCGGTCACCTGGCTCCCAGCAATCCTCCCTCCCACTAAGGAGCAGCCACTCACCCTGTGAAATTCACTTGGCCCAAAGCTGCTGCCAGGACAAAGCTGCAGACCAGGAGCATCTGCCTGTCCACAGGGGACAGCCCTCGGCCCACACTTCCTCTGGGGAAGCCCTGCATGCTTCTTCCTCCAGGCGAACTTCAGGGGTTCTCCTGTGCACGGGCACAGGCCTCAGGACAGCAGATCACCTAAAGGCCGACAGGCCAGACCCGAGAATGTGCGTTAGGCTCTCTCTGGGAAGACCCTGCGTGGGATTCCCACACGCCAGGTCTTGGAGAGCTGGGGTGCCCCTCCCCACTTCTAGGTGAGTCTTCTCCTGAGAAGGGGAGGGGGGGAGGGAAAAAGGAAGACAAG
>NW_006797566.1:1600033-1603205 GCF_000442215.2 Lipotes vexillifer | reverse complement strand
GGGAAAGAGGAAGACAAGGCCTTTAGCTGTTTTCCTCCCCAGAGGTTTGCTGGGCAAGCCTCTCGTGAACATCGAATCCTCCATCTCCAGAGAAAGATGAGAGAAGCCAGAGGCCAAAAGAAACCACTCCTTTCCTCCCTCTTCCTAATCTTTCTCTGTGCTCCTTCTCCCTCCCCATCCACTCGCACATATCCTCCTTGCACATAAGGATGTGGACACCATTGAAACAATGCCGTGTTTAGACACAGAGCCAGTGCTCACTTCCTGTCTAAAAGGTCTGGGGCAATTGACCTAATCTCTCTAAGTCTCAATTTACTCATCAGTCAATCAAACAGGGTTAATAAAATCTCTCCTCCCTGCTTCACAGGATTTTTGGGGGGTATTAGATGAGACAACTTGGGTGAACTGGCTTGGCAAAGCCTGCAAAATATAATGTCATTATCTCAAAGAATTAGCTCTTAGTCATAGCTGCATCTTAGCTCAGGACTCCAGTTGCAGTGAAGAGAAGGGGAGAGAAGAAAATGGAGAGGGGAACAAAGGAAATGTCTATTCTATGAGAAGGAATTCAGTGAAGAGTCCCTTTTCTCTATCTTCAGGTGGTCACCATTATGCCAGGATAGGTAGTGCATTTTCTGCTATACATGAAGGTCACTGCAGTCATTATTATAGTTCTCAACAGAGAGCAGAGTCAATTTCTCAGTGCTGCTGAAGCCCCACACAGCCCCCTTTACAGTGTGGGAACAGTAGGAATAAAGCAGAGGCCAGCACACAAAGCAGTCATATTAGAAGGAAAAAGCGAAAGATGATGCCTGAATGGTAAATGATGAATCTAACAGAAAATCTGCAGGAGGTGGAGGAAAGGCAGAGACTAAATCCAACAAAGTTGTTCAGCAGAGGACATCAACAAAAGGCCACTTAACTGTCACTGGCGATTCTCAGAAGCACCCCCCCCCCCATCCATGCTTTCCCAGAATGGCCAATTAACTGGCCATGTATACAGAGAGGGGAGCTCTTTTATTGAGAGAATGCCCTGCTCCCACACCCTGCTGGACCTACTCCATTATCTCATAGTTCAGCTGTTCAGACATGCCAAACTCTCCTAGAACCCTGGCTTTGGGAACTCTCAGACTGAAACATTAGCAAAGGGTTTAAAGACCTAGAAAAGAAAGCAATTAGGCTTTCTACCCAAGTAACATTCAGCTTCAGTTAGAAATAGGAATAAAAGAATGTATTAGTAAACAATAGCTCAGGAATTTAAAAGAAAGAAAAGTGAGATGGTGCTAGTCACCCAAAGTACCCAGCATCTTCTTGTTCAAAAGCACCATTATAAGTCACTAATAATAAGGCAATCCCTGCACTTGGTTTAGGGGTGGGGAGAGAGAGAAAGAAAGAGCAAGAGCAAAAGAGAGACAGAGGAGCAGTTAAGAATTCTTGAGAATTCTAAGGCAGCAATTCCAGTAGAACTTTCTGTGATAATGGAAATGTTCTATGTCTACAGTATCCAATAGGATAGCCACCAGTGCCTAGTGTGAGTGAGGAATTTTAAATTTTAATTAATTTTAATTAATTTTAATAATTTAAATGGCCACATGTGGCTAATGACTGCCATATTAGACAGCATAGTTCTATGGGAATTCACCAGCCCTGAGTACTGTCTCCAAGGCTGGATCTGAAGCAGAGACACACAGCTGTGTTTGATCTAATACCTAATATTGGCTTCTCACTCAAAATTAATTACTCATTAATTAATTTTACTTTTAGACATTAAAATATCTAATTAAGTAGACATTATTTACTCAATAAATGTTTACTGAATACCTACTATGGGCCAAGCACTTGTTAAGGTGTGGGAATAAAACAGAGCGATACAGACCTAGCCCTTAGATTTCTAATAGGGTAAGTAGACAATTAAGTTAAAGAGCATACAAATAAGTGTGAAAATATAGCTGATGTATGTGCTACAAGGGGGAGGTACAACATGCCAGGAGGATGGGTAACACGGGCTCCATGTAGACTGAAGAGGCAGGGAGAGTTGACCTAAAGAAGTTGTTAGAAGGACTTTTATCTCCTGCAGGTGAGTGGGCAATCCTGCCCACATGAAGTAACTAAAATGCTAGATAAAATATTTTTAATAACAACTTTTCTTAACACCTCACTGAGCTGGCATGAAAGTAAGAATCTACAGATTCCAAAAAGAAGTAAAAGAAGTAAAAGCAAACTTACCTGAGAGGTAAGCAAACATGTCCCCTGAAGAGTAGATAGAGGTCTCTCAACCCTAGAGTTCTTGATCTTCCTCCTAAAAGAAAATACCTTGTAACTAGGATCATTTTCCTCCTGCTTGAAGTATATATTTAAATTTTCTTTAGTGAAGCTCTCTGTTTTTATTTGTTTGAAAATTCTTTATTTGCTTCCTTCTTTTTTTTAAATATTTATTTATTTATTTGGCTGCGCCAGGTCTTAGTTGCAGCACGCAGGATCTTCCTTTTTTTTTTAGTTGCAGCTGCAGGATCTAGTTCCCTGACCAGGGATTGAACCTGGGCCCCCTGCATTGGGAGCACAGAGTCTTAACCACTGGACCACCAGGGAAGTCCCTATTTGCTTTCATTCTTGAAAGAATCTCACTGGTTATAAATTCTAGGTTGATTATTGTTTTTCTCTCAGCACATCGAAAACATTATCACTTTTGCTGTTAAAAGGTAATCATTTAGACACATGTATAATGTGTCTAAGTATAAATTTCTTTTGGTTTATCCTGCTTGAGATTGGATTACTGTACCTGGGGACAGCTCTCTCTCCACTATTGTCACAAATTTCTCAGTCATTATACTTTTTTTTTTTTTTTGGCTGCGTTGGGTCTTTGTTGCTGCGCGTGGGCTTTCTCCAGTTGTGGCGAACGGCGGCTACTTTTCATTGCCATGCACGGGCTTCTCCTTGTGGTGGCTTCTCTTGTTGCGGAGCACGGGCTCTAGGCACGCAGGCTTCAGTAGTTGTGGCATGTGGGCTCAGTAGTTGTGACTCATGGGCTCTAGAGCACAGGCTCAGTAGTTGTGGCACAAGGGCTTAGCTGCTCCGTGGCATGTGGGATCTTCCCAGACCAGGGCTTGAACCCATGTCCCCTGCATTGGCAGGTGGATTCTTAAACACTGTGCCACCAGGGGAGACCCCATCATAC
>NW_006797566.1:1592368-1600023 GCF_000442215.2 Lipotes vexillifer | reverse complement strand
ATGCAGGCCTCTCACTGTTGTGGCCTCTCCCGTTGCAGAGCACAGGCTCCGGACACGCAGGCTCAGCGGCCATGGCTCACGGGCCCAGCTGCTCTGCGGCATGTGGGATCTTCCCAGACCGGGGCACGAACCTGTGTCCCCTGCATCAGCAGGCGGACTCTCAACCACTGCACCACCAGGGAAGCCCCCCATTATACTTTTTAACGTTGGCTTTTTCCCAGTCTCTTTATTACCTTCTGGAATTTTGATGTGATATATGTTAGGTAATCTCATTCTATCCTCCAAAACTCTTAGTCATTCTGTTATACTTCTATTTCGTTGTATCTCTGGGCTACAATCTGGATAATTTACTTGTATTGAATATTGTTTCTTTAGCCCAGTTAACTGATTCTCTCATCAGCTGAGCTTAATATGTATTTTAATCAATCTCCTAAATTTTAACGTTCAACTTACACAGTTCATCGATTCTAAAACAAATTTTTTCCAGATTTTAACACCCCTGAAATCCAGGAGCATCTTATAATCGGTGACATCTTGAATGATAATTGTCAGTATTTTTGATGACACATAAAATTATGGCTCATCTTATGATCAATCTTATTTTATAGTCAACACAGTATGGTATTCTTTTTTCATTTTTTGGAAGTTCTATTTTATTCTTTTTGAGCCCAAATGACTTGAATTTCTTACCTATTTTAGAACTTCTTGTTTGTTTGTTTTTTAACTTATAAAACTTGGACTTCCCTGGGGGCACAGCAGGTAAGAATCCGCCTGCCAATGCAGGGGACACGTGTTTGATCCCTGGTCCAGGAAGATCCCACACGCCGTGGAGCAACTAAGCCTGTGATCCACAACTACTGAGCCCGTGAACCGCAACTACTAAAAGCCCACACACCTAGAGCCCGTGCTCCGCAACAAGAGAAGCCACCACAAGGAGAAGCCTGCGCACGTCAATGAAAAGTAGCCCCTGCTCGCCACAACTAGAGAAAGCCCATGCGCAGCAACAAAGACCCACCACAGCCAAAAATAAATAAATTTTTTAAAAATTAAATCTTTAAACTTATAAAACTTAATAATCTTATATTCTGTGTCAGATAACTGCAATATCTGAAGACTTTGCAAGTCTATTTCTACTGGATATTATTTCTGCTGGTTTTCATTCATGGTGCATTTTTTTCCTGTGCTATTTATCTGTGAGCCAGTCATTTTCTTTGGACCTTTACCTGTGGAATTGCTTTGAGGCCTAGATTGAAGTTGAGCTCCTCCAGAGAGGATTTGCATTTACTTTTATGAGTTGCCTGGGGGGCACGTCCAACCTGAGACCACTCTAAATTAAATTAATTTGCTTGAATTATTTTGGACTACATAGTTAGCATAAATTTAGACCACAGACTCATGTAGGGGCTTACTTATTATGGTTATGAATTCTCAGGAGATATTTTTCTCTGGATCACTTAACATCAGGATTTTAAATCCTGCACAATAACAGCAGATTATTTGCAAGCGGGTAATCAGAGTTAGTGTTTTAAGGTCCTCTGCTGTAATAAAGGTTAGACAGTGATAATTTTCTAGACTTAGGTTAAGTATGCATGTTCAGATTGCTAGAGTAATAACTTCCAAACGGGTAGAAAGGGTAAAGATGAAATGAAAAACGGGGAAAAACAAATCAAAAGAAGACAGAAAAGAAGGTGGGGGAAAAAGGGGGTATTAAAAGTAGGATAAATGGAAAGAATATAAAAAGAAGAAACTTACCTAAATATATTTCAGTCATACTAAAAGTAGTTTTAACTCTCCAGTACAAGACAAAAATTATCAGAATAGATTCTTTTTTAACCTAGCTATATGTATTCACAAGAGTTATGCTTAAAACATAAGAACAAAGAGAAACTAAAAGTCAAAGGTGGAAGAAAGATATGCTAGGTAAATGTTAACCAAAAGAAAATATCTGTAGCTTTATTAATATAAGATAAAATAAACTTCAAGGCAAAAGGCATTATGAGAAATAAGAGGATCACTACATAATAATACTACTTTCAATTTCCCAAGAATTCTTAACATATAAAAATATTCAGGAATAATTCTAACAAATAATGTGCAATCCTTCCTGGAGACAGTTATAAAACTTTATTGAAAAATGCTAAAATTCTAAATAAACCTGAAGATATACTTTATTCTAGGACAAGAAAATTCAATGTCATAAAATTACCCATTCTCCCCAAATAAATTTAGAGATTCAATATAATGCCAATCAAAAACACAACAGCACACAACTTCATGTTTATATAAATGTATATGAAAAATAAAGGTCCTAAGAAGAGTCAAGACAATCTTGAAGAACAAAGTAGGAGAACTTTCCGTATTAGACATTGAAACATATTATAAAACTATAGTAACTGAGATGGTACAGTATTGGCACAGATAAACAGAACATAACACAGAAATAAACCCATGCATATTTGGAAACTTAATTTTTTGCAGACTTGTCACAGCACATCATTGTGGAACAGAAAGACTATTCAATAAACGTTGCTGAGACAACTGTAGATCTACATGGGGAAAATGGAATTAAATCTCAATCATACCATATACAAAAATCAATTCCAGGTAGATTAAAATACTTAAATGTAAAAGGCAAAACTATAACACCCTCAGAAGACAACACAGAGAATATTTTATGACATTGGGATAGGTAATAATTTTTCTAAATAAGATGTGAAAAGCAAAAAAAAATAACTATAAAGTTTCCCATAAAGGGAAAAATGGATAAAATCAACTACATTGTAATTAAGAACTTCTCACTAGAGAGTAGAAAGTAAGTCTCAACCAGAGAGGACATATTTGTAACACATAAAACTGGAAAAAAAAATCCATGATATATAAAGAACATCTGTGAATCACTTTTTTAATGGGTGGGCAAAGAACACAAAAGTCCATTTCACAAAAGAGGACTCACAAATGATCTATAAACATGTGAAAATTATAATTAGTCAGGGAAAAGAAAATTAAACCACAGTGAAATTACCATATCATACTACCAATGTCAAGAGTTAAATGTCAGTCAATACCAAGAGTTGGCAAGGATGGGGGCAACAGCACCTCTCATCCACTCCTGGTAGAGCTTTAAATTGGTGAAATCACTTCAAAAAACACTTGTTACCTAGTGAAGTTGCACATCCTACACCCTAACAACTGCACTCCCAGCTATATGCCCTGAGGAAACTCATGTACATGTGCAGCAAGATATATGTCCAAGATTGGATTTCTAAAATGGAGATGTAGTGTAATACAACAGAGCAGAGGAAATTAACCGACTACAACTACATGCATCCAGCAGACGAACCTCAAAACCATGATGTTGAGTGAAAGAAGCCAAATTGGAACACGCACTGTATGTTTCTATTTATATACATTCACAAACAGGAAAGACTGAACAATATATTGTCTAGGAATATGTGCACAGCTGATAATTACAAGGAAAAGGAAGGAACTTAGTGTGTCTTTGTGGTTTCATCTGGGGAAGGGAAGGGAGTGCAATGAGGAGCACGTGCAGGCTTCTAAGGTGTGTTTGTTCTTGTTAAGCTGAAAGGTGGGTAAAAGAGAGTTAATTATATTTTTAACAGACTATGAAAGCTTTACACAGGCTCTTGTACATATGATATATTTCACAATAAAGTGTATTTTAAAGGAAATATGGGAAAGCTAAATTCTTATTTTTCATAGTGAGAAATCAATAGAAAATGCCTAAAACTGAACAAAGCAAGAGGTAGCAATATAAACACTGTATCTAGGTTTATGGATGTGAATGTCAAGGCTAAAAGAATTCAGTTTGGTTGTTGCTGGAGAGCAAGACATGGAAAGAAGGAATGGGGAGCAGGACTCGGCTGCTTTTTATAACAAGTCTTGTAGACCTGTTGGACTCATTAAACGATGTGCCGTATAATTAATTTAAATAAAAGTGAAGTTTAAAAAGTGGTGTCTGATACCTAGGATAGTCAAATGCATGGAGACAGAAGGTAGAGTGGTGGTTTCTGGGGGCTAGTGAGGGAATGGGGTCATGGAGGGTTAGTGTTTAATGGGTACAGCGTTTCAGTTGGGGAAGACAAAAAGATATGGAAATGGACGGTGCTGATGGGTGCACAACAATGTGAATTTCCTCAATGCTACTAAACTGTACACTTAAAAATTATTAAAGTGGTAAATTTTATGTTATGTATATTTTACCACACACAAAAAATTAAAGCTCAAAAAAAAGAGAGTGGAATTTGAGCTAAGTCAGGGAAAGTATGAAGGAGTTAACCATCTGAGGCAGGGTGAAGAGGTTCCAGGAAGTCTGATTCTTGCCCTGAATCCTTTCTTCATTAAAGGTATTAATTCCCACTTCTGGTTGGAAACCTCCCTAACGGTCTCCAGAGATCACATGAGGTGCTCCAATATTTGCAAATAAAACTCCCAAACTAAATTATATTTAACTTCCAGAAGTCCCATTTGGGTGCTTAATGGAAATGAATGTATCAAATGTAATCTTAAAAAACAGAAAAACAGGAGTATCATCATTCACACTGCAAAAGGATTCGTTGACTGACAAGAGGATTTACTACAGTTTCTTAACATTCCTCCCCCGGGACACTCAAAATGTGATTTAATTAACACAAAACAGGCTTATCCCACCTTCCAGAAATATGCCAAACAGGTGCCTTCAAGGAAATTGAGAACTGAAAATCCAAGAAAACAATGATGCACCAAAAGGTGGGTTAATGCTGCTCTAGACTAGTTTCTAAATCAACTTTATCATTGAAAAGTCCCACACTGGGGTCATTCCAGCAAGGGAAGCTGTAGCTGACCGACCATATCTCCATCACATCTCATGCTTCCCCCTATCATCACACACCATATAAATTCTAATTCTTCACAAGCATCAATCTAACACGAAACAAGCTCATCCTGGGCTGGGGCTGTGTCACATTCATCTGTGTGACCCAAGAAGCCCTGCATACAGCCCAGGCACTGCCCAGGACCTACTTATTGATGATCTGTTGATCCACTCATCCTGCTAACTGCCCGAAGCCTAGGGGAACAAACCTTGCTTCCTAGGCCTTTGTCCTTGCCTGTTCCACCAGCTCTGCATCCACCAGCTCAGAGCTCCTAAATCTTTGCTCTGTCCTGCTTCCCACTTTTAGTTACTGGACCCCTTTCTCACCACCCACAGTCAGAGACCTCACATGGTATCATACATAAATGCAACCCTCCAATACCAGGGTCTTTCCTTCCCCTCCCCCAGAACTGGCATCCACCCCCAAACCTAGGCCCAGCAGTTGATGGCAGACTCTTGGGCCACCCTCTGCCACATGGATGCCTTTGCTTGGACACCCAGCTGGCCTCCTCTCTATTGCAGCACACCCACCCTCTTCCTCACTGGTCCAGCCACCTACCTGGGAGACCCCAGCTCCAGTCCACCTCCACCCAGTCCCTAAAGGGGAGAGGGTTTCCCCAGTGACATTCCCTGGCCCTCAGCCCACAGCTCTCCCCACTGTGGCTGAGAGGCTGGCCATACCAGGACCACCCAGCCAATGACAATCCACTGCCCCAGACCACAGGCCAGGAACCTGCTCCCAGTGAGGCAGAGGGTTGGCAGCCACCACCCAAGAAGCCACTTCCTACTTTTTTGGAGGAAGGGCACCTGCAGGCCAAGGGGTGCAACTGCAGCCAGGGGCCAGCCCCTGGTGCTGCGGAGCCATGCATACAGCCCTATGAGGAGCTGGTGAAGTCTCTAATGTGTGGAGGAAACGCAAAGGTGACCAGACAGTTTTCCTGTCTGTGGGCCAGCAAACTCTTTCTGGAAAGGACTAAATAGTAAATATTTTAGGCTTTGGGGGGCCATGAGGCAATATACAGCAAGTATTCTCACTGTATAGTCTTTCTTATATTTAAAAATATAAAGAGCTTTTGGGCTGTACAAAAATAAGTGGATCTAGATTTAGCCTGCAGGCTGTAGTTTGCCCACCCCTGTCTAGTTGAAGAGGCAGGCATTCATTTATGAGACTATTGGAAACTATTAGAAAGCTCAAGGGAAATCAGAGACCGGAGTTAGAAGCATTCTTCAATCAAAGCCAATGATCTCCAAAGTGAGGCATTTGCTCTTACCGGGTAGAAAGGAAGAAATTAATAAGACTTCTAGTGTATATATTTTTTAAATTAATTAATTAATTAATCTATTTATTTTTGGCTGTGTTGGGTCTTCATTGCTGCGTGCAGGCTTTCTCTAGTTGTAGCGAGCGGGGACTACTCTTCATTGCGGTACGCGGGCTCCTCATTGCGGGGGCTTCTCTTGTTGCGGAGCACGGGCTCTAGGCATGTGGGCTTCAGTAGTTGTGGCGCACAGGCTTAGCTGCTCCGCGGCATGTGGGATCTTCCCATACCAGGGCTCGAACCCGTGTCTCCTGCACTGGCAGGCATATTCTTAACCACTGTGCCACCAGGGAAGTCCCTCTAGTGTATATTTTTATCTCATCCTTTTTTATTTCAATTTTTGTTTGTGTTTTACTAAATACATGATATAAGTACAATGGTATTTATATAGAATTTATAAATACATAATAACATATGTTGGGTATGACATGCTAAAAACTTTTTACTTGTAGGAGGGCAGGATGAAAAAAATCTGAAGAATGCTGGCCTAATGATCTGGCACCAATTTTGAAAAGTCTCATACTGTCATGACTTTGTTTCTGTAAGTACCTCTTCTCTTACATAGCATTGGGTGGCAAAATCTGATTTTTTTAAATTAAAACATTTAAATCAACGTTGACAGATACTGGAGGATTCCCCTATCTTTGAAATCAATGTATTCTGGGGGGTGGTACTATTTGAGCACTGTTATGAGCAAGGTTATGCCTTTAGAATCTGATGTCTGATAGAGATTTTGAATCCTTGCTGCTCCTTTTTGTCATGTGGTGTCAGAACAGTCTTCCCCCATAACAGGCCTTTGGGATCAAGAATTTTAAGACTACTGCTGGGTCCATGTTTACTTCAGGCTCTCCTTGACTTTATCACATAGTAACACTTCTTGTATGTGCTGAACTCAGCCTCTGTACAATAGCAGACTTTTGTGCAACAGAAGACAGCAACTGGGGGGATGGGGTGCTGCCTGCCAGTTTAGCTCCTCACCTTACTTGATTTCATCTAAACAGAGTTGTTTGCACATTTTGCCCAGATTTTGTAAAAATCAGTGGAAAATGGAAAACTGAAATTTTTAGTGCCAATTTTTAAACCGTTGAGATAAACTTGATGCAACTGAGATAAAGATGGAAAATAAACATTCTGGAAACAAATAGCCTCACTCGGACATTCATTGGAGTAACCTAGGTAACTAGGTATTGATTTGGACAGGAAAAGATTAAAACTATAAAAGATGTTGTCAAGAACTCTGAAAGGTCAAAATTTTTACCCTGACTTCAAGTTAATAAGTTGGCTTGCCACCGTTTCCTGGATGCCAGCAGAAGACACAAAACCCTGGGTCACAGACAAAGAACTTTATTACTCATGGCAATATCAGCGTTTGTGCCAGTTCTCTGAGTCCCATTTTCCACAAAGAGGGTCAGGTGACACCTGCCCAGGCAGTAGGTTGAATTATAGGAGAGGAGTCCTGAGTGTAGGGA
>NW_006797566.1:1574723-1592121 GCF_000442215.2 Lipotes vexillifer | reverse complement strand
TGTAGGGAACCTTAAATCTATGATTTCTATTCTTTTAAATTTGTTAAGTTTTTTTTGTTTTTTTGTTTTTTTGCCATGCCACGGCTTGCAGGATCTTAGTTCTCCAACCAGGGATCAATCCCACGCCCTTGGCAGTGAGAGTGCGGAGTCCTAACCACTGGACTGACAGGGAATTCACAAGATTTTTTTTTTATGGCCCAGAATGTGGTCTATCTTAGTGAAAGTCCGTGAGCGCTTGGGAAGAATGTGTATGCCACTGCTGTTGGATGGAGTGTTCCATAAATGTCAATTAGATCAAGTCAATTGATGGTGCTGTTCAGGTCAACTATATTCTTTCTGATTTTCTGCCTGGTTGACCTAAAACTTACTGAAAAAAGGGTGTTGAAGTTTCCAACCAGACAGCAGATTTGTCTATTTCTCCTTGCAGTTCTATCAGTTTTTGCCTCATGAATTTTTTTTTTTTTGGCTGTACGCGGGCCTCTCACTGTTGTGGCCTCTCCCGTTGCGGAGCACAGGCTCCGGGCACGCAGGCTCAGTGGCCATGGCTCACGGGCCCAGACATTCCACAGCATGTGGGATCTTCCTGGACCGGGGCATGAACCCGTGTCCCCTGCATTGGCAGGCGGACTCTCAACCACTGCACCACCAGGGAAGCCCTGCCTCATGAATTTTAACACTCTGTTGTTAGGTGCAAACATGCTAAGAACTGTTACATATTCTTGGAAAATTAAATCCTTTATTGTTATATAATGCCCCTCTTTATCCCTGATAAGTTTCCTTTTTCTGAAGTCTGCTTTGTCTGAAATTAAGACAGCTACTACAACTTTCTTTTGATTAGTGTCAGCGTGGAATATCTTTCTCCATCACTTCACTTTTAATATATCTGAACCTTTATATTTAAAGTGGGTTTCTTGTAGATGACTTAATAGTTGGGTCTTCTTTATCCAGACTGACAATCTCAGTCTTTTAATTGGTGTATTAGACCATTCACCTTTAAATTTATTACTGATATAGTTGGAGTAATATCTACCATGTTTGTAACTGTTTTCTATTTATTATACTTGTTTTTGTTTCTTTTGTTCCCCTTTACCTGCTTTCTCTGGTTTTAATTGAACATTTCAAAGAATTCCACTTTATCTTCTCCCTTGGTATATCAAGTATGCTTCTTTTAAAAATTATTTTAGTAGTTGCCCTAGAATTTGCAATGTACACTTTTAACTAATCTATGTCTGCCTTCAAACAACACTACTTCACATGTGGTGTGGGTACTTTAGAACAGGTGGCCCCAACCCCTGGGCCATGGACCAGTACTGGTCTGTGGCCTGTTAGAAACCGGGCCGCACATCAGGAGGTGAGCAGCAGGCGAGTGAGCGAAGCTTCATCTGTATTTACAGCCGCTCCCCATCGCTTGCCTTACCACCTGAGCTCCGCCTCCTGTCAGCATTATGGTGAGTTGTATAATTATTTCGTATGTATTACAACGTAATAATAATAGAAATAAAGTGCATAATAAATGTAATGCGCTTGAATCATCCCAAAACCATCCCCCCACCACCCCAGTCCATGAAAAAATTGTCTTCCATGAAACCAGTCCCTGGGGCCAAAAAGGTTGGGGACCATTGCTTTAGAACATTCCCAGTTTCTTCCTCTTACCCTTTATAACATTGCTGAAATACAGTATATTTCACTTATCCATAAACTGTAATCTCATTGTTACCATTTTTAAACAGTTATCTTCTAGATCAATTAAGAATAAGAAAAATAAAATATTTTATTTTACCTTCATTTATTCCTTCCCCTTTCCTTTCTTTATGTAGATACAAATTTTTGACCTATGTCATTTTCCTACTCCCCAAAAAACTTTTTTTTAATATTTCTTGCAGAATTCAAAATCCAAATTCCCTCAGATTTTGTTTGTCTGGGAAAGTATTTCTTCTTCACTCCTTTTTAATGTTGATATTTATTTATTATTATATTTTATTATATAAGTTTCAGGTGTACAGCATCATAATTCAACATCTGTATACACTACAAAATGATTATCACAAGTCTAGTTACCATTCATCACCATACAGTTGACCCCTACCCTCTGTTTCACCCACCTCTCAACCCCCTTCCCCTCTGGTAACCACTAATTTGACCTCTGTATCTATGAGTTTGTTTTTAGTTTTTTTTGTTTGTTCATTTGTTTTGTTTTTTTAGATTCAATATGAGTGAAATAATATGGTATTTATCTTTCTCTGAGTTAATTCACTTATTTCATAATACCTTCATGATCCATCTGTGTTGTTGCAAATGGTAGGATTTCATTCTTTTTTATGCCTGAGTGTATTCCATTTGGTATATACACCACATCTTCTTTATCCATTCATCCATCAGAGGACACTTAGGTTGTTTCCATATCTTGGCTCTTGTAAATAATGTAATGAACATAGGGGTGTGTACATCTTTTTGAATTAATGTTTTCATGTTCTTTGGATAAATACCCAGAAGTGAAATAGCTGGGTCAAATGGTAGTCCTAGACTTAATTTTTTGAGAACCCTCCATATTGTTTTCCATGGTGGCTGCACCAATTTACAGTCCTACCAATTGTGTATGAGGAATCCCTTTTCTCCACATCTTCTGCAACATTGTTGTTTCTTGTCTTTTTGGTAATAGTCATTCTAACAGGTGGGAGATGATCTCTCATTGTGGTTTTGATTTGCATTTCCCTAATAATTAGTAATGTTGAACATATATTCATGTGCCTGTTGGCCATCTGTATGTCTTCTTTGGAAAAATGTCTATTCAGGTCCTCTGCCAATTTTTTAATCAAAGTTGTTTGTTTTTTGTCGAATTATATGAGTTCTTTATATATTTTGGATATTAGCCCCTTATCAGATATATGATTTGCAAATATCTTCTCCCATTCAATAGATTGCCTTTTCATTTTGATGATGGTTTCCTTTGCTATACAGAAGCTTTTTAGTTTGATATAGTCCCATTTGTTTATTTTTGCTTTTGTTTCCCTTGCCTTTGGAGTCAGATCCACAAAATATCACTAAGACGTCACTAGATGTCAATGAGGTTACCACCTATGTTTTCTTCTAGAAATTTTGTGGTTTTTGGTCTTACATTCAAGGCTTTAATCCATTTTGAGTCAATTTTTGTGTATGGTGTAAGATAGTGGTCTAGTTTCATTTTGCTGCATGTGGCTGTCCAGTTTTCCCAACACTATTTATTGAAGAGACTATCCTTTCTCCATTGTATGTTCTTTGCTCCTTTGTCATAAATTGTCCTTATACATATAGGTTTATTTCTGAACTCTCAATTCTGTTCCATTGATCTGCATATCTGTTTTTGCCAGTACCATATTGTTTTGATTACTATATCTCTGTAGTATAGTTTGGTATCAGGGAGCATGATACCTCCAGCTACGTTCTTCTCTCTCAAGACTGTTTTGCCTATCTGAGTCTCCTTCAGTCTCAAGGGATAATCTCACTGGGTAGGAATTCTAGGTTTGTGTTTTCTTCTTCAAAACTTTAAATATTTCATTCCACTCTCTTCTTGCTTTCACAGTTTCTGACAAGAAGTCCAGTGTAATTCTTATGCTTGTTTCTCTATAGGTAGTAATTTCCCCCCTGCTCGCTTTCAAGATTTTCTGTCTTTATTTTTCTGCAGTTTGAATACGATGATTATTTTATTATACTGAACAGTAAACAAATCTTTCCTTCACAGGGAACATTATCTCTGTCTTCCAAAGCTATTTATTGTTCTAACAGCCTTGAAAAGATAATCTGGATGTGCAGAAACATAGAGATACATGGAGAATTTATCCATGTATAAAACACTGTGAAAATGGCACTGGAAATTGGGTTCAAAACAGTGTCCTCAGGGGGAATTCCCTGGCGGTCTAGTGGTTGGAACTCGGTGCTCTCACTGCTGTGGGCCTGGGTTCAATCCCTTGTCAGGGAACTAAGATCCCGCAAGTCACCTGGCACAGGCTTAAAAAAAGTGTCCTCAGCCTTGGTTGTCCATTAGTATCACCTGAGCAGATCTTTACAAACCAATGTCCACAGATTCTGTTTTAATTGGTCTGGGATGGAACCTAAGCATCAGCAGTTTGCAAAAGCCCCCAGGTGATTCTAACTTATAGCCAGGGTGGAGAACACCTCTCTAAAAGATGATGAAGTGAGGTGTAATTAGTAAATATATTTTTAGCTCAGTGCTTCCCAAAGTTTGCTGGGCATGTGAATTACTTGAGAATCATGTTCAATGCAGATTCTGATTCAGTAGGTCTGGAGTGGAGCCAGAGATTCTGTTTCTGACAAGCTCCCTGGTATTGCCTGATGCTGTCATTTGACTTTGAGTAGAAAGGTTTGGGCTCACTGGGAATACTCTAATTATAATCTGTGTCTACTGCTAAAATTTCATATACATACATGTTCAGGAATTTATCATATATGAAGGGAGAAGGCAGCCTGACTCTGGAAGATGGTTTTGCAATAGAGTGAGGCCTTACGGTTCCCGGGACCACAGAAATACCTTGGGTGTTGAGATCTTGAGAAATTTGACAGACCCTTCAGGGTGTTAAAAAAACAGATTTAGAACACAGGGCCATTAAATCCTAAGCAACAACTTTACTCTGAACCTTACATTGCTCAAATATTGATGATGGTTAATAGTTGAGGACGGGTCCACAAATTTGGATCCAAGTGTCAGAGAAATAAAAAGTAAAATCCTGATATTACTAGAGCAAACATTCCATCAAGTTTGGGCAACTCAGGGAAAAATTGATCAATGTGTTATTATTTCTCCTTCTATTGGGAGTAAGGGAAATCATCTCTGGACTGCCTCCTCTCAATCTTTTGGTTTAATTTCTAAAGGTTATGATACCATTGGCCTCTGAGGCCACAGAGCTGGCACCTATATCCCTCCACCACTCTGCAGCCCTGGCAAAGAGTAGGAGTGAAACACCCTCTTCCACAGCCAGTGCTATTCATCATCAGGCCTTCTCCAGCCTAGCAATTTGTCCACTTTCCAGCTTGAACAAATATCTTTCTGGCTACATGAGTCCCTCATTTGTTTTCCTGAGTAAACGGAAGGCTCCTAGACCTGCTGCCAGGCACTAGGGAGCCTGGAGGACATAAAGAAACATGCCTGTAAGATATTTATCCTATTGATGGCCCTGGGGCAGGAGGGAGAGAGGGAGATCTGGGGCCTTCTTCTTTGACATGCCTCCTTAACAAGTTAATACCTGTTCAACCACCAGCTGCCTCTAGAAGTATTTAGAAATACCACTTCACAATGATGAGATAGATCATCCTTCCTCTCCCACTGGGCCTAACGTCTCTGAGTTTTCCAATACAGATTTGCTGAAATGAGAGCAGCTCTTTGCTTTCCCTGACCTCTGTGCTTCTTACATCCATCAGAAAAGAACAATACTATAGCAAGGTACTCAGAGCTGAGGAAGGGAGACTGCCTCAGCCAGTTAGCTAAGTAGATCAGCTGACTCTGCTGCAGGTGTCACCAATTTGTGCTTAGGTACTGTGGACCCAAAATAAATAAAACCTTGGCTCTGCCCTTGAGGGAATTATAAGCCCAAAATCTGGGTTAATGACTTTCTAAGGTTAGGCCAAGTTGCTTAAATACTCAAACAGAATATATCTACCTCCTTGTTGAGAGCAGTGGGCATTTTGTCATCAAGGTTTCAAGAGGCTAAAGATGGGAGTAGGTGGTTCTATAGGTTATCTAATCTCTAAGGGCATGAAGTCCCTAATGGATGGGTATAGTGTCTTTGGTCCATTTCAGATGTTTCTTAATAATTAAAATATTGTCTCTTGATGACAAATATTGGGTGCAGGCACAGGGGGCAGACCCATGGGAACCACACAATGTCCCTCAATTGTGGTCATCATCAGCCAGCAATGGCAGCCAGAGAGGGAGGCCTGTCTCCTGTTTCTTCCCTAAATTCCCTCTCATCACTGCAAACCTGGAAACTCAAAGGTTTCAGGGGTCAGGCAGATAATACAGGGCTGTGAGACCAAAGGAACTGGAGGAACTCTGTGTATTTTAAAAGCATTCAAATTGCCTTCTCAGCAACAATCTCTAGAGCTGGCCTTGAGAATCTGCTTCACCATTTCCATCTGGTCTATGTTTGGACATGTTACTTCACCTCTTTAATTCTTTGACTCCTCATCAGTAAACAGAGATAATAATACCCATCCTGCACATATCCCCAGGTGGTTGTGATAATTTAATTATCCAATATCTATAAAAGCATTTTAAAACTATAAATCATTACAAAAATGCAAGCAACTTAAACAATATCCAGTCTTCCTTATCTCTGAAGGTTTAATTTATGCTCTGTTTCTCTTAGAACTTAGGGACATACATTCCTATCTATTTTCCAGAATTCCACTGATAATACTTTTTGGAAAAGGTACTCTTTTTCTGCTGCCCTAACTTGTTGAGAGTATGGTTTATGCGATTGTTAACTTGCTGCCCTACAGCAAATCAATCGACAAATATTTACTTGCTGCTGAGCTCAGCTTTGTAGGAAATACAAAAACTATGAGAGTCTCTTTCTGCATTAAAGGAGCAAATTGCCCAGCTGCACCGTGGTACCCATATATTCTAAGGAGGAAAAAACTGCCTATGCTCTCTGGATGCCCCCAGTACACCTGGAGCTTTACTTCAAATACAAGAAACAGCTGGTATTCATGATTTAAGGCTCAATACAAATAGTAGGGGGAATTTATTTTACAAGCTGTCTAGTTTGGCAAAATTCCAGAACTCATCAAATAGAAAGATAAAGATGATGGTAATAATGATAAAACCGATTCTTCAAATGGCCATCATCAAAAAATCTACAAAAAATAAATGCTGGAGGGGGTGTGGAGAAAAGGGAACTCTCTTGCATTGTTGGTGGGAATGTAAATTGATACAGCCACTAGGGAGAACAGTATGGAGGTTCCTTAAAAAACTAAAAATAGAACTACCATATGACCTAGCAATCCCACTACTGGGCATATACCCTGAGAAAACCTAATTCAAAAAGATACACATACCACAGTGTTCATTGTGGCACTACTTACAATAGCCAGGACATGGAAGCAACCTAAATGTCCATCAACAGATGAATGGATAAAGAAGATGTGGCACATATATATAATGGAATATTACTCAGCCATAAAAAGGAATGAAATTGAGTTATTTGTGATGAGGTAGATGGACTTAGAGTCTGTCATACAGAGTGAAATAAGTCAGAAGGAGAAAAACAAATAGCATATGCTAACACACATATATGGAATCTAAAAAATGGTACCGATGAACCTAGTGGCAGGGCAGGAATAAAGATGCAGACGTAGAAAACGGACTTGAGGACTCGGGGTGGGGGGAAGGGGAAGCTGGGACAAAGTGAGAGAGTAGAAGCATTGACATATATACACTACCAAATGTAAAATAGATAGCTAGTGGGAAGCTGATGCATAGCACAAGGAGATCAGCTTGATGCTTTGTGACAACCTAGAGGGGCGGGATAGGGAGGGTGGGAGGAGGCTCAAGAGGGAGGAGATATGGCGATATATATATACTTATAGCTGATTCACTTTGTTGTACTGCATAAACTAACACAACATTGTAAGGCGATTACACGCCAATAAAGATATTAAAAAAATTTTTTTTTTAAGATTTTTCATAGCTGTTCTTAAGATAGTGACATAAAAGAAGTGCAATCTACATAGGACCTTCCAAAACTGGAACATACCCTCAACTTCACCCAAAATAGACTTATAGCAGTCAGAGCCTTCCCAGCACCTGTAGAAATCAATGGTGACCCTATACACTTGACATAGTTGTGCTTGGAAGCTGGACCTTTGAAGGTTTCAGGCCAGGTTCCTTTGATTAACCCAGTAAAAGGGCATCAATATTTGTTTAACATAGGAAAGCTCCCAAAGAACCCCAATATTTCAAAACCCAAATGATACTCAAAATGACAACATCCAACTAGTGCTTTTCTGTGAACTGTTGAGATCTTTAAGTCTCAAGATAAGTCTAAAGAAAATAAGGCTTCTATGGGACTTCCCTGGCGGTCCAGTGGCTAAGACTCTGTGCTTGTAATGCAGGGGGCGTGGGTTTGATCCCTGGTTAGGGAACTTAGATCCCACATGCTACGCAGCACGGCCAAAATAAAATAAGGCTTCTAATAAGGGAAAATGCCAATGTCCTCATTCATAAATGAATTTTCACCACTTGGTGAGAATAATAATTCAAGCTAACACATACTGAGTACTTCTGCTTCCAGGTAAGGTGCTGAGGACTTTAATACATTAGCTTACTGAATTCTCTTGATAAGCTATTGTAAATATAGTCACTATTCTCATCTTAAAGATAAGGAAACTAGGGCTCCCAGAGGTTACATCATGGCCCAAGGTCACATGGCTGAGTTGGGCTATTCGGCTGCCCCTCACCACGTGTAACCCAGACAGAAGTGGATGTGGTCTGCCTTTCAGTCCCCAGGTGGCTGCAGTTCAATGAGTGGCTCTGGTTTCAAGTAGGCAGCACATGGATGACAGCTAATCCCATCCACAGCCATGGACAATATCCCTCACCCTACCAGTTACTTCACAGAAGGTCTTTTTGTCCCCAACAGGACTGGGTGTAAGACCTGGAAATGGCTCAGCAAGCCCCCTCCCCAGTACTTCGAAAAAGAGAATCTAAAATACTTTTTTCATTATCAATGGATGATCCCTTTCCATCCTATTTAGTGTCCTTAATAGTAGAAAATTCCATGGAGACTGGTTTGATGAGGTATAAGAGCCTTTCAAACTGAAATGTGTTTCAGAAATTTAAGTTGTGTCCATGAATGTTTATGACTTAGATCTTCTCTTTTTCAGTGGGGTCTTCACTTAGAGGACAGAAGATATTATTTGTCTTGGGCAAGAAACCTATTGCTCTTGAGATTTTCCACCTGTAAAACGTGGATAATAACATTTAGCCCACATTTTCCACGTGGTTTTGGGGAGTATAAAACGAAAGCAAAAAAGAGAGGTAAGAAGACTTTTACAAGCCAGATGGCATCTTCTCTAACGTTTCCAATCTAGAGGCCCCACCACCACCCATCACTCTCCTGACAGCAGCCAGTTTTCTTTTATTTATAGCAGCTCTCATTACCCAAATTAAAAATTTTAATTTAATTGTTTACTTGAGAACTTCCTGTGTCTCCAACTACAATGAAATTCCATGCAAGAAAGGATTTTGTCTCCTTGTTTGTCATTGCATTGCCAGCACCTAAAACTGCCCCTGGCAGACATTAGACTCTCAATAAATGCATGTTGAATGGTAAAAACTTTTTGTAAAAAAATCTATATCTTTGTTAACATTTTTAAAAATGGGATTTCAGGTTCATAGAAATAGATTAAGTATAATCCTTGGTTAATGGCACGACTTCTTTGGTTATTTATTTAGCTGTTGAATTAGGTTTTTTCCCTAAAAAAAAAGAAACATAACCTAAAACAAAAGCTAAGGTCCTTGGGCCTCCCTGGTGGCGCAGTGGTTGAGAGTCCGCCTGCCGATGCAGGGGATACGGGTTCGTGCCCCGGTCCGGGAGGATCCCACATGCCGCGGAGCGGCTGGGCCCGTGAGCCATGGGCGCTGAGCTTGCGCATCCGGCAACGGGAAAGGCCACGACAGTGAGAGGCCCACATATCGCCAAAAAAAAAAAAAAAAAGCTAAGGTCCTTCATTTCACCATAGGGCCTTGACCCTTACCTCATCTCTGAGCCTCTCCCCATCTAAGGTAATCATCATTCAGAATCCCAGGTTCTTAATTTCCCTAGAAGTAGAGCCTGAGAAGGGATTCTTGCTTAGGTGATTTACTGAGGGAGTTCTCAGGAGAAGGGGAGTTTGGGAAGCAGGGAGGAACAGGGGGAAAAAAAGCTAAGCAAGGATACGGAATCTGCTGGAGGCTGGATTCAGAGCTCTCAAGCATACACTGAAGCACAGCATTGAATCTACCTTGAAATAAAAGACTAGCTGTTTGTACCCCGAGTCAGGCAGTCATTGGCTGACATGTGGGAAGGTGATAAAGAGAAAGCAGGTGCATGGCTTCCTGGGTAAGGCAGGCCCCATTTGGCTAAGGACAATTCTCCAGAGAAGGATGGGGCCTTGAGCTGTTGATAGCCAACACTCCTAGCAGCTGGGGATGAGTGCACTTGACTGGGAAAAGGGGTCTGAGCATGCCTACTATACCTTGCTTCCCTTCACCCAACCCTTTTTACTGAGTTATAGCTGATTAACAATATTATATGTTTTAGGTGTACAACAAAGTGATTCATAATTTTTAAAGATTATACTCCATTTATATTATAAAATATTGGCTATATTCCCTGTGCTGCACAATATATCCTCATAGCTCATTTATTTTATACATAGTAGTTTGTACCTCTTAATCCCCTACCCCTATCTTGTCCCTTCCTTCTTCCCTCTCCCCACTGTTAACCACTGGTTTGTTCTCTATATCTGAGTCTGTTCTTTTTTGTTATAGTCACTAGTTTGTTTTATTTTTCAGATTCCACATATAAGTGATAACGTACAGTATTTGTCTTTCTCTGACTTATTTCACTATTGCTTCCCTTTTTTACACAGTTTTATCAAATTTTACGCCTTCCTTATAAGTGTATGTGTATATATAAATTATACATATATTTTTCCCAGTTATTTGGAACTTTCTAGAAAGGAAATCACACTAAATTTTGTTTTGACTGAAGTATAATATTTCAGTATGTGAAAATACCATACTTATTCACCCATTCTCCCACTGGTGGACTTTTAAGTTGTTTTTAGGTTTTTGCTATTATGAACAGTGTTGCTGTGAACATTCTCATTTATGTCTCCTGTTGTATACTACAAGAATTTCTTGGGTTTATGCGTGGGGTGGAATAGGTGGATCATAAAGTATGAACTTTAGAAGATAATGCCCAACTATTTTCCAAAGTGATTTTACTAATTCACACACCGACCAATAATGTATAAAAGATCCTATTATCTACCTCCTCTCCAACTTTTTTTTAAATAGATCTTTATTGGAGTATAATTACTTCACAATACTGTGTTAGTTTCTGTTGCACAACAAAGCGAATCAGCCATATACATACACATGTCCCCATATCCCCTCCCTCTTGAGGCTCCCTCCCACCCTCCCTATCCCACCCCTCTAGGTCATTGCAAAGCACCTAGCTGATCTCCCCATGCTTTGCTGCTGCTTCCCACCAGCCAACTATTTTACATTCAGTAGTGTATGTATGTCGATGCTACTCTCACTTCGCCCCAGCTTCACCCTCTCCAACTTTTTGACTTATGTAAATTGAATAAGTATAAAATGGCATTTCATTTTGGTCTTGATTTGTACGTCTTCCATCAGTAATCATCTCTTCCTGTTTTTATCAAAATACTTGTTACCTCTTAAGTGAAATGCTTGCACATATCTTTTGTCCATTTTTCTATTGGATTATTTGTTCTTTTCTTACTGATCTGTAGGAGTTCTTTGCATCTCCTTCATCTGTTGAGTGTATTATGAATGTTGTGACTATCTTCTCCCAGTTTGCAACTTTTCTCTCTTCGTGGTGTCTTTTAATTAATAGCTCTTAATTTCATTATAGTCACAGGTATTCTTTTATGGCTTTTTAATGCCTTGCTAATAAATCTTTCTCTTAAGGAATCTAAAGGACAATTTCAATCTTGGGAGTGAGCAGGGGGGTTCCACAAATAGAGCCAGGTTACAGGCGAGTCACAGAGGCAAGCATTGTCAGGTCTACTGAGGCATTGTCTGGTCTGAGGCAGCCCTGACTAGCCAGCACAAGCGACCAGCTGGCTGGCAGGTGTGTTCTGGTTATAGAATTGGATGTATCATGCTATTAGAGCTGGATACCATTAAAAATTCTAATCATAGACTGTAATTAACTTTCCTTGCTCTGACGCCCTGCTCACTAAACAACCTTCTGATTATAATTTGGCTTCCCATGTATCTTTGCCTACAGGGAGAGAATGTACTGTTCAGGCTGACGTGAGGATCCAATCCACTAAACAGTTACATGCCATGATGTAAATTAATAAATTCGTATTCTGATTTTATCATCTGCCTCTTCTGAGCTCTGTAGGCGTGAGTCAGCATCCCCAAGTCTAATCAATATGGATACAGAGAATATCAAGCCTCTGAGCTGAAAAACTAAGAACTAGACCTAGGACCAGAGCGAAATCACCAAGGTAACATTACCCTGGAGGCCCCTCGGCCTGATGGAGAAGGCCTTCCTACATGTCATGTGATATGGACAGGGATTAAAACTGACTTTTGACATAATAAAGAGCTGCATATTCAAAACCATGGCTTGGTTCCATTCAGGTGAAGGCGAAGAATAGAGGATGATCAGGAGACTCATACTGAATATTTATTGGCTTATGAGCACACACCAGATGCTGCACAAATCCTAGGCAGAAGGATAAGATTTACAGACATGTTTGAAAAAGGCAAATTAAAAAAAAAAAAAAAGAATAAAGAAAAAAGGCAGATGGTACATGCTAAGGAGGAATGGAGCAAGAGGAGCCTGACTGATGAATCCTTGCTCCACCTTGGTACTCATGGTCCAGGATGCAAAATAGAAAAAGGCAACTTTAAAGACCAGAAACAAAAACCAGGAGAAGGAAACACAAGGTACACCAGAGAACAAATTGTAATGTGCCGGGCAGGGAGATTACCCAGGCCGGAGGAGTGATTTAGGACCAATAGGGTGAGAGAAAGATCTCTGAAGTAAGTTCAAAAGGCAAAGTAGAGGGAAGCCCATCAGGACAGATAGGGATAATTTAGCAATCCTGCTATTAGATCACCACTTCATCCAGGGTTTCTGAGTGAGCAGTACCTATAAAGACACAGATCCCCTTCTGGGATCCCAGTTACACTGAATGATAAAGAGAAGAATGTGATCAGAACTGTACTATCTGGGAATTTTTGGCCCAGTGATGAGACGTGATCCTCTACTTTGTATTCAGACTAAGAATAAATAAACAAAAACAGAAAAGGGGGATGACCTATACTGATGAACCTTCAGGATTTAATTTTCAAAGAAAAGTATGTTCAAGAAAGGTGAGATATATTGATATATTGCGTCATCTTCCGAGACCAATCTAAAAGACAAACATTATCTCCCATAGCACTTCCCTTGGGGCCTCCACCAGAGCAAGATCATGGGCGTGGCTAGATTGGATGAGGCTACAGAACCATTTCACATGTCCTTTTATTCTAAAAATGAGGTAGAGACAGGCCACCCAGGAATGGTTGATCCCAAGTGTGGCCTGCCCACCCAGCTATGTGGAAGGAAAGGCATACAAAGGGCTCAGTGAAACAGCAGGACCAAAATACAGCAGGGTGGCAGAAGTGCTTCTCTAAGCACACCACCAGAATGCACAAACTTCAAGGAAGGGGGCTGGAGAGGGGCTGACCTGTGTTCTCTACAAAGCCAGAGGGCTCTGACTCACACGTGAAGGAATAAGCTCCCTTTAATAGTGGCCTCAGTGTGTGTGTGTACATGTGGATAAATAAATGTAGACAGAGCAGGCTCTCTTCCAGGAGAGGTTGTCCCGCACATGCTCAATGATGGTCTTCAGCCCCAGCCAGGTCTCCTCTGCAGTGGGGATGATCTGGTTGGCTGGCAGGAAGAAGCCATAGTGCCCAATATCTCTCAACTCAAAAGTGAATGCATACTTGATGCCATTATCATATGCCCAGTCAACACTGCTGCCACTAGTTGGATCTGTTAAGTCAAAAGAGAAAACACCTTTGAAGCCTAGTTCCTTTCAGGGTTAGATGGGAAGGGGCCTGGAGCTCTGCCCACCTGTGGTTCCTTAGGGATCTACAGTTATTTTTGAAAGTCATCAGGCCTACAACACATAAACACTGGCCTGATCCCTATGTCTCAGATTGTCCTGCACCATGAGGGTCTTCACTAGTCTCAATCCAAGAGATTTTAAATCCTCATTTCCATCTTGTCACCAACTCACTGTGTAGACTCCTTCAGGTCACTGGAAGCAAATCTTTACAGAGTGTGGTAGGCAGCCTCCAAGATAGCCACGATGATCCCTGTCTCCTGGTATTCATATCCTTGTGTTGTGCCCTCCTACACTGGACAGGGCCAACTTGACCTGTTTTTCAGGAGACTGCAGAAATGAAAGTGTGTGCCCTTCAAAGCTAGGTGATAAATATCATGGCTTCCACCTTGCTCTCTCTTGGATCACTGGCTCTGGGGAGCCAGCTGTCATGTTGTAAGGACACTCAAGAAGCCCTATAAAGAGATCTATGTGCTGAAGAACTCACTGCCAGTAATTAGCCCTCACTTGTCAGGCATCTGAGTGAGCCATCTGAGAAGAAGATCCTCCAGCCCCATCAAGTCTCTAGATGACTGTAGCCCTGGAAGACACCTTAACTGCAACATCCTGAGAGTCCCTGAGCCAGAGACACCCAGATAAGAAGCTCCTGAGTTCCTGACCCACAGAAACTGTGTAAGAAAATTAATGTTTATTGTTTTAAGCTGTTAAATTTTAGGATAGGTTTTTACATCTCAAGAGATAACTGATACACAGAGAGAAGGAAGCACAGCCCTTGGGACTTCTCTTTGCCGAAAGGCAAGAGGCCTGTTTTCCTGCTTCTTCCAGTCAAAACTCTACTAGAGAAGAAACTGGCTAAAAGTGCAAAGTGTAGATGATACTGAATAATAAAATAACAATGTAATAGGAGCTATCATTTGCTGAACATCTACCATGAGCCAGTCATCATACTGTAAAGTTTACATTTATGATCTCATTTAATCTTTAAGAGGCCAATGAGGTAGGTATTACTGTCCTTGTTTTTCAGATGAGAAAATCCAGGTTCAGAATGAATAATTTATCTAAGAAAATACAGATGGAAAATGGCAAGGCTGGAATTTAAACCCAATCCATCTGATGACAAAGCCCATGCTTTCTTCAACCGACTTGGGGTCCATTTATTATAAAATATATATGTCTGTTAAATGAAAATATGGGTCCCTTTTTTTTCCCATTGTTCCTAAAGGTTGTTTCTCATGATACAATTTGTGATTTTCTAGAGATGCTGCTTCTGCTACAATTACATGCTCCCAGAGGTTATGGAACAGGCTCTCCTATACTCTCTGAAATTCTTATGTAATTCCCACAGCCTTTCTCTACACTAAGAAAAATGATGAATAAGAAAACAGGCAATGGCACCAGAAGTTTCTAGAAGTTATTTACATGGCAAGCTCAAGTATTTCAGAACAGATTTTAAATTCAGGAAAGGGCCAAGAAGACCTCTGCTGAGCAAAGTGATCAGGTTCATGAACTTCACTTTACTTGGATCCCTGCTAAGTCTACCTACTCTTTTTTTTAAAAAAAAAAAACATATATGGGGGACTTCCCTGGTGGCACAGTGGTTAAGAATCCACCTGGCAACGCAGGGGACATGGGTTCGAGCCCTGGTCCGGGAAGATTCTACATGCCATGGAGCAACTAAGCCCCTGTGCCACAACTACTGAGCCCACATGCATACAGCCCATGCTCCGCAACAAGAGAAGCCACCGCAATGAGAAGCCCACGCACTGCAACAAAGAGTAGCCCCCTCTCGCCGCAACTAGAGAAAGCCCAGGCACAGCAATGAAGACCCAAACGCAGCCATAAATAAATAAGTAAATAAATAAATTTATAAAAAAAAGAAAAAAAACATATGGGAACATACTAATAACACTGTTGTATACACTGTATTTTTCAATTAACATTTGAAGATTATTCCCTATTAGCACATACAGATCCACCTCACTCATTTAAGGGCTGCATAGTGTTTCACTGTAGTAATGCACCAAACGTTTTTATCCAGCACTCTACTGATGAACATTTAGTTGCTTACCAGTCTTTTGTGACTATAAACAATGCTGTCATGAACATCCTTAATACTCACAATCTATCCATGAACTAAACGAGCCCAATGAACTTGTTTCCAAGCCCTTAGTAGATTAGAATCAGTGAAGAGGAGGGGAAAGGGTTGCTAGAGGAAGGTGGCCTGGGGAAGGAGACATAAAAACTCTAAAAAGCAGACACAAGAGTTAAAGAAGCAAAACAGGCTGCGCTGTTTAGCAAAAGGATTGAACAGTCCAGTACAGCACAGAAGGCCTTCAAGATACAACAACTGACATTCAGAAGGCCACTCAGTCATGAAGAACGGAGCTTAAATCTCTTCTACATACTCTGTTTAAGAAGGCAGGAAAGTGTGAAAACCCATTTTAGAATTATTTTCATCTAAAATGATTAATCTAAGGAAAAGTTCAGCACTTGAAGGGACAAATGTCAACTACTTATATAACACATACAATAACCCAGGGAGTTAGAGTGCTTTTATACAAAAATTGATTTCATTTTGGGGAAGAAAGGAGGGCAGACAAAGCCTATAAAAAATACAGAAGATGGGCTCTTGAAAGAGGTAGGAAATATTATGTATCCTGGACAATGCTCAGGAGAGCCTTTCTCCTCTTCTGCTGGAGGAATCTGATGAGTATCTCTTAATTTTGGCACAGCTTATGCTGGGGAGAAGAATGTTTTTGACATGGGAGGAAAAGGCCATTCTTTAAACTGGCATCTGACCCAAAAGCCAGGACCCTGGTGACCCACAAAGATCTTTTGAGAGGACCTCCTCAGAAGGCTCCTGCCAAGTTCCTTTAGCTCTCTTTGGTGTAGGACTCAGTTCTGACTAATTAGAGGGTGGAGAACCTCTCCTGATGTGTTTGTTCTCTGAGGAGCTCCCATTCAACAACACTAGTAATAATAAACCATGAGTAATTACTGGATTGTTGCTGCAATTAGCAACACAACCACCAGCATCATGCTGAGTGCTTTATGCAGCTTGGTGGCATGTGAAACACAGACAAGAGTGCTGAGATCAGAGTACAGAGGAGGACCCAAGAGGTAGGTTGGAGAATCTTCACAGAAGAGGAAGACTGAGGGGAACAGCTAGTTGAGGGCGAAGTAGGTAGGATGGGACAGCAAGTTACAGTATATGGAAAAGGAAAGAATTATCAAAAGTTTGCAGGGGCTTTGAGGGTGGACCAACTGTTGGAAGACTATTTACAGAAGAGGCACAGGAGGGGAAAAGAAGGGCACTTGCTTGAAAGGAGCTTTGCTCCCCACATTTTTTGTTTCTGTTTCCCATTTATAGCTAGGGCCTTGGAGAATAATCATATCCTTCAATGTGATCTAAAAATTTAAAGATCACGGCTTCCCTGGTGGCGCAGTGGTTGAGAGTCTGCCACAGGACTCTCAACCCGTGCAGGGGACACGGGCTCGTGCCCCGGTCCGGGAAGATCCCACATGCCGCGGAGCGGCTGGG
>NW_006797566.1:1523522-1574387 GCF_000442215.2 Lipotes vexillifer | reverse complement strand
CACAGAATAAGGGAACTGGAAGGATCTCCGCAGGAATAGAGTGAAATGCTCAGATGAAACACTTCAGTGAGAAACCAAAACAAGGGTATTTCCTCCAACTGGGGTTGAGTTGTAGGTGATGGGCCTCAAGACCATCTTCAGGTCTGAAGTCTTGGTAGAGTTTTTGCTTTTTCAGCTCAATGCTAATGATTGTCGGGGGAACCCCTAACTTAAGCCTGTTATGCTCAACATGTGTTCATTTTGGACAGGAAGGTGAGGGGTTCCCCTCTACCCGCCGTACCACAACCTCAGTTTGATGAAGATGGCCGCACACGACAGCTACCATCACACAGACTTGACATAAATTCAGCCTATCACTAACAAGAAAGAAAGACTACAACATAGGAAGGCTGACTTGCAGCTCTTCTCCCGCTCCATTTCAAGTATCCTCTCAGAGCATTTCCTTATAACCAATAAACTCAGTGAGTACTTACAGACAGTGGTGCAGGTAGGACACACTTGGTACTCAGTGTCCGAAAGGGAAGCCAGAGCTTTGGCTACACACCTTGCCACCTCATCCTAGGAGTGGGGAAATCATCAGAGTGAGAAAGAATGGATCCCAAAGCCAGACATTCCTCAGCTGTTCTGTACTGCAGTGGTTTGAAAAATTCCCGACCCCACCCTCAATGTTCCCTCCTGGTCTCCTTCTTTCCCAACCAACCAGAGCAAAGGCCTGACTATGAAGTGAGGGAAATGGTATGGTTCCTCCAACTCCTTCTCTTATCCTCAGTTCTTTACTTCCAGTTTGGGGCAGGGGGTAAGGAGAGAGGTGGAAGAAGACCAGATAAGCATATTCTGAAGCATGTATATTATAAACACAGATTGGAGGAACCGTATGCAAGCTCTTCATAGATCTGGAAGGCTGCTCACCAGCCCATTAGAAATCTGATAAGGGCACCACCATCTTCACCTATCCTGAGGGAAGGGAATGTCATGTTCGTGAACATGAGGGAAGGGAAAGTATGTTCAAGAGAAAACCTTCTAAGAGTTAGGTGTTCCCAGGGTGGAGGTGGAGACAGGGACGCCATATATGGATGTGCCCTACACAGAGCACCTCGAGAGCAGAATCTAGTCCACACCTGGCCAGCCCTGGGTGGGGCTGCATCTGCTGGGAGGCATGTGAGCTAGCTGTGGCCCCAGGCAGAGGGGCACACTCAAGCAGACCAGCCTGGAGAGAGAAGCCTGCAGTCACTCTGTGGATGCCAGCCCTACTCCAGTCAGTTCACCCTAAGTGCCTGCTCACATCCTGGGGTGAGTCATTGCATGTGACACAGAGCACCCCTAGGCTGTGGCCTACACCCTACTTAAACTCTACCTTACACCAATTGAGGAGCACCTCCCCCTTGCCCACCACAATGCTACCCACAGTTCTTGGCAAGCAGTGGGTCTGCAATACATTTTGGTCGGAAAAACAAGTGAGAAGGAAAGACAGGGTTGGGTCTGATTCTTGGAACTCACAGCAAACTCAGAAATAAGAGGCATCATCTTCTTCCTATTCCCAGTAGGCCTGATGGCACACTGCAAAGAACAGAGAGAGAATACTGGGGCTTCTTGAAATAAGCCCTGCTCCTGGACTTTGCAGCACCCAGGGGAAAAGCATGCCCAGGGCTGGATGCAGCCCCACTTACCAGCTCATCAGCATCCGGGGCCTTTCTGACCATGTACCCACATGGATACGTCAGCAGCTGTGCATAGCTGTGCAGGTCGATGAAGCATGTGAAATTCCCACATTCCTGGATGAAATCTACCACCAGTTTCACCTCCACTTCTGAACTGGCGTGGGCTCCATGGTATACTTCGGAGCAAGGGTTGTCACTGGCTCCCTCTCCTGTGGGGGGTGGCCCAAGCAGAAACCTTAACCCTTAGGCTGAGGAAACAGAAATGCAGGGTACGCTACCCTAGAGGAGGGGGAGAAGGCATAGGCAGGCCATTACTAGCTTCTCCCTGAGAATCTGGTCCATAGTGTGTGTAAATTGCGGGGAGGGTGTGGCAGTGGGGTGCTGGATCTGCCACACCTGAGCAGGAAAACTGGTAGGACTCCTCTAAATGGAGAGAGCTGACCTTGTATTGTATCACCAACAGTTGTCATAAATAATATCATACTTGACGGTGAGTTGTCAATTAATAAGTATTCTAGATAATTAATATGAATACCAATTAATAATGAAAATGACTCCATTTATTCTGGTGTCAACTCATTCTCTTGGTTCAGATCTTAATGGCCAAGTGCTGCCAAAAATAATCTATTGATGTGGCTAAAATCTCTTGATTATTTGACAGGTATTTAGAATTACTGCCTTCTGTATTACCTCACAATATAGGCCCCTAAGGTATCTGGTGTATGTGTGAAACCACCCCTGTTGGTGTATGTGTGAAACCACCCAGCTCTTTTCCCACAGTCACATTATTTTTCCCCCAGTGGTTTCTGTGGTATTTCTATGCAAGTAAGAGAATTAAAACCATTACATTAAAATATTACATTAAAACATTACATTAAAAACAAAACATCAGTACAGCTGAATAGTGAAAGAGAACTCTCGGGCTTTGAAATTGAAAAGTGAGTTTAGATCCTAATTCTTATCAACCATATGCTCTTGAGATTGTCTCTGAGCTTCAATTGTTTCATTTCAGACAAGAAAACTCAGTCTCCAAGTCAGAAGAATAAATAAGATTATACATGGGAAGGTACCTGGCACATAGTTGGTACTATTGTGGGGATGATTTTTAAATAACTGGAACTCAGAACCCAGGACTTCTAATTCTCATTCTCTTTCCATGACATCAAAGGGCTGAGGTTCATATTTACACATCTAAGGGTAAACTGCTGTAGTTTAATCCTCACAATGTGATCTTGCCTGCTGGGGTAACAGTGCTAATTGCTCTCTTCTGAGTTGCCACCAACAGCCCTTCCACCCATCCGGTATTGCCCAGAAGCCGGGATGGCCAGGGTACAAAGCAGGCCCATGAATTTATATATCTAAGATAGAATAGTTTTTAAAATATTAGCATTCTCTCAGGAGAACAGGAATTGTTCAGCCATTCCCTTTCAAAATTACAAATAATAATAGTAAAATGATACATAGAGAGAATAAGGGACTTATCCAAGTTTCTCAATGAACCAGCAATGGAACTAGCCTGGAAACCAGCTCCCTCACTGCCAGCTCAGAGGCCTGTGGACCAGACTACCCAGGGGTAGCAGGATTTAAAAACTGTCTCCCCCACCTACCTGCAAAACTAACATTCCAATTTCTATTTGGATCAGTACCAACACAGGAGCTTCCAGGATTTAGAGACCGTGTCTTCCTCCATAATCGGTTCGGAAAAATTCACCAAGGAAGGAACAACATTCAGAGATGGGTCATGGCACAAGAGAGGTGAAGGTTTTCTTTGGGGGACTATGATGGAGATGGCACCATGGATGGGACAAGCTGTGGAGGCAACTCCAGAGATCTGGAGGATCATCGGGGCTTCAGCCCTCACTAACTGCGGAGTCTCCTCTCATGCCCCAGAGAGAGGAGGCTCAGCCCTTCTGGCCCAGAGAAAAGGACCTCGCCAAAATGCCCTGATGGGACCCAGGCTGACACCATCTGAGTCCACTGAATAACTTTGGGCTTCAGTAAAAGTGGGACAAATGGACATTATGGGCTTCAGTGATCACTGATGTGACAGGAAGTGCATGGCAACTATTTTATCCTTGCCTAAAAAATTAACCTGACTCCAACCAAGCATCTAGATCTGACCTCAAGTGAATAGGAAATACAGGAGATGAGGGAATAAATTAAATGGCATAGAACAAAGAAGCCATCAGGCAAATTCAGAATGTGACACATTCTACGGGACAATTTACTTGGTTTCTCCAACAATGAATGACATTTTAAAAGATATGTGGCGGGGGGGCGGGGGCGGGGGTGGTACCACTGTAGAATATAAAAGCCTGCAGAGCCGTAACAACCAAATGCAGGTACAGACCTTATTTGGATCCTGATTTCAACAAACTGTCTCAAAAGACAGTTTAAAGATAATTAGGGATATCAGATGATATTAAAGAACTTCCATTAATTTTTTACAGTTGATAGTGGTATATTGTTCATTGTTTTAATTATCATCAGCTAGAGATGACTACTCAAGAAGTTTTGAATGAAGTAACCTTATGTCTTGGATTTGCTTTAAAATACATCAGGAAAAATGTGTGGGAGGGAAAGAAATGAAAAGAAGATTGGTAAAGTGTTGATAATTGTTCAAGATCCATAATAGGGAGTTCATTAGGCTATTCTCTCTAAGAAAAAAATATTCCCTGGTGACTCTTAGCTCAGAGAATGACTGGAAAATGAGACCCTAAGGAAGCTCCTAGCGTGCACATTTTGTGGAAGTTTTCTCTAAGGTCATACAACTATCTAGTTGCAAAGCAAGGAATTCAACAAAAAAGTCTTAACTCCAAACCCAACCTATTCTGTCAGTATTACTCACTTGAGCTTGTGTGTATACCTATCCATCAGGATTGGCCGCAGTCAACAAGAAAATATCCATTTTCTCCAAGATGGAAGTGATGGCTGGATCCTTCCCATAATCAGATACAGTCTAAGCAGAGACAACGAGCTTGTCAGCTGTGCCCTGCAGGCTGGGTTGCTAGGTCTAAGTCCATGTATCTTCCCAAGATGCCCAGCTCCTAGAACAGCATCCACCCTCTGCAGCCTCCCTGCCACCCTCATAGGTGCAGCGCTCTGCAAAGCCCACAGAGCACTTCAAAACCTGGGGAAACATGGTTGCCTGATGACATCAACCTCAGTGAGTCCTGGGCTGCCTTGTTTATTCATTCCTCCCATGGGGCGGGAACAGGGGAGGGGAGAGCCACACATCATAATAGTTATTAGGAATCTGAGCACCCCCCCCTCCCCATGCTAGGCGTAGGGAAGATGGATCCTCCACTTGCACCACCCCTCCACTGGCGCTGGCTTAAAATAGACTTTCCAGAGGGACATGGAGATAGCATGAGGTCCCTGAGGGTCTGGCGGGCCTGAAAGGGACTAAAGGTAAAGCTTACCTGAGCTTTGCTACTGAGAAGACCCTGCTCCCTTCCTGCGGGACTGACTATGGGTCAGGGTTTTAGGGCCACCTCTGCAGCTCATTAGCTTGCTTGCTGCTATGAATGCACTTTGTCATTTAGCCACAGTGGCTTGACTATGGGGCTCTGATCTTTTGCTTCTCCAATCAGAAAAGGCACCCCCCAGCCTATCATGTCTGTGCATAGTGCCTTCCTATCTCATCTCCAGGGTCTAGCTGTGTGGGACGCTGCAGGGCAATCCGGGCCCAACAGAATTCTGGGGTAATACAAGGCAACATGACCTTCCTTGCGGTCCAGATCACGGTGGCCTGTGAGATCCACTCCCGGGAATGGATACCTGAATTCAGCCAAATGGTCAGCTGCCGCCTGCCTTCTCCAGTGCTGAACTGTGGAAGGGAAAAGAGGCCAGAAAATGACCCTCCTGCCCGCCTGCGTCTCCGCTCACCTCTCCTCTCCTCTTCCCAGCTCGCCCCTATTCATTTAATCAATTTAAGATCATTCAGAGACTAAATGTCTGAGGGCACCATCCTTTTATCGGGCTTCTTCGTGACCAGGGAGCTTAATTTGTTGGCTGGCAGGGCCCAGTTGCAGCACCGCAGCTCCGGACAGCTTGAGCCACTCCAAGGTTGGAAGCAAATAGGAAGGGGAAACAATTGCTACTGTGAATTATAATGCCCGTGTGATTAGAGATACTATTATGCCTCCTGAAAGACCTCAAATGGTAGCCCAACAGAGAGACACAAAAGTGCATGAACCAGCCTGTTCTACTTGAGGCAATAAATGAAATCAGTTTTAAAATGAGGAACGGAAGGGTTCACTAAAGCTCTTTGTAAACAGCATGAAATGAATTCTGGCTGCTGCTTTTTAGTGTGGGGCCCCCTTGGGTCAGAGCTTGGTGCTAATGAAGCAAGGGTCTCCAGCAGTTGGCAAATAATCTAAATTCATGTAGATTATTTTACAGCAACCAGCTCAATGGCAGGTCTTCTCCCAATGGTAATTTCACCATTGCTATAAACCTGGGCTCCTCAGGGCCTGTATGGATTCAAGGGTTTGACAAATTCTAGGCACCATCACTTGTTCCATGGTTTGTATCTCCAAATTCCTTTTTATTCATTTGGCTGGATTATTTATGTAATTTATGTCACTGCCATAAATTCTCTACTTCTTTTGCCAATATAGACCTGAAATCTGTTAGAAATATCTGGAAATTAGGCTTTATGCAGCCAAGGATCATAGACTGGGCTTAAAACTACATCAACCCTAAAATCAGCTTCCTAGATTGCTCTTCCAATAAGGACAATAAGCAGAATAGAGTTTTTAGGCCCATCCCAATTTGTCTTAATATTTACAGAAGATGGGAATGGAGGGAAAAGACTGTGGCCAATCTGAGAGCTTTCTGGAACACTAACCGCCTCCCACCTCTTCCTGATTCTGCCTTTCATCCAAAACTTGGAATGCGATGTGCTCCTACTAACTCCTCCCACATTAGGCAGAAGCAGGGGACCCTCTGTCAGACCAAATTCAAACCCAGGTAGATGTCTCCTCACCTCACCCTCCTCCCTAAAGTCAAGGAGGTCCTATAAAGCTACCTCTTTCAGAGGTGTGAGGGCTGAATCTTGGACACAAGGAACCAGGAACCTGAGTCCAGTCGGGCCCTTCAAAGTGCATGGGGCCTCACCTTCAGTACATACACTGACCGGTTTTCAAATAAATGCCCAATCTTCACCCTGCTTGCCAAGTCAGGAAACTCTCTGGCAATGCTGTCTATCTCATGGTAAATCTGAACTGTGAAAAGGTAAACACAGGAGCATTTAAAAAATTTGTTCAGCTCTGGGTAGGTATATGTGAACTTTATCTTGTTGATCTTAATGACTTTTTACAGTCCCCTAACCTGGGGGTTGTCAATATTATCGGCATGGAATGCTTATTCTTAAGCAACTGCCTAAGAATCCGTTTCTACAGTTTTCTAGAGAAAAACACATTTTATTTGTCCACAAAATTATAGCCCATTAAACTAGAGTAGAGAGACTTGTGCTGATACTGTTCCAACAGTGTGGCCCTTTGCACTATACTAGGCTCAATAATCAGCAAGGGTCCCATTTAGCCAAGGTTCTTAAAAAGCATTGCTCTCCAAACTTTTTTATCACTTTCTCCATCAGTTAAAAAAAAAAAATTCAGTTGGGCTTCCCTGGTGGCGCAGTGGTTGAGAATCTGCCTGCTAATGCAGGGGACACGGGTTCGAGCCCTGGTCTGGGAGGATCCCACATGCCGCGGAGCAACTAGGCCCGTGAGCCACAACTACTGATCCTGCGCGTCTGGAGCCTGTGCTCCACAACAAGAGAGGCCACAATAGTGAGAGGCCTGAGCACCGCGATGAAGAGTGGCCCCTGCTTGCCACAACTAGAGAAAGCCCTCGCACAGAAACGAAGACCCAACACAGCAAAAATAAATAAAATAAATTAATAAACTCCTACCCCCAACATCTTCTTAAAAAAAAAAAATTCAGTATGCACCATGAATATATATAATACCACACAAGTATATTATGTACATTATAAAACAAAAAATAGAAACAAAAATTGTTGCATTGCTCAATATCAGAAAAACAAACCCAATGCAAAAATGGGCAGAAGACCTAAATAGACATTTCTCCAAAGAAGATATACAGACTGCCAACAAACACATGAAAGAATGCTCAACATCATTAATTAGAGAAATGTACGTCAAAACTACAATGAGATGTCATCTCACACCAGTCAGAATCGCCATCATCTAAAAATCTACAAACAGGGCTTCCCTGGTGGCGCAGTGGTTCGGAGTCCGCCTGCCGATGTGGGGGATGCGGGTTTGTGCCCCGGTTCGGGAGGATCCCGCATGCTGCGGAGCAGCTGGGCCTGTGAGCCATGGCCACTGGGCCTGCGCATCCGGAGCCTGTGCTCCACAACAGGAGAGGCCACAACAGTGAGAGGCCCGCGTACCGCAAAAAAAAAAAAAATAAATCTACAAAAAAAAAATGCTGGAGAGGGGGTGGAGAAAAGGGAACCCTCTTGCACTGTTGGTGGGAATGTAAATTGATACAGTCACTATGGAGAACAGTATGGAGGTTCCTTAAAAAACTAAAAATAGAACTACCATATAACCCAGTAAACCCACTACTGGGCATATATCCTGAGAAAACCATAATTCAAAAAGACTCATGTACCACAATATTCATTGCAGCTCTATTTACAATAGCCAGGACATGGAAGCAACCTAAGTGTCCATCAACAGATGAATGGATAGAGAAGATGTGGCACATATCTACAATGGAATATTACTCAGCCATAAACAGAAATGAAATTGAGTTATTTGTAGTGAGGTGGATTGGGCCTAAAGTCTGTCATACAGAGTGAAGTAAGTCTGAAAGAGAAAAACAAATACCATATGCTAACACATATATATGGAATCTAAAAAAACAAAAACAAAAAAGGCCATGAAGAACCTAGGGGCAAGACAGGAATAAAGACACAGACCTACTAGAGAATGGACTTGAGGATACGGGGAGGGGGAAGGGTAAGCTGGGACAAAGTGAGAGAGTGGCGTGGACATATACACACTACCAAATGTAAAATAGATAGCTAGTGGGAAGCAGCCACATAGCACAGGGAGATCAGCTCGGTGCTTTGTGACCACCTAGAGGTGGGGGATAGGGAGCGTGGGAGGGAGGGAGATGCAAAAGGGAAGAGATATGGGGATATATGTATATGTATAATTGATTCACTTTGTTATAAAGCAGAAACTAATACACAACTGTAAAGCAATTATACTCCAATAAAGATGTTAAAAAAATTTGTTGCATTAACAATAAATAAAGGGGTTCCATGGTGGCGCAATGGTTAAGAATCCGCCTGCCAATGCAGGGGACAGGGGTTCGAGCCCTGGTCTGGGAAGATCCCACATGCCGCAGAGCAACTAAGCCCGTGAGCCACAACCACTGAGCCCACGTGCCACAACTACTGAAGCCCACGCGCCTAGAGCCCGTGCACCACAACGAAGAGAAGCCCCCTCTCGCCACAACTAGAGAAAGCCCACGTGCAGCAACAAAGACCCAATGCAGCCAAAAATAAATAAATAAATTTATTTTAAAAATAATAATAAATACAAATATATGTAGAAATATAAACAGAAGTTGCAATAGTTTATTTCTCCATCCCAGTGGACCATCTTGCTTACACCCTGCCATACAGCACCCTACTTTGGAAATGATTCTTCAAAGGCTTTGAGAGCGCACATGAAGAGCTGTATAAATCATGGCTACAAATGCTTCCATTTGCTTTCAGTAAAAAAAAAAAAAAGTTTGATTTAAATGGAGTTCATCCATCTTAGTTGTTCAAACCTTTTGAGGGTTGAAATAAGGAAATAAACAAATTTCTGTTTAGACCTTAAAATTGAAAGAAGGAGCTTTACCAAGAATGAAAATGTGCAATCAATATAGAATAAAATCAAGCTTAAAGGATTTATCAGACTTGCAGCCATTATGGCAGATTGAGCAGAAGCAAGAAACTACCTCCCAAATATATAGACAAGCCAGATAAAATACAATGAAAATGAATCCCAGCCAAATTTAAAAGCCAAAAAAAAGGAAAAATTGTGGGTGCCAGAAATGAAGAGGGAACAGGGTAACATAGTAAAGGGCAGAATATGAAGCCCCAGAACCAGATATCTACTTTAGGCACCGAGAGTTTACAGCAACCAGGAATAGGAGTAGAGGGCAATGGACCCTGCATGGGGCAAGGAGCTGGAACTTGAGAGCTGGGAATTGGTAATTCTGGCCATGCAAAGGGCCTGGAAACTCTACCCACTGACCCTAGAACGTCAGATGCCTGCCCTGAGTCATGAGAGGAAAGAGAGTCACCCAGGAAAAGTTAAAACACCAAGCTGTGTCCAGATGAGGGGTGCAAATTCACACTGCCAACATCAGGGGAAAACTTACCCACAAAACTAACAACAATAACAGCAACCACAACAATACACACAAAGGATCTGAAACTAGAAACCCTGGCAGAGACAAACATGAAATTCCCTTTAGAGACCTAAGAAAGCCCAAGTGATTGTGGGATATGAGCTCTTAAAAGCTGTTTTTAAAAAGAACTGGATATGAACAAGTCAGAAGGGAGATGGTACACCAACCCACAGCAAAAGGCCTTGCAGGGAATGATAGATGGCTGTAAGCCAGATGACAATGATACCTAAAGCCAGAGAACAAAAGTGAGTGGATGGGAAAGTGAGGCTCCTGCAGCAGGCAGGTGAGGGGATGGAGTTTCCAGAACCTGGGGTGACATTTGCTACTAGTTAGCTCAGCTAGGGAGTGCTCCATGTTAATGAGGCTAACATCATGGGTTTGATCCCTGTGTGGGCCCTTAGCTCTGCTTTCGTCCATGGCCCTGGACTGAACTCCTAACTTTATCCAGGTGTTTTGCAGCTGTATGTCATTGGTCACAAGAGGGATCAAGGGGCAGTGCGGCTGGAAGTGTACACATTAAACAAAGCTACTAACAATCCTGGGAAAGAAGGGGAAATACTTGGTCAAGCTTTGAAAAAAACCTCATCTAGAAGAAAAATAATTCAAAGTATATGCTTCATGAAAAGCATGCCAAGAACTCTATCTTTGGATATAAAGAACAACATATATTCAGCTATAGGAAGAATACCAATTTAGATTTGGGGTGTGTTCCTGAGTTAGTAGAGAGTTTCCAGACTAAGGAAGAAGACATTGAGGGACCTAAGAAAACCGTATGCTATGTGATTCAGTTCCATTCCAGTCCTTCTTGGTTCCTCAAACTCCAATATCATATTAAATTATTCTGCTCTAAATTTCTCATCTGAAGGGTTGGCTTACCTTGAAAGTCAGTCATCTATATAAGTGATTTCTAACTAAACACAGCACCAAAGCGCAATATGGAATAAATATACGTTATAAGTAGTCATGATAAATGAGTGGAAATATTTGGTTAACCTTGGAAATAATCACTTGTCTATTTGCCTGGGATAAGAAACACTTTAATCTGAGTGAATAAAATACAGGGATTCTGGTGGGGTATAAGAAGGTTGAATTACAAGGACTGGAAATGATTGCAATTATTTCATGGTTTTCTTTGAGGGGTTGCTTAAGAAAAGAACGATGCACATGGGAGAAAATGTTGTTTGTGTTTCACTATGCTCTTAGGTGTTGGTGGGAGATAAACAAAGAATTAGAAAAGAATTGAAAAATGGATAACTAATAAGAACCTGCTGTATAAAAAGATAAATAAAATTCTAAAATTAAAAAAAAAAAGAAAAGAATTGAAGAGTAGCCAATGACCTTGATCTTAACCTTCTCTGAAATACTTACAGCTTCCAGGGAATGACAGGCTCCATAGTTGAAGTTATTACTGCTCCGTTCTTGACCTTCATTGTATCGCATTTCCTCAACTTCATTATCTAAAAGGGCCTAAAACAGACACGACAACATTACAAAGTGATCCTTTGGGGATGGAGCTTCATGCTGTTTCCACCATATCTTGGGACATGTGCTGGCCAAGATGGCAGCACCCTTGGCACACATATCAAGAAGCACAAATGTCAAGGTATAAAAGGAGGTCTGATTTCTTCCACATATCTATATAATCTTACTTCTTGGAGCCCAATGTACATCACCTCATTCAAAACCTACTTACTTCCTGGAAGCAACGTATGTGCTATTTGGTTATTCAATACCACAAATTCTCTAGACATCAGTCTGCATCTGGTATCCAGTGCCTCTGAAATACCCAGCTTGGGAAACCATTCAGAAACAAAGAAATTCTTACAACCACTCATACTTTGAAGGTTCCTGGCAGATGTCTGTGACATGTGAGGATGATTAATAAGCTCACAGCTGCTCACACCATCAGGAAACTCCTGGGCCAAATCACCAATTAGTCCACAATCCACTTCAGTGAAGGAGAGAACATGAGCCAGACACTGCCCTGCTGTTCAAATACAGCTCATGAGGCTGGTGTCTGGCTTAGGCAGTGATGTTCCCTCTGCTGGGGGCTGCTGGTGACATTCTCCCTTTCTCAAAGGATGCTTTTTTTTGGCTGCACCGCACAGCACACGGGATCTTAGTTCCCCGACCAGGGATCGAACCCATGTCCCCTGCAGTGGAAGTGTGGGGTCCTAACCACTGGACCGACGGGGAATTCCCAAAGGATGCTTTTTATGACTGGTCTTCAGCACCTCCCCACCCGGGCCCCACCTTCTACCCACCATATACTCTGTTCTTCCCTCGTGACTTCAAATAAGAAAAGGGAGAGGGACTTAATACTTGTGGGGCATCTGTGACATACATGGCACTGTTAAACATTTTATGTACATTGAGCCACTTAATCTTCTCAATAAATTGTATGAAGTAGGTATAACTATTACCGTTTTACTGATGAAGAAACAGAGTCTCAAGAGGTTAACAGCTTGTCCAAAGTCACACAGCTAGCAGTTAGCAAAATCAGGATTTGGATCCAGATCTGGCTGGTTTCCTAACCCATGTATGCCCTTTCTAGTACAACATGTTCCTCTAACAAGTCACTGCACTTTACTTCCATATACTTCAATGTCTTCATCTTTTAAATGGAGAAGAATAAGACCAGAACTTGAAAATGTCTCAAGTCCACTCTGGCTGCTTGGTCCTATGCAAGACCAGTGAGGGACCTTGGCCTATCCACCTGCAGGTCTTCAACAGTCACCAAGTACTCTAAGCCCTGGGACTTCAGGAAGGATTTGATTGGCTGCAGACTGACAGAAGGGAACACGACATCCACAGGACAATCAAAGGTAGAGGGAGATTTCTAGAAGTTGAGCTGAAAAGAACAGAAGTAAAACCAGGTTAAAGGATAGTTCAGGTAAAAGGCACAATGAGCTCATTCTTCTAGAACAACTGCCCAAAGCCTTGGTGATCCCTGAGGGGTTGGATTCTGCACAAGGGAAAACTTCGCCATTTCATAATTTTATCTGGTCCGGCGTCCCCAGTAGGCAATACCTGGCAAAGCCCAAGAAGTAATAAGTCAATGCAGATAGAAAGATGGAGCCCATTGCTGAGGCCTCTCATCTCCCTGGACAGCACTGCTGCGATCTACAGCACTTCTCCCCCACCAACCCTCTCAACTGTATAAAGGCATGTTGACTAATACAGGATTATACACAGAAACTCTTCAGGAATAACAATGCCAGTGCTGCAAGAGTCTTCTCCCACTAAAGTTAATTGATACCCAAGAGAAGGAGAACTAGGTACCTTAAAGTTGTCTGAATTCACTAGCTGACTTAGTTTGCTGATCTCATCTCCATTTCTGACATTAATCCTGAAAACTTGGTCCCTGGAGAAAGGAAATAAAGTAAAAGATAATGGTGAGCTTTCAGCTGGCAAATAAACCCCAGGCCTACTATCCCAGACATAACTGGGCCGAATGAGAGGAAATGGTCTAGTCTTTGGTTATAATGTATAGCCATTAAAAATAAGACTACGTGGCAATATGAAAAAGTGCTTATGGTATAACTTTAAGGGAAATATTAAGTGAAAGAGCAGGACACAAAATTGTATGTATGCCATGATTGCAAGTATGGAAAAAGCAGATGCAGTGGAAGAAAAACAGACAACGGAAATATAGCAAATGCTGACAATGCTTATGTTCGGGTCATGGGATTATGGATGACTTACTTTTTTCCCCTCGTATCTGTTTTCTGTAATGTGGTCATATTACTTTATAATGAAAAACATATATATTTTGCAGAAAGGAATGTTCCTGAGTTACACGCAAAGCTAACTCAAGACATAAAGAAGCACTTCTTCACTGTCAGGGTCTAGGACTGTAACTCTGGCTGAATGTCCGTGCTGGAAAGAGCTAGAAAAGAGAATAGACCTTCCATCCTTGGAGGGTTATTTTTCCTCTTAGCAAGGAGGGGAGAGGCTGGATGCTTTCCCAGGCCCTTCCAGCTCCAGAACCCTATACAAATGCATGGTGCTGGGGCTGAACTCAGGATTCATCCTCCCTATGGGGCCCTGATAGGGGCCAGTCCCGAGTCCCCCTTTGTTGTTTGTCCCGCACTTGTGTCCTATACACCATTTAGCTCCCGCAGCAGCAGCAGGGGTAGAGGCCCCTGAAGTCCTGTGTGTGGGTGGGAGAAGGCCGAGCCTGAAAAGCTGCCTTTGTGCTCTGGGCCGGCTCAGAAAGCCAGGGGAGCCATTAGGCCGTTGCTAGGTGACGGCCCGAATGAATCCACACTCAACGCTGTCACATGCGTCATCCCTTTGACACAAATGAATGCGGGAAAAGCTGCTGGAGAGAGCTGTGGGCTGAAGGACCTGTTGACAGAGAAAATGGTTCTGTCACAGGGAGCTAAACGTGCAGCCACATGTGGCAGATCAGCATCTCCTCATCAGAAAACTGGCTCAATCCGGATGGACTCTCAGAGTTTAACTTTGTTCTGGGAGCTTCTGGGGGATCTCCGTGGGGTCTAGGCTAGCATCAAGGAGGCAAGGTCCACTGCAGAGTTGCTTCTGTTGCAGGTGGCAAGTCTGGAGGAAACGCCATTGATGAAGCTTCACTTTCTCCCAGCTCATCCGGTCTCCACAGGGTTCTCGCAGGTGGGCAGCCAACTGCATCCCATGGGAGCTGCTGAGGCCATGGTGGAGAAGCCATTGGCTGGCGGGTCTCAGCCTGAACCCAACAGGCTTGCTAGGTGTTGGACTGCAGTCCTGCAAAGATGGGGAATCAAACCACCATTTCTCTGACACAGGAAAGCAGCCTTGCAAAAGAAACAGTTTGAAAACAGAAGAGAAATCCTTCCTCCTGGCTGAGTACCAGGACCCATCTGAAGAACTCATGCTCTGTCACAACTCACCCTCAATACCCCAGAAAAAGAGGCGTCATAAAAATGGGTGTTCTGGAAAGTGCCTGTGCATTGACATCTCTGTTAGCAAAATGAGGCATTGGTAAAATACAGCACTGACTTGAGCGATCACAAAGAGAAAGAGGAGAGAGAAGGAACAGGAAGAGGAAAAAAAAGAGAAACATTAAGAATAAGGAGCTCTTAAGAGTATGAAAATCATGTTACACATTCATCCACAGCATGTGTTTTAATTCTCCCAAAGTGATAACTTCACAACAGAACTTTCATACTCCTGGGCACTGTTCATAATAAGGGAACACAGTGAATCTAACTGGCCCAGATGATGATTAAAACCACAGTGCATTTCATCATGTCCTAATTAACCCAGCTCCAAAGGATAAAGACACATCTGCAGCATGCAGAGAGACAGGGCAGAAAGGCTGGTGCAGAATGGAGTCTTTCCCCATCTGTCTCTCCTCCACCTCTCCCTCCTACACATTCTTGGCTCCAGCCTCACTGAAATTCCGAATTCACCATATACTTTGCCCTTCTATGCCTTTGCACATGCTGTTCCCTCTGCCTGGATGTCCAGCCCTTTTCTTTACCTGCCTAGCCAATCTGCCACCCAGGCTTTAGGACCAGTTCCCATCACCCATGAGGTTTTCCCCAACCAGAGCAGACAACCTTGGCGACAGTCTTCAGATGGTGCTAAAAGCTGGCAGGGCGCGGGGAGAATCTTATGTTATTCTCATGAATATAAGCCCATCAATATCTAGAAACAGAGAGAACATAAGTAGGTGCCAGGTGAAGGGCAGCCTCTCTCTTGCCCTCACTGTCCTTGTCTCTATTTGGAAAATACCTTCCTGAAAGTGTGGGTGGGGAACACAACCTATCTCCACCATCTGGAAATCTTTTCACAGACCTTAAGCTCTTTCTGAAGATGGAAGATTGGCCTGGGAAGGGGGACATGTTGGGGTTTGCAGGTTGCCATGTTCACCCCCACTCCTACTCCACACAGGTACGTGCTCCTAGAGCTCTTCTTAACTCTGGTACTCTCCAATACCCAGGGCTGGCCAGCTGCTACCGCGCAATGGCTAGTGATCCACTCTCAGTCACCCTCACATGTGTCCCATGTTCTGGACAGTCAATAGTCACCTTGGTGCTGAGCTTCCATCTCTCCCCCTTCTACCAAGTGGGCAGCCAAGTGGCCTGTTCTTTGTGCCTTTCTCACCTGCATCCCCAGCCAGGCTTAGAAGCCACCACAAGAGATGATTTCACAGAACTCATAAATGCCAACCAGTTACTACTGATGTTAAAAGTTCTGCAACTACTTCCTGTTCTATGCTTGCTGTGCACCTTTAGGCATCCTGGTCACCATCCTATCCTTAAGATGAGTGAATCCCAGGACAGAAGACACCAGCAGAGTGAGAGAGACTGGGGAGGTAGGTGAGTTAGATGGAATGAACAGAGACCTGGGGGTGTGGTGGGGGGAGAAACCATCATCTTCATCTCCATCAGCACTGTTCCCCCTCCAAGCCAACCTGCATCCTGGTTTCCCAACCACTTGAATGCTCCGAGGCCAGCTTCCCCTTGCTCTAAATGTTCACCAAGCTGGCTGCCTAGGCCGTGTCTGTGGACCTCAGGAAGAATTCCTCCACCTTTGCTGGGTTCCCTACTATGAGGCAAGAACAGATTTGGGGGTAAGGATGACACTATTGGTTAAAACCATCTGCAATTTGCTCAGGCACACAGCCCTTTCTGTGCAAGCGCCTATGGTGAGCACTCCAGAGCTCAGCCAAGAAACCTCAACCCAGGTGTCTGCTGCATTATAAGAGAAGTCTGTATCCTGAGAAAGAAAGATTTTTCAGCCACGTGAATAGGAGCAGCGAGAGCCTGAGAGCTCTATGCATCAGCCCACATGGCAGCAAGCGTAGTTATTACACACTTACTGCTGAGCTGCCTGTGGAAAAATCTCCTTCCCTGACCACCTGCTATGCCTAAACCCTCTGAGCTATTTGGCAGTAGAGACCAGGTGTGAACGGAAGTCATCGTTACAAAAATTACTCAATCACATATAAGTAATTACCTCAATAAACAATTCCAAAGTCCCTTTAGCCAGATAGTATAATGGAGAGTAAACTAACAGATATAGACAGATCAGTGAGATACAGGATTCTATCTGGAGATTAACTTGTGTTATAACAAAAGCATATGAGTTTTGCTCCAACTCCCCTGCTTACCAGCTAAATGGCCTTGGCCAGGATTCTTAACCTTTTTTTTTTTTAAATAGATCTTTATTGGAGTATAATTGCTCCACAATACTGTGTTAGTTTCTGCTGTACAACAGAGTGAATCAGCCATATGCATACATATATCCCCATATCCCCTCCCTCTTGCGTCTCCCTCCCACCCTCCCTATCCCACCCCTCTAGGTGGTCACAAAGCACCGAGCTGATCCCCCTGTGCTATGCAGCAGCTTCCCACTAGCTAGCTATTTTACATTTGGTAGTGTATATATGTCGCTGCTACTCTCACTTCGCCCCAGCTTCACCCTCCCCCTCTGTGTCCTCAAGTCAATTCTCTATGTCTACATCTTTACTCCTGCCCTGCCCATAGGTTCATCAGTACCATTTTTTTTTTTTAGATTCCATATATATATGTGTTAGCATAAGGTATTTGTTTTTCTCTTTCTGACTTACTTCACTCTGTGTGACGGACTCCAGGTCCATCCACCTCGCTACAAATAAGTCAATTTCATTTCTGTTTATGGCTGAGTAATATTCCATTGTAGATATGTGCCACATCTTCTTTATCCATTCATCTGTTGATGGGCATTTAGGTTGCTTCCATGTCCTGGCTATTGTAAATAGTGCTGCAATGAACATTGTGGTACATGTCTCTCTTTTTTTTTTTTTGCTGTACATGGGCCTCTCACTGTTGTGGCCTCTCCCGTTGCGGAGCACAGGCTCTGCACGCGCAGGCTCAGCGGCCATGGCTCACGGGCCCAGCCGCTCCACGGCATGTGGGATCTTCCCGGACCGGGGCGCGAACCCACGTCCCCTGCATCGGCAGGCGGACTCCCAACCACTGCGCCACCCGGGAAGCCCCATGTCTCTTTTTGAATTGTTGTTTTCTCAGGGTAGATGCCCAGTAGTGGGATTGCTGGATAATATGATAGTTCTATTTTTAGTTTTTTAAGGAACCTCCCTACTGTTCTCCATAGTGGTTGCATCAATTTACATTCCCACCAACCATAGTGGTTGCATCAATTTACATTCCCACCAACAGTGCAATTTACATTCCCACCAACAGGGTTCCTTTTTCACCACACCCAATCCAGCATTTATTGTTTCTAGATTTTTTGATAATGGCCATTCTGACCGGTGTGAGGCAATACCTCGTTGTAGTTTTGATTTGTATTTCTCTAATAATTAGTGATGTTGAGCATCTTTTCATGTGCCTCTTGGCTATCTGTATGTCTTCTTTGATGAAATGTCTACTTAGTTCTTCTGCCCATTTTTTTACTGGGTTATTTTTTTTTTGATATTGAGCACCATGAGCTGTTTGTATATTTTGGAGATTAATCCTTTGTCCGTTGTTTCACTTGCAGGTATTTTCTCCCATTCTGAGGGATGTCTTTTCATCTTGTTTATGGTTTCCTTTGTTGTGAAAAAGCTTTTAAGTTTCATTAGGTCCCATTTGTTTATTTTTGTTTTTATTTTCATTACTCTAGGAGGAGGGTCAAAAAAGATCTTGCCGTGGTTTATGTCAAAGAGTATTTGTCCTATGTTTTGCTCTAAGTGTTTTATAGTGTCTGGTCTTACATTTAGGTCTTTATTCCATTTGGAGTTTATTTTTGTGTATGGTGTTAGGTAGTGTTCTGATTTCATTCTTTTATATTTAGCTGTCCAGTTTTCCCAGCAGCATTTATTGAAGAGGTTGTCTTTTCTCCATTGTATGTTCTCACCTCCTTTGTTGTAAATTAGGTGACCATATGTGCATGGGTCTACCTCTGGGCTTTCTATCCTGTTCCACTGATCTATATTTCTGTTTTTGTGCCAGTACCATACTGTCTCGATTACTGTAGCTTTGTAGTATAGTTTGAAGTTGGGGCGCCTGATTCCTCCAGCTCCATTTTTCTTTCTCAAGATAGCTTTGGCTATTTGGGGTCTTTTGTGTTTCCACATGGGTTGTAAAATTTTTTGTTCTAATTCTGTGAAGAATGCCATTGGTAGCTCAATAGGGATTGCGTTGAATCTGTAGATTGCTTTGGGTAGTATAATCATTTTCACAATATTGATTCTTCCAATCCAAGAACATGGTATATTTCTCCATCTGCTTATGTCATCTTTGATTTCTTTCATCAGTATTTTATAGTTTTCTGAGTACAAGTCTTTCACCTCCTTAGGTAGGTTTATTCCTAGGTATTTTATTCTTTTTGTTATGATGGTAAATGGGATTGTTTCCTCAATTTCTCATTCTGATTTTTTGTTGTAAGTGTATAGGAATGCCAGAGATTTCTGTGTATTAATTTTATATCCTGCAAGCTTACCAAATTCATTGATTAGTTCTAGTAGTTTTCTGGTGGCATCTTTAGGATTCTCTATGTATAGTATCATGTCATCTGAAAACAGTGACAGTTTTACTTCTTCTTTTCCAATTTGTATTCCTTTTATTTCTTTTTCTTCTCCAACTGCCATGGCTAGGACCTCCAAAACTATGTTGAATAATAGTGGTGAGAGTGTACATCCTTGTCTTGTTCCTGATCTTAGTGGAAATGCTTTCAGTTTTTCACCATTGAGTATGATGTTTGCTGTGGGTTTGTCATATATGGCCTTTATTATGTCGAGGTAGGTTCCCTCTATGCCCATTTTCTGGAGAGTTTTATCATAAATGGGTGTTGAATTTTGTCGAAAGCTTTTTCTGCATCTATTGAGATGATCATATGGTTTTTATTCCTTAATTTGTTAATATGGTGTATCACATTGATTGATTTGCATATACTGAAGAATCCTTGCATCCCTGGGATAAATCCCACTTGATCGTGGTGTATGATCCTTTTAATATGTTGTTGGATTCTGTTTGCTAGTATTTTGTTCAGGATTTTTGCATCTATGTTCATCAGTGATTATCGGTCTATAATTTTCTTTTTTTGTGATATCTTTTTCTGGCTTTGGTATCAGGGTGATGGTGACTTCGTAGAATGAATTTGGGAGTGCTCCTCCCTCTGCAATTTTTTGGAAGAGTTTGAGAAGGATCAGTGTTAGCTCTTCTCTAAATGTTTGGTAGAATTCGCCTGTGAAGCCATCTGGTCCTGGACTTTTGTTTGTTGGAAGATTTTTAATTACAGTTTCAATTTCATTACTTGTGATAGGTCTGTTTATATTTCCTAATTCTTCCTGGTTCAGTCTTGGAAAATTGTACCTTTCCAAGAATTTGTCCATTTCTTCGTGGTTGTCCATTTTACTGGCATATAGTTGTTTGTAGTAGTCTCTTATAATCCTTTGTGTTTCTGTGGTGTCAGTTGTGATTTCTCCTTTTTCATTTCTAATTTTATTGATTTGCATCCTCTCCCTTTTTTTCCTGACGAGTCTGGCTTCATCTTTGTTATTGTTTTCTTCATTTCTTTTTCATTTATTTCTGCTCTGATCTTTATTTCTTTCCTTCTACTGACTTAGGGTTTTCTTTGTTCTTCTTTCTCTACTTGCTTTAGGTGTAGGGTTGGATTGTTTATTTGAGATTTTTCTTGTTTCCTGAGGTGAGATTGAATTGCTATAAACTTCCCTCTTAGAACTGCTTTTGCTGCGTCCCATAGGTTTGGGGTCATTGTGTTTTCATTGTCATTTGTTTCTATGTATTTTTTAATTTCTTCTTTGATTTCTTCAGTGATCTCTTGATAATTTAGTAGTGCACAGTTTAACCTCCATGTATCTGTGTTCTTTTCAGTTTTCTTCCTGTAATTGATTTCCAGTCTCATAGCATTGTTGTCAGAAAAGATGCTTGATACGATTTCAATTTTCTTAAATTTTCCAAGGCTTCATTTGTGACCCAAGATGTGATCTATCCTGGAGAATGTTCCATATGCACTTGAGAAGAAAGTGTATTCTGCCACTTTCAGGTGGGATATTCTATAAATATCAATTAAATCTATCTGGTCTATTGTGTCATTTAAAGCTTGTGTTTCCTTATTTATTTTCTGTTTGGATGATCTGTCCATTGGTGTAAGTGGGGTGTTAAAGTCCCCTACTATTATTGTGTTACTGTCGATTTCCCCTTTCATGGTTGTTAGCATTTGCCTCATGTATTGAGGTACTCCTATGCTGGGTGCATAAACATTTACAATTGTTACATCTTCTTCTTGGATTGATCCCTTGAACATTTTATAGTGTCCTTCCTTACCTCTTGTAAGGTCTTTATTTTAAGGTCTATTTTATCTGATACAAGTATTGTTACTCCAGCTTTCTTTTGATTTCCATTTGCATGGAGTATCTTTTTCCATCCCTTCACTTTCAGTCTGTATGTATCCCTAGGTCTGAAGTGGGCCTCTTGTAGACAGCATATATATGGGTCTTGTTTTTGTATTGATTCAGCCAGTCTGTGTCTTTTGGTTGTGGCATTTAATCCATTTCCATTCAAGGTTATTATCGATATGTATGTTCGTATTACCATTTTCTTAATTGTTTTGGGATTGTTTTTGTGGGTCTTTTTCTTCTCTTGTGTTTCCCGCCTAGAGATGTTTCTTTAGCATTTGTTGTAAAGCTGGTTTGGTCGTGCTGAATTCTCTTAGGTTTTGCTTGTCTCAAAAGCTTTTGATTTCTCCATCAAATCTGAATGAGATCCTTGCTGGGTAGAGTAATCTTGGTTGTAGGTTTTTCTCTTTCATCACTTTAAGTATATCTTGTCAATCCATTCTGGCCTGCAGAGTTTCTGCTGAAATATCAGCTGATAACCTTATGGGGATTCCTTTGTATGTTATTTTCCACTTTTCCCTTGCTGCTTTTAATATTTTTTCTTTGAATTTAATTTTTGTTAGTTTGATTAATATGTGTCTTGGTGTGTTTCTCCCAGGGTTTATCCTGTATGGGACTCTCTTTATTTCCTGGACTTGGGTGACTATTTCCCTTCCCATGTTAGGCAAGTTTTTCACTTTAATCTCTTCAAATATTTTCTCAGACCCTTTTTTTCTTCTTCTTCTGGGACCCCTATAATTTGAATGTTGGTGCATTTAGTGTTGTCCCAGAGGTCTCTGAGATTGTCTTCAATTCTTTTCATTCTTTTTTCTTTATTCTGCTCCTCAGCAGTTATTTCTACCATTTTGTCTTCCAGCTCACTTATTTATTCTTCTGCCTCAGTTATTCTGTTACTGATTCCTTCTAGTGTATTTTTCATTTCTGTTACTGTGTTCATCTCTGTTTGTTTGTTCTTAGTTCTTCTAGGTCTTTGTTAAACATTTCTTGTATTTTCTCAATCCGTGCCTCCATTCTATTTCCAAGATTCTGGATCATCCTTACTATCATTACTATGAATTCTTTTTCAGGTAGAGTGCCAATTTCCTCTTCATTTATTTGGTCTTGTAGGATTTTACCTTGCTCCTTCATCTGCGACTTATTCTTTTGCTGTCTCTTTTGTTGTTGTTGTTGTTGTTGTTGTTGAGTGGGATTGTGTTCCTGTCTTACTGGCTGTTTGGCCTCAGGCTTCCAACACTGGAGTTTGTAGGCTGTTGGGTAGAGCTGGGTCTTGATGCCGGCATGAGGACCTCTGGGAGACCTCACTTCAATGAATATTCCCTGGGATCTGAGGTTCTCTGTTAGTCCAGTGGTTCAGACTTGGAGCTCCCACTGCAGGAGCTTCGGCCCAACCCCCAGCCACTCACTTGGGGGTTCCTCCCGTCTTCTTGAGCATCAAGGTCCCCCACCAGTGTCTGGCAGGTGCCCTAGTTGTGGGGAGAAATGTACTCTGTGTCTTCCCACACTGCCATCTTGACTCCATCCCCCCCAATCTTCTAGTAGGGTACCATGCCATCCTTTCACCTCTCCTACCTCCCAAATGTCCTCTCCCTTGCAAACCTCAAGGAATTCTGTGTGGAGCATGTGTGCATGTGTGTGCACACACATGCACACACACACAGAATGTACAGGTGTACCCTTGCATGTCACTTTTCATAGTTACGGCTAGGCAAGACCTATCAAATCTCTATATGCCAAATGCTGACGAGAAAGCTCCACCAAACCTTAACCATTAACAGAGAAGTGAAGCCAAAAAGCCTATGACCCAGGTTCTCCCTTAAGCATGGCAGAAATTGAAACAATTTCTGGTAATTCTTAGAAATTCATAATATAGGAGTAAGAAAGTAGAAATGCCTGAAACTGACCTTACAAATAAGAACTAGGAAGGAAAAGTATTGGCAGGAATTAGGAAGCTGGGGAGGGACTGTGGAGACCACCTAGTCCTGATATCACAGATAAAGCTGAGCCTGAGAGAGAAGTAATTGACCCAGGATGACACAAGGGCAAAGCTGGGACAGGAGTCCAGCACCATACCACTTGAGGTATAATCAGCCATTCATTTCCAAATCCATTTGGTTCCCATATCTCTGAACTAACCAAGTAATAGTAAGTCCAAAAGGAACTTACCCAAAAAACTTTTCTTGGCCACAGATGCTGGACCCCATAAGGTCCCCAAAGAACAGTATCCACTTCATGTCCCAAGGGTGTCAGTCATAGAGTGGCTAAGTCAAGCTGTATTTATAAGGAGTCTGAGGCAGTCTCATGTCCTCAAAAATGCTAATGTGACTCCCAAGCACCCTTGAAACTCTGACAGTATGTCAGATGCCTCTTTCATTCCTTTTGAGTGATAAAAGCCAAGCCTCTTGATTTACAAGGTCAGGAACTTGCTCCTCAGGCTGGAAAAGTCTGTGCTAAGGGTGCTATAATGCTCATCACTTGGTATTTAAATAGTGTCTTTTGAGTAAATATGCAAGTCCCATAGTGCTGGATAGAATTTATACTGATAGAGGAGGCCAGATTATAAACCTGAGATGAAGTTACCTCTAGAGTAAAAATAAATAAATAAAGACTATCAAAGAAACCCCAAGCCAACTCCAAGACCACACACTTAACACACTTGACAAGCCCTTCTCTGGTGACAGCAGGTCATGATGAAAGCTTGTGGCTTCTGTTATGAATCAGACACTTAATTCTTATGACTCCACTAAAAAGGCAGAAATATATGAGGGAAGTGGTATAGGAGGAATGTGTTTGTCTGAATAAATTATCAGTTTTCCTTGAAATCTGAGCTAAAGGTAAGGTTTAATGGTATTATTAATAATAAGACTTTCTTGCATTTACTAGATTCTGAGTCTGGTGTCCTTTCCACCAAGTCACAGCAGAACAAGTGGAAGACACTCATGATCTCCATGACTTCTTCAAGGACTCTGTGGCCTTTCAGTCTGTCCTAGGTGCCCCAAATCCCACAAGCCTCTCCCACCCTACTGTCCCCCACCATCTACATACTTTCTGCACTTTCTCAAGGGGAGTAGATTCAACCAAGGGTCATGGTTGAGAGTGTTAAAGAGATGTTATTCTGACACTTGTTACAACTGTAAGGAAGATTTTATTCAAGATACTATAGGAGAGAGTAATTGTGTTCAACTTCAAATACGTAAAGATAGCAGAGCAAGGGGATCAGTGGATGGAAAACTGTTAAGAGGAGACATCAGGGTAGGGGGGATTCTTGCTTAACTGACCTAACAAATTATTGCTAAAGGCAGGCCAAGGACTTAGACATCAATGGTGGAGGATGAGGAACTCAATCAGATGTCAAGGATTGGGGGATTACTTAGCAGGATTCTTTGCTGAGACTGACTTAGGGCCCAAGGACAAGGCTAGTAGAAAAGAGGGTTCAGGGAAGCCTGTCCAAGGTTTGGTCAAGAAGAGTCTTTGTCAGGAGTTGTGGAGCCGGGGGCCTCTATCAGAGCTCTTTTGTCCTTCCAACACTGGAAGTGAACTCCTAGGCCCACCTTGGTCTATCACAAAGGCTGGGCTGTACTTCACTATGATAGATTTCAGCTTTGAAATTAGTAAAAAGAGAAGCTGAGACCTGAATCTGCAAGAAATGTGAACTAAAGAATCAAGTACCCAGAATTCTAGGCAAGCTGAAATTCACTTCCCACCCTTTTCTCCCAGGGAAACCCATCAACATGAAGAAAATATAAATCTCTAATGGAAGCCAATGTCTAAAAAGAAACTGTATGGAATCTGAGACCCAGACTTGATGGGGCAGCCTGGAGGAAGGAGCGTCACTGGTTTGCGTCTCCACTAGTTTTTCTGATGCAGCATACCGGAAACAGAAAAGCAGAAGGCAACATGGAACCAGAGGATACAGCACCTAGCATGATATTTAGCACAATGCAGTTGCTTAATTAGTATTTACTGAATAAATAAACACGAAAGTCCCCTTCTAGCTCTAAGATGCTACTCTATTAAGATGAACAAACTGACACATGCCACAATATGAGTGAATCTCGAAAACATTTGCTAAGTGAAATAAGCCAGTCACAAAAGGGCAAATACTATATGATTCCATTTATATATGGTACCTAGAACAGGCAAATTCATAGAGACAGAAAGAGCATAGAATTACCATGGGCTAGAAAGAGGGAGAACAGGGACTTATTGCTTAAGGGGTACAGAGTTTCAGTTTGGGACGGTGGAAAATTTCTGGAGATGGATGGTGATGACTGTACAACATTGTGAATGTACTTAGTGCCACTGAATTGTATGCTCAAAATGGTTAAAATCGTTTTATGGTATGTATATTTCACCACAATTTTGTTTTTAATTTTTAAAGGATGTTGGTAGCATTTTGCTTAAAATGGGATTAAAAAGATAAAGGGGTACAGCTCAGTGTTGCTGTGTTTAAGGGCAACATAAATCAAAGATATAATGCTCCTATATCAGGATTAGAAAAAGGAATAATCAGGGGCTTCCCTGGTGGCTCAGTGGTTAAGAAGCCACCTGCCAATGCAGGGGACACGGGTTTGAGCCCTGGTCCGGGAAGATCTCACATGCCACAGAGCAACTAAGTCTGTGCGTCACAACTACTGATGCTGCGCTCTAGAGTCCGTGAGCCACAACTGCTGAAGCCTGCACACCTAGAGCCCATGCTCCGCAACAAGAGAAGCCACCTCAATGTGAAGCCCGTGCACCGCAATGAAGAGTAGCCCCTGCTCGCCGCAACTCGAGAAAGCCCACGCACAGCAACAAAAACCCAATGCAGCCAAAAATAAATAAATTAAATAAATAAGTTTAAGGGAAAAAATTACAAATGTTTAAAAAAAAAAAGAAAAGAAAAAGGAATAATCACAATGCAGGGGCTTCCCTGGTGGTGCAGTGGTTAAGAATCCGCCTGCCAATGCAGGGGACACAGGTTTGAGCCCTGGTCCAGGAAGATCCCACATGCCGCAGAGCAACTAAGCCCACGCAACACAACTACTGAGCCTGTGCTCTAGAGCCTGTGAGCCACAACTACTGAGCCTGCATGCCACAACTACTGAATCCCGTGAGCCTAGAGCCCGTGCTCTGCAACAAGAGAAGCCACTGCAAATGAGAAGCCCGCGCACCACAACAAAGAGCAGCCCCCACTCACTGCAGCTAGAGAAAGCCCACGCACAGCACCGAAGACCCAATGCAGACAAAATAAATAAATAAATAAATAAATAAATGATTTATTTTAAAAAATAAATAAATAATCACAGCCCAACTTTGCTTCAAACCAAAGAGCTTTTAATGGTGTTTATTCCCAAGAGCCTTAATAGGGGTGGTCTCACACATGCTCCATGACTGTTTTCAAGCCAAACCAGATCTCTTTCACTGTGGGTAAGATCGGATTGGCCAGCAGAAGGAACTCATATCGATCTGTGTCTCCCAGTTCAAATTCAAATGAGTATTTGATTCCAGAGTCATAGGACCAGTCAATGCTTCCTCCACTGGCTTGGTCTGAAGGGCAAATGAGAATAAAGTCTGGTTATGCTATTCCCACTGGCCTCTCACAGCTACGTAACCTCTATATTAAGTTCCACCACTATCAAAAATAAGTCAGGCCCCTATCTGCATGGACCTTGAGAACAGGGATAGCTTAGTAGAGGGCCACGCTTATGAAAAAATACAAGATTAATTTGAAAAGCAAAAGGTGTTACTCAAATGGACACTATACTTAGCCTTCCTTTGGTGTTCTTAGGAGCCTCTGGCTTCACCCACCCATCTGGAATCCTGCCTGCTCTCCTACGGGCATCTTCTACAGCTTAGGGAGGCTACACCACTTCTTTCTTCAGTTGGGTGCTAGGTGTAAACATTGTTTCCTCTGGTGGGAGAGAAGGGATTACAAATAGAGGAAGAGATTTGGTCCCTGCTCTCAGGGCACTTTCAGCATAAGGATGGAACAGGCTTTGCTCTGATAACAAATAACATGCCCAGCACCTATATGTGTGAGTAAAACCAACAATGTGCACCTGTGTAATATGTGGCCACTTACGTGACAAATGATAAAGGAAGGTAGCATTAGCCTACAAACACTTCTGACAATCATGACTCAGAAGAGCTAAGGAATAGGTCGGCTCTGAGGCCCGTCCGAGGGAGGGCAGGTAGAGGTCAAATGGAGTCACCTAATCCCTAAGAGTGGGGCCGAGCAAAGGGGAAGACCAGGGAGGTTATACCAGGGAAAAGTAGGACTAGTGGTTAATATTGGGAATTAACACTATGAACTCGTGTGTCTTGTGTCTTTGCCTTCACCCACAGCAGCAGTAGTAGCACCTGGTAAATAACAAACACCAAATGGCTGCTGACTTGAACTGAATTTTCCTGGGTACCAAAATTACTAACTTATACCTTTGGTGTGGTCACATGACACAGATGATCCCACTAAGAGGTCCACAGTGGACTGGCTTCAGATTGAATCCTGATTCTGCAAATCATTAGCTGGGTGACCTAAGACAGTCACTTATCTGAGTCACAAATGCTTCTTCTGTCAAATAAGGATAATAATACTACTTACTTCATAGGGCAGTGAGAATTAAATAGGATAATATAATGTTCATGATTCGATCAATTGTTGAGTGCTTATTAAATGTGTTAGACGTTATGCTAAATTGGTTTATTTAATCCTCACCTGTGTCACAAGTAGATATTAGTATTAGTCCCATTTTACAGATGAGGAAATCTCAGAGAGATTAAGTGAAGGAGATGGGATAATGTATGTAGAATAGGCATTCAGTAAATATCAGTTGTGATTATAATCATCATTATCAATAAATGACTAAGATCCCATCAGAAAAGTTGGACCACATTAAGGATCAGAGGTATCTGGAGGAGAGTAGTTCACCAGGAAACTAACAAGCAACATTTATATAGTGCCTTCGAGTTAGTGAACTCGTTTATTCTACATTCTATCTTTAGAGCTTCTCAACAACCCATTTCATAGATGAAAAAACCAAGGGAACCTGGTTTGAGTGACCAGGCTTGAGTGACTTGCCCAAGGTTACTTGGTTCCAAAGTGATGGAACTATAACTCAAATCCAGACCTCTCTCCCCAAGGTCTGTGTTTTATTTCCCCCTGAGAAAGACTCAAGTAACAACTTCTGGACCAAACACCTGTTGTGATGCAGCTCCTTATAGACCTTTCCAGATGAGAAACTGCCCAGAAAACGTCTCACCCACCACAGACGTCCAGCCATGTCTTGGGTGGAGCGAAGCAGGTATTCAGCCCAGAGCTGCATATCAATCGGGGGCAAGAGGCAAAAAGTACTTAACTGGGACTCGTTCTTAGAGGCAGTGCTTGTCCAAGCTGGAATGAGGCCAGAATCAAGGATAACAGAGTCAGCTCTGGACAGAGATGCAGCAAGAACTTGATTAACCATTAATGGTCACATTACAAAAGATCAGACAGCAAACCCTATACTTGTCTGACATTTGCTTATTGGAAGTATCTTCAACATCTGTGACTTGGCCAAAAAAAACATACTAAATGTAGGCCTTTCAAGGTCTACAGTACTTGTAAATACTGTAGGTATTTAAGGAAGGTGGAAAACTAGATTCCTTGTAATAAAATGGCTGAGACCCCATGTATGTGTCTCAGGGGCAAATGAGGCCATTCTGCTGACATTCTGAACTCCAGCCTCCACTCAGAGGTGGCCAACCAGAGAAAACATGCATTCCTCAGCCTCAAGTGGCCATAATGGCCTCCTACCCCACTGCCACCACTCAGGGGGCCCTCCTCCCTGGAGGTTCCCCCACCAAAGGGGAGGACAATCCCACATGGAACACAGTTAAAAAGGTCTGGGCAACTGTAAGATCAGTCTTCCCAAAGAATAGCCTAAAAAATATGTAGATAGAGCTCCAATGCTGTTCATTACATTTGACTTGGGAATCGCCTAAAAGAAAAAGAAGTTTGTGCCAATATGTTCATAGTAGCACTATTTAGCAAAAAGTTGAAACAATCCAAAGGCCCAATAACTGGGATATAGCAGTATAATTGAATAACAAATACCTAGAGCGGAAATAACATAAAACTATGTAGGAAATGTAAAATGGAATACTACTCAGCCATAAAAAAAGAATGAAATAATGTAATTTGCAGCAACATGGATGGACCTAGAGATTATATACCAAATGAAGTCAGAAAGATATACCATATGATAGCACTTATATGTGGAATCTAAAATATGACACAAATGAACTTATCTATGAAACAGAAACACACTCACAGACATAGAGAACAGACTTGTGGTTGCCAAGGGGGATGGGAGAGGGATGGATTGGGAGTTTGGGATCAGCAGATGCAAACTATTATATAGAGAATGGATAAACAACAAGGTATTACTGTATAGCACAGGGAACTATATTCAATATCCTGTGATAAACCATAATGGAAAAGAATATGAAAAAGAATATATATATGTATAACTGAATCACTTAGTTATACAGTAGAAGTTAATACAACATTGTAAATCGATTATACTTCAATAAAATAAATTTTGGGGCTTCCCTGGTGGCACAGTGGTTGAGAGTCCACCTGCTGATGCAGGGGACACGGGTTCATGCCCCGGTCCGGGAGGATCCCACATGCTGCAGAGCGGCGGGGCCCGTGAGCCATGGCCGCTGAGCCTGAACGTCCGGAGCCTGTGCTCCGCAACGGGAGAGGCCACAACAGTGAGAGGCCCGCGTACCACAAAAAAAATAAATAAATAAAATAAAATAAAATAAAATAAATTTTTTAAAGAACTATATGGGAAATGATGTTAAATGAAAAAAAGCTAAATGCAGACATTGATTACAACTAGATAAATATATTTGTGTTCAATGACAAAACATTAATGAAATTGAAACTGATAATAAAGTATGATCATTATTAGACTCTTTTTTCTATGAAGTTTTAAAAATACATCATAATAGCAAAAAAGAAAGAGAGAAAGAAAGAAAACCATAATCTGGAAAAAAAAAAGCAAAAGAAAAAAAGAAACTTTCATGCTCTGAAATATTACCAAATCAGTAGTTTTGGGATTTCCATTAAGTGTTCTAGATATGGTGAGTAAACTGTTACTCCTCTGCTCTCCAAGACTCCCATTAAGAAAACCATGACTGGGACCTCCCTGGTGGCACAGTGGTTAGGAATCCGCCTGCCAACGCAGGGGCCACAGGTTTTATCCCTGGTCCGGGAAGATCCCACATGCCGTGGAGCAACTAAGCCCATGCACCACAACTACTGAGCCCACGTGCCACAACTACTGAAGCCTGCGCATCCTAGAGCCTGTGTTCCACAACAAGAGAAGCCTCCGCAATGAGAGGCCCGCGCACTGCAAGGAAGAGTAGCGCCTGCTCACCACAACTAGAGAAAGCCCACATGCAGCAACGAAGACCCAATGCAACCAAAAATAAAATAATTTTTTAAAAAAAATCAAGTATGCTTTAAAAAGAAAAGAAAAGAAAACCATTACTAACAAGTGTGCTCTCCCTCAGACTCCCACCATCACCCACTTACAGATAGAGCTATGTCAGTGTCCCCAGCATGTCGGCACACTCTCCTCTTGTTCAAGCCTGATCTGCCCACCTCTGCTTATCCCTTTCTTGCCCCTATTCTCCCCCTCTTTGGAACAGCACTGCCTTGGTCATTTCTTCTCTCTCCTATATCTTCCACCTCTCCCTCTCTATTGTTCCTTTTCCCACAGTCAATAAACAAATCTCTTACCTCAAAAACAAAACCCTCCATTCCTCTCTCTCCTTCCCTTCTCATCCATGCTCCTCTGAAGAGTAGTCCACTCACTTGGCCTCCCCTTCTCCCATCCCATGTACTCCTCCAGTAACCCTGACTCTTCTAAAACTGCTCTGGTTACGGTCACCATAAGCTAGTAATGAAAACCCAATGGTAAATGTTCCGTCCTTTTCACATTTGACCTTTTTGTGACCTTTTTGTCATTGTTATCCACTGCCTCCTTCCCAACAATTGCTCCTTCCCTGGTTTCTGAAATGCAAGGTTTTTGGCCTCTCTGCCCAGCCCTGCTGCCATGCCCTCCATCATTGCTAACCAATTCTGTTGCCTAACATCTTACTCCCCTCCTCTGTCCAGGGCTTTTCCCACTTCCGATGACCTCCTTGCTCTCCTGTTCCAACCACCTTCCCTTTCAACTACCCTTAAATCTCTCTCTCTGCAGAATCCCAGGGGTATACAGCCCAAAGCCTACAGGACATCTCCACTTGAAAATACCACACTTACCTCAACCTCAGTATGTCCAGAGCTGAACTCATCTTTCCAACCCCACCCCTCCTTCACCTTCCTGGATGTCTCCCTCAGTTAATGGCACCATTCAATGACCATCAGTGAGAAACTCTCCACTTCTGATAAATGACAAAAAACTTTTGATTTTACCTTGTAAATTTCTCCCTTCATTCCTCACTGGCACTGCTGTAGTGTGAGCCATCATCTCTCCTCTGAACTCTTCCTGTTCTTCTTGTGGGATGTTCCTACTTCTAGTCCATCATCACCACATCCTCCATGTTGCTGTTGATGTGTTTTATCTAAAACACAATGCCTCAGTGCACTCGCTGCCCTGCTGAAAACTCTCCAATGGCTTCCAGAATCCTTTGGGTTAAAACCTAAGTTCTTTAATATGGCACACAAAAACTTGAACTCCCCCGACTCCTGTTACCACTTTCATTCCTTCTTGTAGTTCACAGAGCCCATCATGCAGTTTCACATGTCTGTGCCTTTGCATGTGCTATTAATGAGCCAGAATGTCCCATTCCTCTTCCCCTTCTCTAGCCTTCAAAATCCTGCCCTCTTCCTAGATGAAATCAAATCCCCCCAACTTTCTAATACTTTTGTACCATGTATAGCCTACTATTGCACATATCATGCTAAAGTTTTTCTTCCCATTCATCTCCCATATTAAACAGTGAGTTCTCTGTGGGTTCATTATGTCTCCAGTACTTGGAGACAGGTATATAATCATATACAATGATTAGCACATAGTATATGCTCAATAAAAGTGTGTGTTTTAGGCACAGTGGGTGCCTACAAAAGTCATTTGTTTCCAAAGGATCCATGGGCATAGGAGCACTAGGGAACTCCTGGGCATTTGACTGTGGGGTCCTGAGTTTCTGGCTTTGTCCATAACAAAGTGAGGGGATTCCTTTGGAGGACTAAGAATCTGCAAGTGGGTGCATTAGGATTTCCAACAGCGCTGCAGTCATTTCTTGTTCTTATCTTGATTTACTATGGGAGAGAGGAGCATCGGGAAGTCTGACAGCAGGCTCCCAAGCTTTATACCTGCCATTGCCATTACTCCTGACTGCCCTCCTCTTTGTTTCCCCAAACTCTGCATGGACAGATGGCTGCAACCGAGTCTATCCACTGAAACCTCTGGGTCCTCTTAAGAGTTGCACCCATTCTGTCCCCACATACAGTCCATGGGTTTACTTAGGGTATGAGCCTCTCTTAGCCAAGAAATGGGTAATTAATAAAAGTGGTAACTTAGGTCAGAGTCTTGATAAATGCCCATTTTCAGGCAAAGAAATTCCACATAATAAGAGTGAGCCATTAAGGATCAGGACAAGCAGAGCAGAGAACACACAACTCAAATATTTAGGAAGTTCTTTGCTCTAAATACCACATAGTAAGTATATCATGGAGGAGATCTAGCCTCGCCGAAGAAATCTGTGTAGGTTTGGGTTCCCTGCATTTTTAAGGCCTACCCATTTCATGTCAGAGCATTTAAAGGCTTTGACCCCAAATCACATGGTGCCTGCTATCTTAGTGGCTCATTTGTAAAAACACGTTAGATACTTACAGATGACTGAGCAGACAGGTCCCACTTTGTACTTGGTGCCATGCAGGCTTGTCAGAGACTGGGCAGCCTTTGGGCCACTTCATTTTAGAGTGAGAGAACCAAGGAAAGGTGGATAGTTAGTGCTTGTCTCTTGGAAGAACAGATGCCCAGTTGCAGAATGTAGAATGGGACAGTCTGATGAACTGGACTCTGGTTAATTAAGCACAACACCCTTTTTGTTTCAACCATTTTCACTGGGAAGTAAGCACAAGTTCACTTCTGTTGGCTCTGAAAATACAACAGACCCTCGTTTATTTGATCTTTCAGGTTCTTGCAATAAATACACCAGGGTCATTATTTTGCCACCAGCTCTCCTTGTTCAGGAGTGTGGATGGAAATAGGGTGGGAGTAAGGGGCTAAAGAGAATGTGTACTGACTCAAGGATGTATCCAGGAAGTTGGTTTTCTTTTTTAAACTAGATCCCTACATTGGCTTATTTCCCTATGATTGTCTCTTTTTCCAAGAAGTAGAGCTCAGCAAAGTATTTTCCATTATTTGAGGGTTCCAATTTTGACTGATTGAGGCTTTACTGTCCTTGCTAGGGATAAATGTAAGGTCTTGAACTTGGGTCCAGGAAAACGACTGTACAATTACCAGATGGGGGAAACCTGGCTCAGCAGAATACTCAGAGAGCCTGGGGGTTTCAGCTGTCAATGAGCCCAACATGAGTCAACGGAACGACGCCACTGCCAAAAAACTAATGTGACCCTCAACTGCATAAGCTGGATGAGGGCAGTTACGGTCATGCTCTGCGCTATGCTTGTTAACCCCACAACGCGAGTTTTACATTCACTTCTGGGAGCTGCCTTGAAGAACACAGACAAATCAGAGCATATTCGTAAAACAGCAACCAGAAGGGTGAGGGAAGTTGGGAACATATTCTGAGGGCTTGAAGGGACGGGGGTACTTAGCAAGGATAAGGAAAAACCTAGGAGAAGCAGGTTACTATCTTCAAGTAATTAATGAATTTGTCTCTCAAAGGGAAATAAACTTACTCTCTGGAGCAAGACGATAAACCAGGGCTGGTATGTGAAAACCATAAGCAGAAGGCTTGAGCTCAATCAAATCTGCCCCAACATGGAAAAGGCTCCCTTGGAGGCAGGGAGCTATCCAATCATAGGCTGGATGACTATAATGGTAGAGATTTAAGCACCAGGTTTAGGTAATGTAAGGTTATCTAGAGCTACTAAAAGTACCTTTGACATTCAACTCTGACATTCTCTCTCCCTTGATTCAACCTTTAGTGACAATATTCACCATCAAAACCCTGAAAACTGCCTTACAGGGGCTAAAATGCAACTGATAAGATGAAAGATACACCTGAATATGAATAATCTATTCCATTTCTGCTAGCTGCTGACAACAATCTACTTGAAAGTAAACTGACCAAAAGGTCCCATCTCAGGGCTTATCTCTAATATACGGGTTTCAAAAACCAAGCCTAAAAGGCAAATTGGAAATATTTGCACATTCTCTTCAGCTGGAGAAGCACTTGCTCAATTATAAGCAGCGCCCTGAGTTGTCACCACCTGACTTAAGGCTGCCACCAGTCTGCTCATTCCTGAAACAGGAAAGACGATGGAGGGTATCAAGTGATACCTTAGGGAAGTGTTTTATGTCCAGCATACACAAGTGCAGCATGATGACGGATCACAGAGCCAAAGACACCAGGAAGGTATAAGGCAAAGAGCTGAGAGGCAGCACTGCTTAGCATAGAGCAACTGACTACAGATCCAAGAGCTTCAGGTCCAAATCCAAGTGATTATTTCCTAAGCAACAGAAAACACATCCTGGGAATTTATAGTCAAATCAGGCTTCTGCTCATCTAGATTAAGGCAACAATAATTTCATGAATTCTATTTCCCAAGGAAATTTAATTTAGGCAAGTCTTTCAAACCTTTGCCTGTGTCACAATCTTCTCAGTGGTTGGACATATTATGTCTCATTTATGTTTGTAACCTGTCACTAGTATACCCCCATCTCAATACCTATCTTTATGATTGAAACTTATTTGTCCACACCATGGATGTTTGTGTCTGAAATGAAGTTTCAGAAACTTACCAGCTCATCAAATTTATGTGACTCGGCACATGTATACCCATAGGGGAACATCAGCAGCTGGGAATAGCTGTGGAAGGTAATGAAGGCCGTGACTTTTCCAGGACTCTTGATAAAGTCCACTATGCATTTCACTTCAACTTCAGAGTTGGCACTGGGTCTATGGTATGAGTCAGAGCAAGAGTTGTTGCTGGCTCCAGGTTGTGATGGGATGCAGAAGATGCCAAGTGAGAACAGTGAGCTTTAAGGAGACAGTGTATGGAGGCAGTTACCATGCATCCCTTCAGTTCCTCCTCTGGAAATCTGAGCAAGATTGTCATTGTGTTAGATTGAATTACTACCTAAAGACACAGTCAGGAGACCTAACTCGAGAGATTCTGGACACATCTTCTTCTTTAAAAACATGGCTCCTCTATATGGCAGAAAGAACTATCAAATTAAATCATCTCCTCTCTGTGGGAGTTGTTGGAAGAAAAGCTAGATTTAATATTATAGATGGAATTCCTGCATTGGATGGGAGTTCAGCAAGCTCATTTTCTGGGATTTCTTCCAATTCTTAGAGCCCAAGAGTAGAAGATTCTATGCATCTGTACTTCTAAGTCACAAAGCCACAAATGCAAGGAACCTCTGATACCCTTTCTGTGGTGAGGAAGTCACAATTACTTTTGACAAAAAGGCTACCTTTGGCCTCATTTTCTCAGCTACTGGAGTTACTCATGACCACTGAAGTGGTCCCACTGTGGCCTGGCCAGGGCTCTGAATGCTAGAGAAACTCTGAAGGGACAGGTAGAGGCTGGGACTCCACAGAGTCTCTAAATGATATGGACAAAGTATATATACAAACTATCACCTCATTTGGAGATTATTTAATAAGAACAACAAGCCAGGAAAAATTTTGACTTTGAATTGCTGGACATTGTTCAGTATTTTGGATCTGATGCTTTGATTTTTTTCTTTCCTACACTAAAAAAAAAAAAAAGAATTTGTAAAAGCAATGAATGAAGTTGCCACTCATCCATATCGTGTCAGTGTATCCTTTCTTGGTTCAATGATTCTCATTAATTCATCTGTCTTTCAAGTCTTTAGTGATTGCCTTCTATGTGCCAGACACTATGCTAGGTGTTAGGAACACTACAGTGGAAAAGACAGTTTCTAACGTTACTGCTATCACCATAATGAGGAAAAACCAAATACATTTTAACTCTGTGATTAGAGAAACATAAAGGGTTTTAACTGGTGCCTGAAAGCAAAAAGGAGCCCCCAACCAGCCTGGCACTGGACCGCGAAAAATTAGAGCTGTAAGTCAACAAAGGCAGAACAGGAAGCAAGTATTTTCTCTTTGAATCTATTTTGAAAATCAATTTCTTAATCTTATTCGTACTTCATTTTAGTTTTCTTTCTCGAAGCATCCATAGATGATGTAATGCTTCTCCTGTGACTAGATCCCAACCCCCTCTAGTGGTTGGTTCAGGGCTTCCTGGCGCTTCCCACCACCACACAAAGTCTTGCTCTGGAAGCTCAGAAGCTGAGCCAGGATACAGTTTATGGGAAAACCAAGATGTGAGACAAAATATATTAAATGCTCCTCAGAGCTCAGTGACAGCACTGTGTGCCTGTGAAGGGAATTTAGTGAAGTGTTTTTCAAATAGGTTTTTAAATAGCTTCAATCCTGAATGGGCTTAGCAGGCTGACAGCACTGCAGAGCCATGCAAATAGCTATCTGGCCAGAGAACATCTGACTATCCCTGGGGGAAAGTCCCCATGCTCACCTCCAAAACCCATGTCCCAGTTCCGGTTAGGATCAACACCAACACTGAGGCTTCCAGATACCTTGAACCGGGTCTTCTGCCACATACGATTCTTTAAAATCCAACGGAAAGAAAATACAGAAAAAAAAAAAGACGGTCATTCAGTCCAATGAGAAGTTTCCTTTAGAATTTTGTTAATTTCTCTCAATCCCTCACGGGAAGGCCCTTTGGAATTGCACTCATTTCCCTTGCCCACAGACTTGACCAGTAGTCCTCACACAGGGTTCTGCTTGGAGCTTCTCGGCCGTCTCACCGAGGTGAGAAGTAAATAAGCCTCCATCTCCTCCAATGAATACCTGCCAAACCATGTTCCGTAGAACCACAGTCCTCTCAAACGTTAACAATACAATAACAACAAAAAACAAAAATTAAAAAACAAAAAAATAGTGGGGAGAGCCCGAGGGTTCTGTGATAGAACATTTTGGGAAAATACAGGGTTAAATTGGCTAATTTACTTCAGAACTTCTAAAGGTTTTTTTAATGTTTTAATGTTTTTTATGAAGATCCAAGAAGCTCCAAGCTCCAAGATACAGTGGGCGGTATTTCCCAAACTTGACTGTGGAACCCTTTATTCATAGGGTATCTCATGAGATGAGTACTACTATTTCTACAAGTTCCTTCTGAACACGCATTGAAAAATGCTATCGTAGTCTGCTCTCTCCAAAAATAAACTTGAAGCTCTGATTCATTCTGAATATACGTGGGGTCACAGTTGCCATAATGGTGTTCTGTAATGAGATTTTTAAAGAAAAAAAAACTGCATAACTCGTTTTTGTGATATAACAGAGGATTTCTTCTACAGATTGTAAGTAAAATGCCAGATGCATTGTACTGCCTACCTAAATCCTACAGCAATCTAATTGTCAGCAGGTAACATCCGCCTCCTCTTTTCTATCAATCCTACCATCAAAACACAGGGATAATTGGAACAAATCTCCTAGGTGACTCACAGTGAACACTGAACTCTAATAGCCCAGCCTAACAGCTGAAATGGGCTCTGACCAAGGCAATATGGAAAGATATCATGTATTGGAAAATGAAATGATTGTAAACATCACTATGCCTCAATTCAGGGCCACTACTGAGAGATGAGGCTTTCCATTTAGGGTAAATCAAGAACAGAAAAATCACTTTTGTTTTGTTTTGAAGTTCCTACACATCTCCTTAAATTCTTGTTGAAGAGAAAAAGTCCAGGCTTCCTTTGGTTTGAGAGAACACATAGCCATCAGAGCAGCAGGAAGATGTCCATCATATCCAATCAAAGTGATGGATGGGTCATTTCCATAATCAGAGGCAGTCTGAGCAGAGACAACATATACGTCAATCTCACACTCCCCGTTCACCAGGGAACAGAGGAGAGAATATTAAGGCAATGCGCTTTTTCCAAACATAACCTATCACTGATGGTCAGTGAGAGTCTTCCAGGACTACAGCCCAATCTCCTATTAACGTGTTTAATATGCCAGTGTCGATACTTTTATTTCCAATCAGAATAATTTACTTATATTAAATAAAAATCAGGTATCACTTATCCATTATCTCTCAAAAGCAGAATTCTTCCAATTAATTTTAGTGAGGCATTTTGCAATGGTGGGCAACTGTGTTTGTGGCTCAGAGGGACCTATGAACCAAAGAAATCTTTTCAGTTTCCTTAATCACCACACAGGCTATACCTTCTCAAAAGTACTCACGACCAACATCAGATTACTTAATTATGCAGAGACTTCTCTAAAGACCCAGAGAACCAGTTAAATTCCATTTGGGGAATTTACATTTCTACTTGTGATCAATTGCAGTAGAGTTGAGGTTTCTGTTGGATTAAAATTTATTCATTTCCTGTGCTCAGCCATCCTAAGGCATTATTATTCAACTGTTAAATATCCATTTCATAATACCCTAAAGGTAACTGCATTTTAATTGAAGGGAAAAATGTATCAGCCGGTATGCACGTGGTTGCACATGCTTGAATGATCTGATGTGGATTGATTTCCTTTGCTCATGAATTAACATTCTGATTTATAGCATGTCATTTTTGAATTACTTAAGAAATACCAGGCTAGGTCACACCCAGCACGGTGTCCTGACTCTAATTCCAATGAACATGTGGAAGAGACATATCTCTACACCCTAACTTTAAGTGAGATTTGGAAATTTTTCAGAACAACCCAAAAACCCTCAACGAGTTCCACTTTGTATCTGTAGGTCAAAGTAAACTCTTCTAGCCCATTTATATTCTCTATCTAAGCTCATTTTGTGGTTTTATAGATCTCTAGTACATCGTGCCACAGCCCTAGGAGCTCCAGGCAGCAAAGCAATGTTCTCTAATCTGTTCTTATGCTGAAATCTGACTCTTGGTGTCCTTACTTGCCACCCTCTTAATCTCCTTTAGCTCACTATTTTTTTTTTAATTTGTTTCATTTATTATTTTTGCTTGCATTGAGTCTTCGTTGCTGTGCATGGGCTTTCTCTAGTTGCGGCAAGCAGGGGCTACTCTTCGTTGCGGTGCACGGGCTTCTTATTGCAGTGCCTTCTCTTGTTGCAGAGCACGGGCTCCAGACATGCGGGCTTTAGTAGTTGTGGTACGCAGGCTCAGTAGTTGTGCCTCACGGGATCTAGAGCACACGCTCAGTAGTTGTGGTGCGCGGGCTTAGTTGCTCCACGGCATGTGGGATCTTCCCAGGCCAGGGATTGAACCCATGTCCCTGAACTAGCAGGTGGATTCTTAACCACTTCTCCACCAAGGAAGCCCATAGCTCTCACTATCTTTTAACAGAGCACGCAGTGGCCAGCAGGTTGGGGGAGTATGGAGGTACATGCCAGGGTGCTGGGTGGGGCAATACCAAATTAGGTTTGAATGGGTCTGTTTCCTGACTGTGTGACAAGAGAAGGACTTGGGATGAGAGCGTCAGCCATAGGACCACAGGGATTGCTGTGAGGTTAGGTGGGCCCTGACCCCAGAAAGACAAAATAAATGGGGAATTTTGGGCAAAATGACCTTATTTGCAGTTCACAGTGCAGTAGCTTGTGTAACCCACTCACCGGCATGGATCCCAGCCTCTAGCCAGATAGCCAGCTTGTCTCCTCCCGTGCTGAACTGCAAAACAAGTGTGGAAATGTGAATGGCTCCACCACCACAGACCCCTTGTCTGTTCCTCTTTCTGTACTTGATGTGGTTGAGGAGGAGGAGGTGTAGACAGTGATGCTGTCAATTAACTTTTCATTTAACGTGGGTTTTTTTGGTCCCTTTCCTTTAATATAAACTTAAATACAGGCTAACAAGAAGGGCATCATTTGACGTTTGTAAAAAATCATTGCAGATAATGTGATGACATGAAAATATGTTCATCATATGCCATAAATTTTTAAAAATAGATTACCAAATAGTATGATACCATTTTTATTTCTTAAAAGGCTAGCTCATGTGTATGTATGTATATGTACACACACAAACATAGGAGAAAAAGGGAGGGGGGAAAGAAAAGAGAGGAAAAAATAGAAAGATATACAACAAAATGTTAATAGCTATCAATCCCATAGTTGTGAAATTAGTAAAATAGGGATGTTTTTCATTTTTTGTTTCTCTGTTCTCCATTTTTTGCAATGATTGTGTTATTTTTGTAATAAAAATGCTTGTGGTAATCTTTTGAGTCCTTCATAAAAACAGGATGGTAGGCTCTGGAAGTCCTTTCCAGAGTTTAAATTTTATGATCTAAGGGACTCAGTTTTATTTGGAACAGTGGCTTTGCCAATTGAATCAGTAAATGGGGAGGAAAAGATTATTTTTGCACCATCAATTTCTATCTTCCTGCAGCATTCTAAACATCACAGATAAGGTAAATGAGAAATGTAAATCCCTGCTAAAAATTACTTTTCAAGCGTTTTGAGAGTTTTAAAGTGTTTCATGCTTTTTCCTCCAAAGAGCTCACATAGGGAACTTTCGAAAACAAATAACATTCTCAACCACGAATCACCAAAACACCCGGGAGAAGGAAAGTCCAGGAAGATCCAAGGGGGAGGAGAATCTGGGGTTTCCTGACCCAACTGTAGGAGAAACAGGGAAAAGGAAATCAAAAGAAAAGAAGGTAGTAAATACGAGCAAATGTGCCACGGTGTCATAAAGTAGGCAAACCACTCCTCTCAGGCCTGCTTTGGGAGAGCCACTCTGGAGAAATCCATCTGTCCCAGTGAGTCTGTTGGTTCTCAGCCATAACGTTTCCAAATTTAGCAGGGAGTTGTGACATTATCTCCCCCCACCCCCCTTAACAAACTCTTTCTAGGAAATCTGGGGAAATACTTTTCACTCTTTTGCAAGGCAAGGTGAAAAAGCTTGAAATTATCAGCACTAACTGTTGTCAGCGGGTACAGGTTGAAGTAAAACCATAACCTTTTTCCGGCTAGCAAGTAAAAAATGCCTGCGTTTCTGGGCATTTGCCTTTGCTGTTTGGTTGCCCATCATTCTGCACACCACAAGAACTGTTTTGGTTTTAAATGCGGCTCCAGCAAGTACCTGGAACTTTTATTTCTTGTTCTTTTTTTTTTTAAATTCTCGGTTTAAAAAAACAAAAACAAAAACGAAAGAAACAAGTAAAAGAAAAACAAGGCACAGCACAGCTACCTTGATTAATTACAGAATACCTCCCCCTTCCCAGCTCACCCAGGGGCCCGAACCACCTCCCCCTTCCTCTGTTCCTATTGGTGCATATGCCTGTTTCCCTGAGAGCAAATCTATCAAGAGGAGAACATTAATTCACTCCTGCAGACCTGCGTCAGCTCGCGCAATAAAAAGAAGAAAGGGAGGTGGGGGAAGCAGGGAGGTGGATAGTCAAAACCAGCAAGGACTGGTTAGGAGGAGAGGGGAAAAAAAAAAAAAAGGAACAGCTCTGCAGGCAGAGACTACTGACAGCCCGCCTGGGAAGACCGGGATTCTAGAAGCATGAGAGGAAAAATCATCACTGCACCTGTGTACCTTGAGCTCGTTCATGGGCCGATTTTTGAAAGAATAGACAATGTTCACTTTGCTTACTAGACCAGGGTGCTCAGCAACGAGGTTATCCATTTCTCAGGAAATCTGAAATGTTTAAGATGAAGAAATAGACATTTGCAAATGAATAATCTGGTGCATCCATTAGTGACTTTTCTCTCTCCTCCATTTCCATTCCCTCAGGGAATGGAGAGGGCCACACGGCAGATGCTGTGGGACTGGGGAGGCTGGAATCAAAGCTAAGAGATGATGAGTCACTGGGGCATGCACAGGGGCTGGGAAAAGGGAAGCCATTTTGTGGCAGCGGAGCCGGCTCTTTCCAGTTTTGTGCTTCAAACAAAATAGCCCTGGTCTAGTTTCCCTGTGGCTTGCCTCACGCCAGCTCTGAGGTGGAACTTCCCCATCCAGAAAGCATCTTCCCCTCACTAGCAGAGGAACACAAATGGTAGTGGCACCAAAAAAAAAAGGTGGATTTAGAAGCAGGCGCTGCAAAACGCAGCCGGGCTGGTTCAGGCCAGGGCATGGGGGTGCCTGCCTCAGAGGCACTTCTGCCACAAGCCACTTCGGCTCCTATTTGCAGGGCTGACTGCAATCCTGTACAGCTGGGGCACCCAAACTGTGTCCATTACTGCGACTGAGACATGTCTGGGCATGTCTGGAGAGTGATCAGCATGAAAACGGCTCCTCCAGCTGTTGCCAGCATTTGGTCTCCTTAGGACGCGGACAGCAATTTGTGAGGCCAGGCAAAGGAGGGAGCGCATCCTGTTTTGGCCACTCCCTTTTCTCCCTCACTCTCTGTACTGGTCCACAGTCCCTACTCTGAAACCCTTTAGGGACCATACATATTTCAAATTAAGATTTGTGTGTGTATGTGTGCAATTTTAAAAAGGTAGAAAAATACATTTTACACATGTTCCATACTCAAGCACATTAATATTTCTGGCAGTAAAATAAGTGAGTAGCAAGTCAGTTCAGGTCAGATTTTGCCCCTAAATGAGTTTAGGTCGGGTCAGGGTTTGCCACCAAATAAATGCAGGGGGAAAATTGTTTTCTAAGTTCTCTGCATTTTAGAATTGCTGATTTAGGGAATCAGCAACTACCAGACAATCTCCTCTCTGGCTCTTTCCTGCTCCTCCACCTCTCCCCTTAACCCCCAACCCCCATCTCCTCATACCCTCCCCCACCCTCCCAAATCAGTTAGTGCAAGCAGACACCTGTACCCCCCAAGAAAAGCTATGTGTCACAAAGAGGCAGATGTAGCACTGTCCAGGTGATCCAGGTGAAGGAAGGGGCATTCTTCACACCAACAAAACTCAGGAAAGATAGCAGAGAGATTGCACAAGACTTTGCTGCCATGAGGTCTAGGAGAATTTGGCAGGTTGGGAGACTCCACCGTTGGCTGGAAGTCAGTGGTATCAAGTGTCCCCTGATTCCATCATCAGTGGTAGCCATGAAGCATAGCTCTCAGATGGCTTGTGGGTGGCACAGGTCAGAAATCAGCCAGGGGACCTCAAGGGGAGAGTATGAGCATTAGAGGCTGTCTTGTGCTCACTTAATCCACTCCTGGACACTTCTAAATAATGCAGTGGCTGCTGGGATGGGCAGGTGGGCTTCAGGTCCTAACTTAAGGCAGTGACACTGATACTGGCTGTGAAATCCTAAGGAAATTTGGAGAAGTTAGGAAATAATATGAGAATAATTTCCATTAAATCACCAAGTGGAAGTATAGGCCTTGTTATCAGAGGAAAGCATGGCCCATTTCTCTGATGTTCATTTTGAAACACCTACCTCTTCCAAGGTATAGATAAGCCTCAAAGTTGAAGTTACCATTCTGTTCTCTTCTCTGAGTAACATTTCTTCATTCTCCTTGTCCAAGAGAACCTAAGATAAATCAGTCACACCTATGATTAGTTTATAGCAATGCATTTGAATCTACAGTTGTGAGGGAAGTGGTGACATTCAGGCCCCAATCCCAAGCATTTTTCTTTCTGTCCTATAGGCTTTGGGGTCATGCCCTTCCCTTATTCTGGCAGCACCCTGAAAGGGGATGGGGCATTAATGAGACTTTGGGCCAGACAGATGCTGCAAATATAGGATGACAGTCAGTCCTGAGGTTGTGCTATGGCTCATTCTCCCTTTCTGGGAACCCGGGGTCAGAGGTAACCTCCAATTAAGAACTAAATGAGTAACAACTTACATTTGCCTCTACTTTGACTCACACTCTTCAGTTTGCCCTTTGCATTTCATGCCAGAGACTCTTTTTTGCCCTTTCCATTACATTTTTTATTACCATATCCACTTGTACCAAATGCAAAAAAGAGAGGGATAGAACCTTCCTACCCACTGCAGGGGTAGTCCAGACTTCAGGAAGGCCCTAGTGGTACCCACAGGTCCCTTCCCTGGCAGAGGGTACCCAAAGATAAAAGAGGATGGACCTTCAGTTCATATGGACCAGCAAGCCTCTGGAAGAGTGGGCTGTGGGATAATTACTTGAACATCTTCAATCACAATGGAATAAGTAATTCCCTCGGACCTTAAGGAAGCTTCGACTGCCTGGATGCTGACAAAGGGAACTCAGACATGGATTGTCTCTCCTGGGATGGTGGGTGATTTCCAGAAATCAAGCTGAAAGGGATAAAAGGCCAAGGCAATGACTGGGTCATTCCAGGGAAACGGACAGCTCAGCGTGGATAGATTTCAAGAAATCAATTCGTTATCTATTTTACCTCAAGCCTCCAAGACTAGAATCATTGTGGAATCGCTATGATGTTGCAAGAAGTGTTTTTAAATGTCCAAGCATCAGCATATGTGTTATATGGTTTTCCCCCCATATGGTTAAATATTAAAACTGGAAGAAGGTAAAGATTATTTAAAACTATGGCATTTTTTTTAACAGTTGACATTCAGGTGATCCAAATCATTTCATAACAGAATATTAATACTATAAATTATTTAGGAGGGAAATAATGCATTAAAGGTATTCAATAATTTTTCAAAATAACTTTCACATTTGATTTTTCTTTTCATTCTTACAAAACATCTGTGAGATAGAAGAATGGTATATTTATCCACATTACACTGAATGGGAGAGAAGTCAGTATGACATTGGGCAAGTCACTTACCTTCTCTGAGATGCAGAAGGTAGATGACTTGCCCAATGTCATACAGTTGGGACTAGAGCCCAGGAGTTCTGGATTCCAGCTCCATGAGTGAGCATTCCATACTTCTCATCAGAGAAGACAAGATACAATCCAAAGTAAGAGATCTTAGTCACTGTGTCTAACTGTGGAGTATTCACACTGGGAAACAGAAGCCCCCTCCAGGACAGATACCTGAAGATGTTCTTCAGCCTCCAGTTCCACCACAGTTTTTATTTGTTCTTCATTCCTTGGTGTGATCTCAAGAACTTGGTCTCTAAAAAATATTACCCACAGACATGACCTTAAAAACAAAACCTAGACACTGTTTCCTGTTGCTTTCTGCTCCTGTTAGTCTCCGCACATAAGAAGTTAATGCAGCAGTCAGTAATCTCTTTGACAATCAAGAAATTAATAAATAGTATACTGACCCACATCCCCAGAATGAGGAGTTGATAGAATGGCTTTACTTCCCCCAAGGAAATGTTATCTAAATAATAATTAAGAGCTGTACCTAATCCTAGCAGCAACTTTGCCAGTAAAGTTACCTTTCCTTTAGCTAATGATTATCAAGTAACACCTGCTGCTCATAAAGCATCGGCTTTTAAAACTTGTCTGTTCCTGTTTTTCAGAAATAAGTTTTAAAAAGGTAGAATAATTAATTTGGTGCTTATAAGTGCTCCAAAGAGGAATCAAATTTACATCTGGGTAGACCTAGGGTGTTTTTGTTGTTAACTGAAATGTATCAGAGTTCCATCTCCAAACCCCATTCATGTGGCCCAAACTTGGGGTATTGCTAGGGACAACTGAAACCCAGACAAATCATGGTGTGTGTGTATGTGTGTCTCTCTCTCTCTACACACACACACACACACACACACACACACAATGAGTAATAAAGGATATCAAGGACTCCTTGGCAGCAAAGAGAAGTTACAAAACAAGCAAACAAATATCCTCAAAAAAAAGTTCAGTAGTAGAGCTGGATTTCTTATAGCCCTTCCTTGGTGACAGAGGTTTTTCCTCTCTCCCTTTCTCTGAGTAGGCTGACTTCCTGAGTCACCGCCCTGCCCATTTATGCAGTGGGGAAGGAATTGGTACAAAGAGCCATAATAAGGGACCAGAACCCAGACCCTCTGAAATCAAGTATCATCCAATTTCCAGTGAACTCCAGTGGAATACATAAGTGATAGAATGTGAGCGCTTCAAGTCTCTTCTGCCTCCCAGTATCCACTGGCCATAGATGGTCTGAAAAATCTTCCATTTGAGTCTCATTCCTTTTGGTTAATGTATAGACTCCCAGGAGTCCTCCTTTAAAATGGGAAGGCACTGGGAAAAGTAATACATTGGGCTAATATTTCCTGGTGTGTGTTCTAAGGAATAACAGCCCTTTGAGTTGTTCAGCATAAATAAATAAATAAATAAATAAATAAATAAATAAATAAATAAATGTGGGGAGGAGTTTGAGGATCACAAAAAAGGATAGGTGCAGCAACCTAGATCCCCTCATAGGTTTAAAATACACACTAATTTAGTAAAAGTTCCTAGAAATTCTATAGTTTGTTTAACCCTCTGATTCCCAAATTTATTTGATCATCCACTTTTTTGGGCCAAATTTATTTGGCCACTTCATTAGTTCCTTGGAACACTCTTCAAGAAATGCTGTCTAAAGCTCTTCATAGAATCTTGAAACCAAAGTACTTTGGAGCAAAGATGGATCCTACAAAGCCATGAGAGTTGGATTTGGGCTGAAGTCTGCAGCTCTGGTCCTCCCACTTCATGAGGTCCCACTGCCTTGACACTAGATCTGAAGATGGGAGGACTTAAGGTGACATGGAGGATGAAGTCCAGAAAGGTAGGGAGGCAGATGGGAGAGTAACCCAGCACTTACTGAGATGACACAGAGACAAATGACCAAACAGCTTTATTTTCACTGATGTCTGTCATCCCCACATTCTGATCATCAGAGGGGAAAAAGATTAAGGACAGAGAGAAATAGGGTGCATGTGCTCTGTTTTCACTTTTGGTTTTTTTTTTCCTTTAAATTCATTCATCTCTTTTTTTTATCACTCATTCCTGTTATTTCCACTACCCCCTCTCCAAATCTAAAAGAACTCTGAAAATGCTGAACGCTTACACTCATTATTCTGCAACAATCCAGTGAGATACTCTGTGAATCAGGTAAGCAAAATTCAAATAGGCATCAGAAAGCATAACTTACCCCACAGATGTTTCTCCACAGTAGATATGCCCCCAAAAGGACACCAAAAAACAGGATCGATCACATAGTCAAGGATGTTCCAAGAGTCCAGAATTCGGTGTCATTCCTGAACTTTATTTATAGGGACCACAGCTGAGGCTGACCTGTTGGCAGTCTAAGAACTCAAGTAAATTCCCACATGGTAAAATTCCCACCTGCATGTCAAATTCTCAAGACTGTAGACACCCACCTGTGTAATATCACCAATCCATACATTTTACATTCTTTCAATGAGATAACAAACTTTGATGGAAAGAGAACAAAATTGCTAGAGCATACCAAGGGCAAATCATGCATTTATGATTTAGAACATAAAGTGCCACTAACTCTGACCAGTGACAGAAGCCAGGTTAATAGACCTAGAGGTTAAAGTCTTTCCTGGGTCTCTGACAGAAAAGGGGCACAGCATTTATAGTAATTACTCAGGCATCCTGTCTATCACATTCCATTAGTTGGCTCATTTGTTTATTTTTATAATGTTTACCCTGAAACACTGCAATCACTTAGTCCATATCTGCTGTATCTCCCTGTAGATATGACCTGTTCCAGTCCTCACACTATATTAAAACAAAACAGAAGGCCTTTTTTTTTTTTTTTTTTTTTTTTTTTGCGGTACACGGGCCTCTCACTGTTGTGGCGCACAGGTTCCGGACACACAGGCTCAGCGGCCATGGCTCACGGGCCCAGCCGCTCTGCGCGGCATATACATGGCTCACGGGCCCAGCCGCTCCGTGGCATGTGGGATCTTCCCAGACCAGGGCACGAACCCGTTTCCCCTGCATTGGCAGGTGGACTCTCAACCACTGCACCACCAGGGAAGCCCACAGAAGGCCTTTTAATATTCAATTTTGAACTGTTTCTAAAGTGATCCATCTGCATTTGTACCAAATTGATGTCCCTGTTTCTGTGCTTTTTCCCAAAATGAAAATGTCTTTCTAATTATGACAATGAAATTGCTTGTTACAGAAAGTTTGGATTAAAAGGAAGTGTTTTATTTAATCACCAATAATTCCTCCACCCAAAGAAAACCATTTGGAGTATATCTTTCCAAACTTCTTTCAATGTTTTAGAGCTTTTTCTTAAACAAAGATTAGACCATAACATATATTCTGATTTTTAAACAAAGGTTTTTTTAAACAAAGGCAACCTTTCCTTGTCTATAAACATACATCTACATTGATCTGACTTTGCTCTTCATTGCAAAAGGAGAAGATACACCATTCTATTTTTAGGATTCATATTTTATTATATTTTAGTCTTCACACACACTATATTCAGCCTAGCAAGTATCAACCAACAGACACAAGGAAATTTTCATCTGTCCTCTTGTAACCGAAAGTGGGGTCCAGCTGCTCGCTGCTCAAAGGCCAATAAAGAGGCCACGTTTGTGGAAAGGAAAGTTTGCTTTATTTTGGATGCCTACAACTGTTGGGGGAGTGAGTGAAGGGCAGACATCTGTCCAAAGGCCTACTCCTGACAATCAGGGGGCAAGAGCTTTTATAGGCGGAGGGAGGGGGCTGCATGCAGAAACAGCACAGTCAGCTCTGACCGTCATCTTGAAATTGGTCATGAGGTGGTCTGACCAGCATCATCTTGATTGTTTCAAGTATAGTTAGTCTTCAGTTCCAGGGTCTATTTGTTCCCATTTCCTTGAGGCCAGTTCTTGGAATCGTGGCAGCTTATGTCATGGCTACAGCCTGGTCATCACGTAGTTAACTTCTTCCACCTGGCAGGGGTTTCAGTATCTATAACACAGCTCACAGGATAGGGCTCAGGATATTATCTATAGCCCTTGAGAAAGAACTAAAGGTCCTTGACTATGCTTAATGACTAAACTACTATTATTTGGTCTCCTTTGACTATTTTCCTTTGTTTCTGCATGTTCTCACTTCTCTGATTAAACTTATTTTTTGGCTAAAGTTTTTCCACAGACAAAAGGCAGGCAGAGGACCTGGGGGACAAAGACCAAAGGGTCCTGCTCCGTTTCACTCGGTGTCAAATTCTTTATCTGCACATGCTCTAAATCCCTGGGTTAGAATTTTCAAGTACCTACTTTACGGGTGTTTCTGGTTTTTTCATTCTCTTGGGTGTTGGGGAGAAGAAAGAAACCAAGAGGCAGAGACCATAATTCATCCTCATGTCCCCAGCACCTATCAAGTAGACAGTAGTCATATGAATTGAAATTAACATGCTTCTGGAGAGGGCCTGTGCACAGCGACAAAGACCCAACATAGCCAAAAATAAATAAATAAAATAAATTAATTTTTTAGAAAAAAGAAAGAAAGAAATTAAGGTACTTGCAGAATCAGTAAAAGCTTCTTGGAAAAGACGGGCAGGTAGGATTTGCTGAGGAGAGTATGGATTTCTGATGGTTTGCAAACATGAGAAAGGTAGAGAACTGGGGGGAAATGGTACACGATAGAGTTGGGAGGAAATCTGCCCCACTTGGGCAGACCTGACCCTGGGCATGGTGGAGAAGGTAGAATATGAAAAGAAGATACGAGAAGGTGATAGAGGGCCTCACAGTTCAAGCAGAAGGCTTTACACCTGATGAAAGGAGCAAATGTAGAGCCTCAGAAGGTTTCTGAGCTGGTAAGTGACTTCAGTCTTGAGAATGGTGAATCATGCACAATGGTTGCAGGGCAGAGACGCTTTAAGCAGGAAGCCAAGCAAGGAGCTTCCTGGAGAAATCCAGATTTTTAAATGATGCATCTGGGCTGGGTGGTGGCTGAGGGAATGCATGAGAAGGGCTCCAAGAGGCATTTCAGTGGAAGAATCAGAGTCCCTGGTGAGTGACTGGCGCCTGACTGTGCATAGGAGAAGTCAGGAAAAGAGTATATACCAGTGGGTTGGAAAGGAGGGGCAGATAGCCACCTCCACAGCAGCCTCTGAGCATTTCCTCACCCAACTGTTACAGTGTGTGAAGTTCCACTGTAAGAATTTGTTTTATCTCCCTTACAATATGCTTTCAAAGAGGAATTTTTGCTGAGAGTTACTACCCAGTGAGTTCACTGTAAGTGTTACGGATATGACAGCTCTCTTCTCTCCCTGAAAAAGATAGTGGGGATGAACCTAGAACCACATTGGGGATCCAACTGAAGCTCAGACCCCTTGCTCCTGAACCTCGGGCATTCCCAAAAGGAGTGAGGACTCAAGGATGACGCCTGAGATGAACAAAATGAACATTTCCTGGAATGGATGAAATCAGTAATATTTTTTAATGAATAGAAGAAGTTGGAGGAGGAGAAAGCACAAGCATTAGTAG
>NW_006797566.1:1517323-1523512 GCF_000442215.2 Lipotes vexillifer | reverse complement strand
GTAGGGAAAACTCCAGAAATCACTGTTGTTTCTCTCTGCTACTGACAATATAAACAGATGCTTATCAGAATAGAGTATCATCCTTTCTACCGCTTCATCATTCTGAAAGCTGGATAAAATAAGTTTTTTTAGATAGCTATATCGAGATATACATGACATACAATAAACTGCATATACTTAAAATATGCCATTTGAAAAGCTTTGACATATGTATACACCCATGAAACCATCACCACAATCCACATCATGAACCTATCCATCAACCGCAATAAAATCTGTTTTTGAGACTCACTGAGAAATCTCCAGATGGAAAGAAACCACTGAAGACCCCTTGCTTTGCAGATGAGGAAATGAGGCCCCAAAAGGGGAAGTGACTTACACAAATCCCCAGGAGTGATCAGGGGTAGAGCAGGCATCCTCAGACCCTGGGTCACTGCTCCAACACTCTTGGCTGTCCAGTCATCCAAGGTATTTCCACTCAGTTCTAGGAAAAGACCATTTTAGACCAAACACCTCTTTATCAACCTATCCCTGGGGTATCTGTAATTCAGAAAGAGAAAGATGATAGCTGTCTTTAGAAAAGTGTTCTTGGGACTTCCCTGGTGGTGCAGTGGTTAAGAATCCACCTGCCAATGCAGAGGACACAGGTTCAAGCCCTGGTCCGGGAAGATCCTACATGCTGAGGAGCAACTAAGCCCATGCATCACAGCTACTGAGCCTGTGCTCTAGAGCCCACGAGCCACAACTACTAAGCCCACGTGCCACAACTACTGAAGCCCACGTGCCTAGAGCCCATAGTCCGTGACAAGAGAAGCCACTGCAATGAGAAGCCCACGCACGGCAACAAAGAGTAGCCCCTGCTTGCTGCAACTAAAGAAAGCCCGCCCACAGCAATGTAGACCCAACATAGCCATAAATAAATAAATAATTTTTTAAATGATGTATAAGAATACTAAGAATATGTAAAGACATGGAGAGATGTTTACAGAATATTAAGGTTTTTTTTTTAGAATCCACTTATAAAACAAAACATGCATTCAAAATAATGACTATATAAGAAGGAAATACACCAAAAATTTAAACAAGTGATTTGGCTATACACTTCTGTGTGGTTAACAGTAACTTTAATTTTCTTCAATTTGCTTATAATTTACATTAAAAGAAAGAAAGAAAAGACCAAACCTCCCTCTAAGGTGGGATGGGAAACCACAGGTCCTGGCATCTTTCCTTATACCTTGGTCCCAACTGGGTTTGGCATCCTTCCTGATGCTGTGCTTTGTAGCCTTGGCTTTCCTTTTGGTCTGTGAGTTCCTGATTTGGGTTCACCTTAATACTTCATTTTCCCACCTACCCATACTTCGGGGCTCCTCAAAGCTCACGACCCTGGTGGTTCTCTGCTGCCCTCACCTGCCACCAGCAATCACCGTGTTAATCCAGTGGGACCCAGTTTACACTGGGCCCTGGCCTTCTTCCAAAGACAGCCTCTGTGCTTGCTTAGGTCTAAAAGTCCATTACACAAATTCTTGTTTCTATTAAGTCAGTTGGGAAGAACAAATAGAATTCATAGATCATTTGCTGTTTGCAACACCAAGCTCAAAAAGCCTCCAGTACAATAACTATTTGTCTTTCCTCAGCTGGAAGATAACCACCCAACACCTTATTGTGAAGATCTGTCTTCTCATCCTTCTCTGTCTGCATCAGGTTCCCATTTATGATCACCCCAGCTCAGGTTCCATGAATGGATCCCTCACTTATGGAATACCTACTATGTGACAGGCACTGTTAAGTTGTAGGACTCCAAAGATGAATAAGATTTTATCAGTCAAGAGCTCAATGTCTAGACTAGCACTGCACAACAGAACTTTCTGCAGTGATGGAAATGTTCTATATCTGCACTGTTTTAAGAATGTAGCCACCAGCCACATGCGGCTATTGACCACTTGAAATATGACTAGTGTGACTGGGGAATTGAATTTTTAAAATTTTTAATTAATTTTAACTCAAATTTAAAAACTGAAGCAGTGTAAAATATTCTTCCTTTAAAAACAATGTAATGTTTTGGTAGGACATTTTAACTGTTGAAAATTTAGCATCCAAATTGAGATATACTGCAAGTATAAAAATACACACCAGATTTCAAAGACTTAGTATGAAAATTAGAATGTAAAACATGTCATTAATAATTTTTCTATTCATTACATGTCAAAATGATAGTATTTTAGATATATTGGGTTAATAAATTATATTATTAAAATTAATTGCACCTGTTTCCTTTTACTTTTTTAAATGTAGTTATTAGATAATTTAAAATGACACATGTGGCTTGCATTAAATTTCCATTGGATAGCAATGATCTAGAGAAAAAAAAGTGATATCTAAATAAACAGTCTTCAACTAGAATACATTATACATTCCTGGAAATGTATACAAAAGTCTAATGCATAAAAGTTAAACAATAGATTTACCTGATATAACAGGGTGGGGTAATTAATTCTTAAGAGCTAAAATACATTATAAAATTCCTAATTTCAATATGCATTAAATAATAGTCCTTTATTCCAATTGCAAAAATAATTCATGTGGCTCATTAAGAATTGACACATTACAGAAATAACTCAGAAAGTTAAGGTATCCCTAGAGATAATTAACAGTTTGAGCTATATAAAAACATACTGTTATTATTGGTTACTTTTGTAAGTGTGAGATGATACTATATTTGGGCGAGAGCTAAATTATATTCCATGATATGGATATATTATAATTTATTGAACCAATCCCTTGTATATGACATCCAATTTTTCACTATTTCAAAGCAAATTATAAGGAACACTCCTATACTGCCTTTGTATACTTTCTACATATTTTTCTGCTTCTAAAATAATATTCTCAGAGTAAAAACATTCAAATATTGCTGAAAATTATAGCAAAAATATGACTACCTCTCATGTTGCCCCCTGCCCTGTCCCAATCTGTATCTCTGATGATTATTACCAGTTGCGTATATACATCTTACCAGAAATTTTTTTTCTGTGTATATATTAATCAGCTTATTTTTTTCTTTTACAAAATTTTAGACAGACTATACATACTGTCCAACTTACTTTTTAACTTAAACATATATTTAGTAAGCAACAAGGATATACTGTATAGCACAGGCAATTATACCCATTATGTTGTAATAACTTATAATGAAGTATAATCTGCAAAAATACTGAATCACTCTGCTGTACATATGAAACACACAATATTGTAAATCAACTATACTTCAATTTAAAAATGAGAAAAAAACACATAAATTTGCACACACACAAAGGCGAAATCATTATTTTTCTCAACTCATAGGGAATATCAAGGGTTGAAACCTCAGAGCGCAGGCTTGGCCTTTATAAGTCCCTGGGCTTAGTGTCCAATCTAGCCTCAGACATAGGTTCTAAAGGTTTCACTAAAACAAATACTTGCTACATTTACTTTTCCACACTTATTCCTATCATATGTGGAGAAGACCAGGCTCAGGGGAGATGCCATATATGCTCAAACAGAAGGTGCAGTGCTGTGGGCTATTTCCCCTGAGAAAATCCAAATCCAAAAAGATGTGTTTTTAATTTTTTGGCTAAGCTCTCATCTATATTCTCTCAATGAAATTGTCAAAAGATGGTAATAGTTATGTAATTTTTAAAGCTGTAGAATTTAGCGGTTGCTTCATTTGTATATAAAGTTTACAGAATCAAAAATTTTAAAAAGATGACACTGACATTACTTGCAATTAGAAATTTCCTTTCAAGATCTTCATCAAGATTCTTTTTTAAATGTCAAGAAACTTTTTATCGAAGAATAAAAAAAACTCCTGATTTGCTAAAAGAAATTATTACTTGGGCAAAGGGGGCCAAAAGATAAAAAGAAAAAAACTATAGTTGATGTAAAAGAGACAGAAATTTTGAATCATATTCAAAATTTAAATTTAATGAATTAAGAAAGTAAAAGAGTGGATTGCTGGGGCAGAGGGTAACTCTTATGTTTAACTTTTTTAGGATCTGCCAAATTGTTTTCCCAAGTGAGTGCCAAACGTTTTTATAGGCGTTTTGGAAAACACAGAAGTGAAGATAACCCCTTATTCCAAAGAGCTTACAATTTACAGTAGATGGAGAGATGCAATTAACATGTATACATTAAAAGTATAATTATAATATAGCTTATAATTCAGAGCCAAACCATGCAACTCTAAATTAAAAGTGGATCTACATACAGTCATACATTTTTAGAGCTGGAAAGGAAAAGAAATATATATACATTCTATATATATATATATATATATAATTTGGACACCTTTCCGTGTCAGTACATATACTTAGATTACCAATAAATGCTCATTGATAAGAAACTCATTCAACAAATTATGATAGAGCTATACTATCATGGAATACTATGCAACCATTAAAAAGATATGATATAGGCCTTTATGAACTTACATTGAATGATGTCAAAATATATTTATAAGCAAAAAAGGCAAGTTGTTGAATAGTGCATATTAATTTTTTTTTTTGGCCGCACCACATGGCATGTGGGATCTTAGTTCCCCGACCAGGGATCAAACCTCGCCCCCTGCACTGGAAACCTAGAGTCTTAACCAATGGACCACCAGGGAAGTCCCAATGTTCCCCTTATCTTTGGTTGGTGTGGATTTGTTCTGTTTAACCAGTTGACAATTAGAAGACACTAGGATTTTTCTAATTTTTCATCATTTGAAACAATATAAATATTAGGTAAATCTTTGTGTATATCCATGATGATCTCCTTAGAATAAATTCCTAGAAGTAGAATAGTAGGTGAGAGGTTCATATCTGTAAGTTTTGGGATTTGAATTGCTAAATCCTTCTCTTGAAGGGTCTAACAGTGTACACTCTTCCACTAGTGCCCAGGCTTCTGGATTTTATTTGTACTGTGCTTGGAAAAGTCTTCCCTACTTGAGATTAGGATACTTTCTACTAGTGCATTTTTCTAGTACTTTTATGGTTTCCTTGTTTTATCTTTCAATTTTGTTCCATCTGGAATTAATTTTTATATAAGGAATTAGTTCACATCACCTTTCAGATATATTCTTCAGGAATATATTTTCCAGTATTTTATGTGTTCTTTAATTTTGATCTTTTTTTTCTACAAATGAGCAGAGTCAACAGGCTTAAGTCCAAATATGTAATTGATGCTAAAATGCACCCCTTCCAGCATGTCTAATGATTTCCAGCTTTGTCTCAAGTGAACTAAATCTATAAAATCTATTCTTCTTATCACTAACATCGACACATTCATTTTTCCATGTATAAATGTCAAGGACTAACTATTCAAATAGATGTACAAACACCAGTGAACAAAGATATTGATGCCATTGAAACTAAACAATACAGTCATTTGAAATGTTCATTCATGAGCTCAAGTACAAAAATCCAAGTTCTGGGGTTTAGGAGTGTCAATGCATAATGTCCAAAAATCCAGTTTTTGAACATCAAACCTATGAGAGGAAAGATTAGGGGTTCATGATAGCAAGATATGATGGGCCACAACAGGGGTCTCAACTGTGGGAACCCAACTTTCCTGGGAGATCCACAGAAAATGTTAGAGGGGTGATCTTTGAGATTGGTCTTAAAATTGAGGAGTGGTTCAACATTTGAAGAGTCCAACATTTGAAGAGTCCAACATTTGAAGATTTGGTGACTGGTGTTTCAGGCAAAGGAATCAAGTGTGGGAAGGTGGCTAGGCTTGGAAGGGGCTTCTTAAAGTCCTGATACCATCTTTCTCTACCCCTCCCAACTTCCCCTCTTCAAAAGGAGGGAAGGATATGATGCCAGACTTACTGATTGATTATTTGACCTCATTCGCAATAAATGTATTATTCCAACCCTGCATATACATTTTATAGCTTCTTATCTTTAATTGTGTAATAAAAGGCTTTTCCCTCTTTAAAGGAACTTCAGACAAAAGCAAAGCAGGTCAGGAGATTTTACAGATGATAGCCAAATGACCTAATTTAGTCCTTTGTTGGTGTGGTGGCCTGGGGTACCAGGTAGCCTTGGCTTCTCACCCCTAGAATGCCTGTCTTCAGCTGCAGAAGGTGATATTCTCCTTTTTGTCAAGGCTTGGACCCTGCCCTCACACAGGCCACCTTCTTCCCCATCTTTCCAGCTACACTCCCAGCCT
>NW_006797566.1:1462398-1517313 GCF_000442215.2 Lipotes vexillifer | reverse complement strand
TCTTTCCCTTCCTCAGTCCAAGCTCCCTACCACCCACCTAGTCCCAATACACCCAAATCACTATAATACTTTTTAAAGTTTTTTTTTCAATATTTAAGAACTTAATCCTACTTCCTCTATTCCCTGAGTCCCAAGACTCTGCACATTTAAAATTAATTAAAAGATTTTAATACCGGAATTCCCAGCTTAGCAGCCATCAGTGTATATCCTTGAACCTCCCATTTAACACGGATTTTCTGAAAAGCATGCTGTGTGTTGTATTCGTTTTTGTGTGTGTGTGTGTGTGGTACGCGGGCCTCTCACTGTTGTGGCCTCTCCCGTTGTGGAGCACAGGCTCCGGACGCGCAGGCTCAGCGGCCATGGCTCACGGGCCCAGTCGTTCCGCAGGATGTGGGATCTTCCCGGACTGGGGCACGAACCTGTGTCCCCTGCATCGGCAGGCGGACTCCCAACCACTGCGCCACCAGGGAAGCCCAGTGTGTTGTTTTCTTTAGGCAGTGCTGGAGCTGTCACAGACCAGCTCACCAGAGCCACTATGTTCATTTCTTCCCAACTCCACATTCAGTGATGTCACTTTGTTAATGTGAAATAAGCAACAGTGGGAGTATTTATATCACAGAAATCAGCAAGTGCTACAAAATCAGGGCTTTTAACAATCAGAGCCGATTGTTAAACATTTACCAGCACACCACTGTTTTAAGGATTCTTTTGGTTTCCAGTAATAGAAATTCACTTGAGTTAGCATAAGCAAAAAGGGGAACTTATTATAAGAGCCAGCGAGTGAAGTGTCATGATGCCTATGAGAGGGTAAACAGATTGGCCTTAGGAATTAACTGGAACCAGGGACTTGAAAACCATCAGAACTTTCCATTGCATCTCTCTGCCCTTCTTTGCTTCATTCTTTTGTTCTTGTTACAACTTGCTTTCCCTGGTTTCCAATCTATACGAAGGGAACGTGAAAACCTGCTCTGCTCTAAGTCCAGTCACCTAAGGAGACTGATCTCTTTCCTGGTCCCAATTCCAAATTCTCAGGAAGGAACTTTGATTGGAAGAAAGTCCTACTGAAATCAATGACTGGACAGGGTGAAGGGATGGAAACAAGCAGGATCACACTGTAACAACATGCATGAGAATCAGGGAAAAAAAGAGGCTCCTAGAAAAGGAAAGGGATGAGGCAGTCAACCCAAAAAGTCCACAACATTTATAAAGACCTTATCTCAGCTATTAACAGCTCTCACCATCACCACCACAGGCTCCATCAAAGGAGTACATGTACTTACTTAGTATTTATTTAACGTCTGAGCACCTTATAATAAGCAAAAGGAGCTGCTCTAGAAATTATAGAGGATAAAAGATGATTAAGACTCCATAACGGCTGCAAGTAAAAGAAAAGCCAACTTAAAATGATTAATAAGGGAAATTTTCTTGCCTAACAAAAAGTCCAAAGGTAGGATGATTCCAGAATTTCTTAATTTAGCAGCTCAGGACCCAGACTTTTCCATATCTTCACTTTGATATGTTTAGACTAATGTTCTTATGGACACAGGTACCTGTCACAGTTGAAGTCATCAACATCACCCGCGAAATGAAAAGGAACAATTTCGTCCCAATGCAGGTCTTTTTTAAGACTGAAGAGACTTTTCTCAGAATGCCCCCACCAGCAAACTTCCCTTTCCAGAATTAGATCACATGCCCATGCATGAACCACTCACTGACAAGGGGAATGGCACCACCCTGGTTGCCTTAGACGGACTGGGACCTAAGTCCGATAAGGGAAGGAGAACAGTGGAACAAAATGGGGAGCTGGAACAGAAGGAAAACAATTGATGGAGGCTACCACAGACGCTTGCTGCATCTGAAGGGGTGCAATCAAAGAAAAGAGACAAAAGACTCTGGCCCTAAGTTGCATTTCTCCAAGCGCTTTCGTCTCATTCAACTCTCTGACCTGCCACGTCACTTTTACTAACCCTGGCTGCAGACCCTTCCACAGGGACCTGGTTTTTATCTCCCTGCTTCCCTCTTTTGGTTTACACTAATTAGTAGCAGAGTTGGCTCCCTGCCTGATGTTCTCACTGCTAAAGCAAGATTTTGAACACATGAAACTTCATAGTGACAGAGAGCCCTAATAAACAAAGACAATTATAGACAACAGGCCCCTGTAATCAGGCAGCTTGAGGGTCTGCCTGTGAAAGAGGCCAAGCTCAGAAGATAAAAGATAAGAACTAGAAAACAGTACTGTCTGGGATTATAACATTTTTGTTTTTGTTTTTAAGTATTTCATGCACTTCCTTTTGTTCACTGAATGGAAATCTGCTGTGAGAAATGTTATGCAAAAAAGGACAAGTATAATTTTTTTTTTGGAATACGTCTTTTTTTGCCAGCTTCTCTGGGCCTCTCTAATAACTTCCAGTCTCATACAAAAAAGTTCGGTTTTCTATTTCCATCTGTAGCTTTGTGAAATTTAAAGTGCAACTCTTCTTTACAGTAAAAAGTGCCTATAAATGTACACTTCAGTTGGTATTAGATACTAAAAAAAAGAGGAGGGACATTTTCTCCCTTTTGTCTCCTTCACTACCCCTGCATGTTTGTGCCTGATTTGTATTTCCTCTTACCCTCCAATGCACCTCTGTGACCATATGTTCCTGACAGATAGAGAATATCCAGGTGGCCTGGTACTTGGAAACTTGTCAGATGTTATTCAAAGCAATAAAGAACACATCATACAAGTCTTTGGTATATTGTTACAGGGAAACCCTGTTTAGAATTCACTAATTGGGAATTTGTGATAATTTGAGGAAGGGCTGGCTGAAGTTAACCTTTGTACTATCTATGGAAAAAAAAAAAGAATTCACTGCAGTTCTGAATAGTGTAAACAAGATTGGAAAGGGAATAATTATCTACTTAAAAGAACCAGTTGTTTTGAAAAGCTTTAGAAGTATCCTTTTACATACAAACAGGGTAATTATGATTTAAACAAAGGCTGGCCTGTTTCTAAGGCTTCTTTGAAATGTCAATTACAAATTACTCTTGTTTATTCACCAAGGCAAAATCCACCCCTGTGTACCAGGCAACAGTTGGTTAGCTTGCTTTCACTTACTCTATTTGAAAATAATAAATCTAAAGTTCTTTTAAAGTTGTATAATTTAATTCAAGCTTTTCACAAATCTGGACAGTTGGTCCATCCTTTAGTCTCTGAGTGACGATTTACTAATTACTAGCATACAACAATCACGAATGCATAGAGTGACACCTGCCTTCACTAACGTAGTGGAATAGCTGGCGAATACAGAAAATTGACAAAGAAAACTCCTCCAGAGCAGTGGCTCCTATTTTCTATCCTACCGTAGTAAGAAACACATTTTGCATTGATTGCAACTCTGTACACACACACTAAAACAAAAACAATACTTACCTTTATTATATGCGACACTGTAATTTTCTATTCATTTGTTACTAAATGCTAGTCACTACCCACTAAATTGACTGCACAATCTATTAATGGGTCGCTGTTTTGAAAACACTACCCTGGAATCTGTTGGGAGATAGTATTCTTTTGTGAGAGAAAGGGATGGTGGTGGTGTCACCAGCAAAGCCCATTAAAAATTCCCAGGAAATAAAAATAGAATCTGGGTAATAAAGTCTAACCTTTTTTTTCCTTTTCCTTTGTGCTTCGCCTAGTTTCAGTTGCTCATGGCGTACTGCGTGCAGAGGCCTCACACGCGGCACTGAAGCCCAGAGCTGCTAGTGCAAAATGGCCGCTTGAACGCGTCAGCTCGGTGGGCCATGTGCAGAAGCTCTGCGCACGACACTGCAATTCAAGATGGCGGCAGTGGCAGGCCGTGTGCAGAGGCGCTGCACCCAGCACTGCAATCTGGAGCCTTGAGCAGAGCAGCTGTGCCCGCCCCGCAAGATCTCTGCCTCCCTCCCTGCTGACAAGATCCCTATACTGCAGCCCTGCCCAGAGCCTGTTGGGAAGAGTGTGGACTCTAGAGCAAGAGGTCCCACCTCCCCATTCTTTGATCAAAGAATAAAGTTTTCCTTTCCTTTTGAACCAAACTCAGTCTCATTCTGTTGACTCCAATGACACCAGGCAGGAGGACCCTTTTGGGGGCCCTAGGCAGGAGGGTCAGTAACAGTGGAAAGAGCTGTAGCTATGTGGTTTTCTTGATAGTGTCCTCCCCCAATTCTCTCAAAACTTTGGCCATCAACCTCACTGCTCTACTCACTACTGCCTCCTATTCCTCAACATTCAGTGCAAAGCTCATTCTTACCTTCACCAACCCTTTCAGCTAACTTTCCATTTCCCTTCTTTTTTCAAAAGCCCACCCTGAGTTTCTGCCTGATCTACTGATAGTTGTCCAGCCTTACTCACTGCAAATGAGGCAAGATGATGCTATAAGGCCTCTCCACTGAACAGCGTCAGCCCTCCCCTGCTTTACTTAACTGCTCCCATCTCTGTTCAGCTTCTGACCCTTGACTCCATTTTCCATGAACAGTCCTTCTCTAGTCTCTGGACTCGGTTTGGTATTTGGGGTCTGGTCTCTCAAGTTCTTATCTAATCACTGTTCATTAAGAACATGGATAATGTGTTATCATCACAGTAAAAACAAAATCTTTGTGATCAGACAAAACCAAAGACCCAACTCCCCAACTCCCCAGCTCTATGACCTTGGGTATATCATTTAATTTCCCTGAGCCTCGGTTTCATCATCCATAAAATTGGATGCAAGCTTGTGAAGGGTAAATTAATCCTTATAAAATGCTTACTCTGGTGTCTGGCATATAGCAAGCACTCTCTAAATGTCATCTATTATCAGTATTATTATTGTTGCTGTTATTGCTACTGGCTTGCCTCTCCTTCCACCAAAACCACACCACCCAATCTTGGAGGGCAGAGGTTCAGAGTTTGAGACTATCTACCGTGTAGCTATAGTTTCCAGTTCCCCTATTCCCCAACCCCTCTCCAAACACCTATGTGTATACTCTCATTTTTTGCCACATCCATCTCAGTTAAAACCTTCCCTGGGCTTCCCTGGTGGTGCAGTGGTTAAGAATCCACCTGCCAACACAGGGGACACAGGTTCGAGCCCTGGTCAAGGAAGATCCCACATGCCGCAGAGCAACTAAGCCCGTGTGCCACAACTACTGAGCCTGCGCTCTAGAGCCCGTGAGCCACAACTACTGAAGCCTGCGCGCCTAGAGCCCATGCTCTGCAACAAGAGAAGCCACCACAATGAGACACCCGCGCACTGCAACACAGAGTAGCCCCCACTCGCCCCAACTAGACAAAGCCCGTGCAGCAATGAAGACCCAACACAGCCAAAATTAAATAATAAAATAAATTTTAAAAAGAAAAGAATATATTGTTTAAAAAAAAAAACTTCCCTGCATCCCATAGTTCCCACCCTCACAGTTCCTGACAAGAGTTGTGAGGCTTGATGTAGGTGCACATTGCTACACAGGTCAGTTCTGACCATTTAGTTGCATGGATGGACCACAGATAGGAAGCAAGCCCAAGAATTCCATGCCTCCCCACAAGCAAGCTACCCAAACAGGTTACAACCTTCTACCATAAAAACCACAGGTGCCCAAGTTTATCCCATTCAGCAAGGACAGACTGAAGAAGGGACTGTTATGAAGCCCAGGGGCCCCACCTTAACAGCTCACACAGGCTCTGAATACAATGAACACCAAGCCACAACTAATGTTTGCAGCCCTAGTTTCACGAACTATCTCCCACTTTACGTGTTCTGTACCTTGCTCATTAATTCAGTTCCAATGAGCCTGGCCATGCTTTTGCTCCTCATCTTACAATGCCCTTGTTTTATTCCTCTGATTCAGTGTATTTCTCTCTTTGGCTTTGGCTGTCCTCCCAGCTGTGTTTGGTCTGTTTTTCGATTAAGTACTTACAAATTACCCTAATTAATCCCTTCATATTTATAGCCCCTGGTTTAACTCATCCATGATTCCTTCTTCCAGTGGACAGCTATCTCACACCCCCCAACTCTGACCTGTGCTAGCCCCATAGATGAGACCATGAAAAGTAGTAGTCTTTGACATACATGACTTTTCGGATAATAGTTCATTGCTTATATTTTAGATCCACAAGCAACACATTTGGGGCATGGACCCATCTACTCTGTTATCTAGAATACAGTCATTGTCTTCCTCTTCCTGATGAGATTATATCAGCTTGGATATCACTTATGGCTGTGTGGGAGGTGGCAACTGACTTACCTTGAAATCAGGATTTTTCCATCTTCAGAGAATAATGGCTAAGATCACAGTAATTAAGAGCCCAAACTCTGAAGTCAGATGACTTGGTCTAAATCCTGCCCCTGCAACTTACTACTATATTTTGAGTTTGTGTTTTTGGCTTTTGGTATTTGGGTTTTGTTTTGGTGCTATTTAAATAAACAAGATAACAAGCATCTTGATCATATAAAGTTAGAAATATCAGAATCATTCACTAAACTTTAGATATTGGCCCCTGCCCTGCTTTCTCTGCCTCTGCTTTCCTCAGCTCCTCCCTTTTGCATTCATGAATCCCTCTGCATATTGATTGAACTGCATTATTTATCTGCCATGTTTTCTGGCCCTGTGCTGGGTCACAGAGATACAGATAAGTCATGGACTCTATCTTTAAGGGTGGAGATATATATACATATACAAACAAATACATGGATTAAAATGTTAAGGGTGCTGAGACAGAGAACTTTTCAAGGTACACTGGAGCATAAGGGAGGGCACAGTGAGTTCTGCCTGAGGGGACAAAGTGGAGGAGGGTAAAATCAAGAAGTAAAGGAAGTCTTTGTGGAAAAGGTTGATGCTTGAGTCAAAACCTGAAGTTGTCCTCTTTTCACTTGCAGCCTCAGACCTGTTCCAATCCTGAGGAAATCTGAATAAGACAGTCTCCACAAATAAGCTCAGAAATGTCACCCCATGTCCTGGATTCTAGCGGCCTAGTTCCAATGGCTGGGACTTCCACATTGCCTCCTGGGTCTCTTTGTTGCCGTTAGTTAAGGAACTTGAAATTATCAGGAGTAACTCCCAAGCCCACAGTCATAGCTCTGTTGTATTTCTCCCTACCCCATAAAAGGCTCAGTTCTTAGTATTAAGCTGCAGTCTTTATCAATGTAGTATCCAAATTCGTCCCTAACACTTAAGTCCTTCTTTGAACTCCAGCACAGAGCCCCTGCTGCTTATCTTGTCCTTGTCAGCCCTCTTCTCTGGGATCTGGGCCTTGTTTTATATCCCACTTGGGTTTCTGCCATCCTCCAGAATAGCCACCCATCTACTAGGCCTGCTTGAATTCCCCACCACTGGGCCTAACTGGAAAACTCAGCCCCAACTATGTCTGGATTGCGGCTAACTTTCAATAAAGACTCTTTCTTTGACAAATTTGAGTTAGGCTCCTCTGAGCCCTCTTCTCATCCAGATCTCAACCTTGGCGCTCATCCTGTCTTTGGCTGCCCAGTCCAGTTTTAGCAAGAATTCTGCTAAGTAAGTTTAGTGACAGTCCCCCACCCTTGATATCTGAGCACCCTTGACATCTGATCAAGTTCCTCATCCTCTACCTTTGCTGTGTAAGTCCTTGGTCTGCCTTTAGCAAGAATCATGCCAGGTCAATTTAGTAGAAATCCCCCTACCCTTGATGGCTCCTCTTAGTAATTTTCCATCCACTGACACCCTTACCCTGCTCCTTGGTTATAAATCCCCACTTGAACTTGCTGTATTTGGAGTTGAGCTTGATTTCTCTCCCCAGTTGCAATAGACTGGACCCCTATTACAAATAGTCTTGAATAAAGTCTTCCTTATCATTTTAACACATGTCAGAATAATTTTTTCTTTAATACTTGTCATGACCTTTGGACAATAACCACAGACAGCCCAGGGCCCAGCTGTCCTTCTGGTCTACTCTAGGAATCCGGTCTCATTCCAGCTCCTCCTCACCAGCCCCAAGCTGACACATGTGCATCAATACAGCTTAGGTAGGGAATTCCCTGGCGGTCCAGTGGTTAGGACTCCACGCTCTCACTGCCAAGGGCCTGGGTTCAATCCCTGATGGGGGAACTAAGATCCCACAGCCTCACAGCCAAAAAAAAAAAAAAAATACAGCTCAGGTAGAGCCACCTGTAAATATGGATCTGGAGAATATGAGCCAATTCTATTCCAACCAACATTACCTAATTCATTCAGTCAATCAGATAATCAAAACATATGAATAAATTTAAATAGTTTCTAAACATAAATATATTTTCAAAGAGGTTCCTTATTTGTGTTACAGATATAAACAAAATACATACACTCAAGGCATAAATTATCTGTCTTGTGCTCTTCTGAATAAAAAAATCACAGTGGATACAGATCTTTGATGTTCCAATGGTGCCATAAACAAATTCACTGGTCTGTTTTTGGACAAAGAATTATCTGGTTTTTTGGTTTTTTTTGCGGTACGCAGGCCTCTCACTGTTGTGGCCTCTCCCGTTGCGGAGCACAGGCTCGGGATGCGCAGGCCCAGCGGCCATGGTTCACAGGCCCAGCCGCTCCGCGGCATGTGGGATCCTCCCAGACCGGGGCACGAACCCGTGTCCCCTGCATCGACAGGCGGACTCTCAACCACTGTGCCACCAGGGAAGCCCTATCTGAAATTTTATCTCTTGCATTTTGTTGTTAGTAGAGAGACTTTATTGTAAAAGCCTCCTCACCTAGAGCTCTGGTCATTTTTTGTGTTTTATTCATCTCTTTCATTTGGCTTCAAGTAAGGTAAGGACTAGATAAAATTCAAAATTTACTGAATTTTATGTTAATACCAGGTCCAGAATTTCATTCTTGAATATCTCCCTTCATTGGGGTTGTTACTGAAGCGTTTTGAAGGAAATGGCGGGTCAGCCATTCATTGGTTCTCATGGCTTTGCAGTGGAGGCAGGGCCTTTCCCTGATTTGGCAACTTCCCATATTCCTTTGCCTCTGAGCTATTTTTCTCTTCTTAATACTGGCTGGTGATTGGTGGTGTTCACTTTCACTCTCCTTCCAAGAGGAGGCTCCCGAGTTAGATACTTCACTCTCACACTCAGTAGTATCACTGTCAGGTTGTGTCTGATACACCCGGCTGAATTCAGAATGGTGCCTCGCTCGTCTTTGTTCAAGATATGCATTGACCAAAGCCACTTCTGAGTCAGTTACAAGAGGAAGTTGGTTCTGCTTTGGTTTTGTCATCATTTGCAAAGAATCCCAGGCACCATCTTTGTTTTGCCGCTTATAGGAAGTATCTTTGCTTGCTAACAACAATGAAACAAATCAACAAGTTAGGCACATTGCTGGTTACTATAATCTCATCTTACCTAAAAAGGAAGCCTATGGTGTGGGCTCACTCTTTGCTGCCATTTGCCAAGCCACCACTTTTCCCCACTCATTTGCAAGTGTTGGCAGCTGACTTCATTTTCCAGTACCATACCAAAACTGCTAAAAACCAAAAGGGTCAGATAGATGCTTGACCTATTACTTTTGAAGTTTCATGGACCCTTGATATAATATCAAAGGAAAGGTCTCCAAACTTTTCCAGAGAAGGACCTTTTTACCTTTGCCTTGACGGCTTAAAGATGCGTTTATATGAATGTGATTTGGGTAGCAGAAAACTAAAAAGGATCTTCTCTTTATACACTGGTGTGCTGGAGTTGGCTCACACCAGCCAGTTCACAAGAACTGATAAACTTTCAGGAATTTTGCAAGATGGCTGTTAAACACAGTTATTGGTAAAAATTAAATTGTATAAACTTACCACTAAATCAATTTGTTACAAATAAATGTAATAAATACTCAAAACTCATCACTTCCTAAATTATTTTACTAGATTTTATTGTGAGGTTTGCTCTTGAAGCTACTATTTATGTCTGTTGTCTCTGGATATCAGAAATACTATGCAATGATGTGCTACTGTGCATCTCTTCCTAACTCCTATGTTCAGTGACATCATGTTGGTAACCTGAAATTAGTTTTGGTGGGATAAAAATCAACAAGCACTAAGAATCAGGTCTTCATTTATGGTTTTCTTGATTGTCTAGACTTAAAGTAATGGAGAACATGTTACTGACATAGATTACATTTAAAGGTGTCATGCCTATAGCCGCTATATTGTGAATAGCACCCAAAAATGAGGAAATATTCTTCCAGAGTATTCTAAAACTATTATCCAGCTCAACAAAGATGTCACACACATCATTAACAACCAAGTTCAGTTCCAACATACATCTTTCTGTTTCTTTCATCTTACTCCTTAACTTAAAGGAAAGTATCAATAACATGCATATTAGAACTACACTCATTCATCTATTGCAGCTATAGTTTGGCTAAGGCTATAATCAAAGAAAGTATTTTGTGAGAATCAGTGGCCTATATGGAATTTACCATAAAGTGTATTATATGTTTTATTATTTGTAAATTGTCTGATATACATCCTTTATGTTAGCAAAATCTTTTAAATGATATATACACACATTTTTGGAGAGCCAGTTGTTAGACATTTATCAGCACACCACTATTTATAGGTTATTGAAAAAGATGTCATATATAGCTCATAGTTCTGTGGTAACATTAGCAATAAACGTGTGTGAAAGGCAAGCTGTGTGACGGGAGAATGCTGAGGAATGAAAAGACAGCTTGAGCTCTACCTACCAGTAATTTATAGCCTCTAGCAGCTTTGCTGAAGTAGCTAAGCAGTCCTTCTGCACCAAAGCAAGGTGTTCATCCAGTGGGCCACCACAGGTCTGGGGAGGCCCTATAACACTCTTGGCTATTTACCTCTGTTGTTTGCTTTCCACACACAACACATATTTCTCTCATCATAGTCCAATATCAAATATGCACTGGCTCTCACCTTTACTTAGCGAACTGCTTGTCCCATTGTCTTCATTCTTCTTCTTCTCAGACATCTGTTTCAGAAATATCGATTAGTAATAGTGATCTCAGTTGGTTGTTTTTCCCTCGTATTTACTTGTTAAGAAACACTATTGCCTTGGGCCCTTTGACAATGTCTAATTTTAAACAGTGCAGTTCAATAAATACTTACTGAGTTCCTATTATTGTGATCCTACTTCTGCTGCCCATTAAGAAGACCATGCTTTGATAGCAGGATCTACCAAAATTTTTTTTTTTTTTTTTTTTTTACCTGAGCTATATTTTACTAGTAGCTAAAGACACACTCAGCAATTATTTCTTCAATCCAAAAATCTCCTGCTATGCAAGGGTCTTAGATCATCTCCAATACTATCGGCACACATAACCCATCAGAGTGGTAAGAGTATAGGATTATCACCTGAGACAGATTAGCTTGATCCTCAAAATGACTGATAAGAAGTGACCTTTCCTATGTCATAAAAATAGGAACTTTCTGGCTTTTATGTTCCTCTTTTATGTAGATTGAAAAATGAAAGGAATATGAAATACTCTGCGATCTGCCATTTTAATCCTGCAGCTTCTTGCACTAGACCATATAAATAATGAAACAGAATGTTTCTAATGGAATATTTTTCTAAGGAAAGACAAGGTCTGATAATGTTTTCCAAGTTTAAAGAGTCTAGCCATATACCATGATACTTTTTTTTTTTAAGAAGTCAGAATGAGGAAATTTTTTTTTTAATTAATTAACTTTGCTTTTTATTTTGGGCTGTGTTGGGTCTTCGTTTCTGTGCGAGGGCTTTCTCCAGTTGTGGCAAGCGAGGGCCACTCTTCATCACGGTGCGCGGGCCTCTCACTGTTGGGGCCTCTCTTGTTGCGGAGCACAGGCTCCAGACGCGCAGGCTCAGTAGTTGTGGCTCACGGGCCCAGTTGCTCCGCGGCATGTGGGATCTTCCCAGACCAGGGCTCGAACCCGTGTCCCCTGCATTAGCAGGCAGATTCTCAACCACTGCGCCACCAGGGAAGCCCTACCAAAATGTTTTGAACCCAGCAAAATGGAACAAAGATTGAGAGAGAATAATACTGATGAGAAGCTATTAGTTACAAAGTTTTCTTCTACTCACTGATTTTATAGAGAAATATCGTTTAAATGTCATTTAAAAACAGGTATGATAGTACTAGGATTAGTTCTAAATTACTTTTTTTTTTTTTTTGGCCATAATGTACAGCTTGTGGGATCTTAATTCCCCGACCAGGGATCAAACCCACACCCCTTGCAGTAGAAGCACGGAGTCTTAACCACTGGACCGCCAGGGAAGTCCCTTTACTTTTTAAAGGACATTTTATCAGGTCATGTTATGATAATTCTTTAAGATCTTTATATGAATTCATAGACTTATATCTCCTAAATCCTTCCGAAACTTTCCTCCACAATGCAACCATAATATATTACCTGTGAATATGGCAACTAGAAGAAATTGATTTCTTTGAATACTTCCAATTTCAAATATTCTGCCCCAATATTCCATAAATATATTTGTCCCATTTTTCACGTGTCCCACTTTTTGATGCTAAAAACGGTTTTGCTAAAAGATACACATACAAAGCAACTCTTTCAAAATATATCAAGTATGTTAGAAATACTCATAACACTTTTGGCACATAATAATTCTGGGAATCTATCACTGGGAAATAAACTCCAAAAGAGAGAAAGTTTTATGTATAGAAATATTTATCCCAATGTAATTAGGGTAATATAAATACAAAACTCAAAAGTAGGCTCAGACTTCCCAGGTGGCACAGTGGTTAAGAGTCCGCCTGCCAATGCAGGGGACAAGGGTTCGATTCCTGGTCTGGGAAGATCCCACATGCTGTGGAGCAACAAAGCCTACGTGCCACAACTACTGAGCCTGTGCACCACAACTACTGAAGCTCTCATGCCTAGAGCCTGTGCTCCACAACAAGAGAAGCCACTGCAGTGATAAGCCCACACACCGCAACAAAGAGTAGCCCCTGCTCACCGCAACTAAAGCCTACGCGCAGCAATGAAGACACAATGCATCCAAAAATAAATATATTAATTTTCTAAAAAGGAGGCAATGGTTAAATAAATTATGATGTAATCATACAATATATAGTTGTAAAAAGTATAATAAAAGTATGTTCTAACATGAGGAAATAAATGTTATAATATTAAGTTAAAAATCAAGATGCAAATTTATAAATGCCGTATGATCGCAAGTTAGCTAAAAATATGAAAAGAAAAAGACTAAGGGATGAAGTGGCTTTGAGTGTTGAAACTGATTTTTTTCCTTCTAATTCTTCAAATTGTCTACAATTAGGGAAAAAATAAATTTATGTAGAAAGTCATACTGCCTCTGGGTTGAAAAGTACCACACTTGGTTATTCATAACTGCAATCTAAGATCTTTGGTCCATTCCTTTCTTAATACCTGATCTCCACAATGGTAGGCAAGTTTCTCTAACGAGGTACCTCTTTGCTTTTTGGGTTACTGAAATCATTCTCTGAAAGCTTTCAGTGAAATCCTCTTTTAAGATACCTGTTTTTTAAAAATGTTTTTGGGTGGCCTTATTTTAAATTTAAAATGCATAGAGATGATTATTAAAATATTAGAAGTTTATGAACCTTAAAAAGTTAACAGTAGTTGATTATTTCTATATAGTCTGGAGTGGTTTTTATTTCATTTTTTCTACTTTCCTATAATGTCCACATTTTCTATAATGGGTACTTTTGTAATTCGGGGGGAAAGTGTTTTAAAACACTTATTAGGTTTATATCTTTTTCATGGAAAGCTTCCATATTTGATGTCAAATCAAAATGTAATCACAAAATCAAAAGAAAGATTTTACATCAAGCTAAGTGGAATCATATGAACTGTGGTTACCAAAAGCATTTTATTAAGTGTCTTTGTGTGTGACTCAGCTGAGTGAAAACAGCAGAAGTGCCTGCCCTGAAGTGTAGGGTAGGACAGTGGTGAGTTCTGGGCTATGGCTCTGCCTTTCTTCCATTGTGATTTTACCAAGCCACTTAACACCTCCTAAGCTCAGTTTCCACATATGCAAAAAGAAGAGCCTGGACTGGTTTTGTTTGGAAAAATTCTAGCACTAGCTGTCTGAACAAACACTAAAAATATATATAAACTAAATATAGTATATATAATCTCTGAGAGCAAAAGGGTACATGCATCTTAGATAGTGGCAAATCCAGAGGAAATCAGTGTGCTTCATGTTTGAGGATAATTACCACCACATTTCCATCACGCTTTTACCATTACTTCAAGGTTTGTAAATAAATGTTCATAATTTAGCAGAGAAAATGAAGTTCAAAGTGAAGGGAAAATTCCATCCTTTTTGACTAGCTCTCATGTGGTTCTCAGATTTCAAATCTGGGACCCTTTAGAAGAAGGAGTTGAGTGGATTATAGTTGCCATAAGGGTACAAAGTGAAAGACAAAACCTCTAAGATAATTAAGGTTTTAATCAGCACTGAATAGATATAATTCAACATTTCAACTATGCTATGAAACAAACACATGATATGGCAGGAAACCTGGGCCTATTCTCCTCTCTGTCATAACCACTCACATGACATTGGACAAGTCACTTAATTTCTTTGGGCTTTATCAATAAAAAAACAAAGGATAGATACTGATATCTTACTTGCCTACAAGCAGGAGTCTGGACCATAAGCTCTCTTGAGGTCCTTGAAGCTCAGGGCTCTATGACTCCAAAAGCTGATGCAAGCAAGGGAGCAGAGAAAGAACTTAGACCTCTCAAGGGGGTCTTCATGATGAAATTGCCAAGAATCAATTTCAATTTTTTGTTAATTTTCTAAAGTAGCTTTTCTTGCCAGGCTAGACAAATCCAATGTACTTAGCTAGGGAGTCTAAGACATGTATAAGCTATCACTATTCTAAATATTCTTTTGGCAAAGTATCTATCTTAAGCATTTAGACTTTAGATGAAACTTCTTTTTAGGGGGAGGAGGTGATGAGGGGAAGTCTTTGATTATTACAACGGAATCCAGCTGGCATAGACATAACAAGCCTCCTCTCCATCTAGAGCTGATAACAGCATTCAGCCTAGCTGATCATTGCCAGCCTAGTGCTCTGGCTGTAATGCTAAATGGTGGTGGTTTTATTTTTTGAGTTTTTTTTTGCGGTACGCGGGCTCTCACTGCTGTGGCCTCTCCCGTTGTGGAGCACAGGCTCGGGACGCGCAGGCTCAACAGCCATGGCTCACGGGCCCAGCCGCTCCGCGGGATGTGGGATCTTCCCGGACTGGGGCACGAACCTGTGTCCCCTGCATCGGCAGGTGGACTCTCAACCACTGCGCCACCAGGGAAACCCAGTGGTGGTTTTATGAGTCATCGGCCTGGTATTAATGGTCAGCAAGGATTCCACATCAGCGATTTATAAGACCTCAGTTACTCATAATATGTGGGAGCATCACAGCCCTGATTAAGTGGGCTATCTCACTCCTTAGGATGGCATTTTTTCCCCTAGTAGGTGGTCTAGAGTGGTGACGTTAGCTCTGTTTAGTTTAGTTCTGTATCTTTTTCTACGTGGAGAATGTAATGCCTCATTCTAAAAACCCCAAATCCTACAACATGTATCCTATAAATATGACAACTTCTGTATCTTTGATTAGAATTACACAGCTACAAAAGGAATATGGAGGTCATTAACCAGTAGGGAAGTTTATCCCAGTATTACTTAGCATTTGGACAAACTGAGAACAACCTAAATATCTCAAAATTGCAGATTTGTTATGGTGCAACCATAAGACAAAATTATGTAGTCGTTAAGAGTGCTGCTATGTAAATATAATTTGAGGAATGATTACAATATAATATTAAGTTTAAAAAAGCAGGTTATAAAAATATATAAAATATAATGCCAACCATCTAAGATCAAAGACAGACAGATGAAGAGAGATATACTGTGATACAGAAAAAGAAAAAAACTAGAAGAACATACTCCAAAATGTTAACAGTGGTTATCTCTAGGAAATAGGATTACAGTCGTTTAAATTTTCTTCTTCATCCTTTTCTATATTCTTGGGTTCTCTAGAATGATACTGCATTATTTTTAAAACTAGAAGACAAACTTTTAGAAAGTAGTTTCACCAATGTAAAATAAATTTATTTTATGGAAAATCCCCTAGTATAAATATATTATTTAAAATGAAAAAAGATATCCTACCCAGACAGAAGCCCGAAAGAAGAACCAATATAATGGTTGGGAGAAGACCAATATAATGACAAAATACCAAAGCAGGAAGATCCCTATTGTCTCACAAGAGTCACCCTTCTGGCATTCATAATCTTGATTTGGAATGGTAAAACTTGTAGGTATGGGGGGAGGATCCACCTCCCAAAATAAAGAAAAAAGGTCTCCCATGATGGCTTCTTGCTTTGAAAATAAAACACGCTCAAAGGGATGAAGAAGACTGGGAAGTACTTCACTCCATGTGTACGACAACTTCCTTGACAACCTATTATGACATATTCTTCAGTAACTATGACAGGAACTGACAAACATTTCTTGGATTACTAAGTTTTTGGAAGATCTGTCTAAATCACTTCTATGAAAGTTTAAGGTATATGCCCCATATCTCAATATGGTGCATTCTGCCATAATCTTTTTTTTGTCCTGAAACTTGTATACACAGTATTTTCTTTAAATACAGTATTTTAGGGCTTCCCTGGTGGCGCAGTGGTTGAGAGTCCGCCTGCCGATGCAGGGGACACGGGTTCGTGCCCTGGTCCGGGAACATCCCACATGCCGCGGAGCGGCTGGGCCCGTGAGCCATGGCCGCTGAGCCTGCGCGTCCCGAGCCTGTGCTCCGCAACGGGAGAGGCCACAGCAGTGAGAGGCCCGCGTACTGCAAAATAAATAAATAAATAAATACAGTATTTTAATGTCTTTTTTTTTTTTTTTTTGGCTGTACCACATGGCATGCAGAACTTGCCCGACCAGGGATCGAACCCATGCCCCCTGCACTGGAAGCACAGACCACCAGGGACCACCAGGGAAGTACTTTAATGTCTTTAAAATCTAAGTCTCTGAGGTATCCATTTTTTTCAGTCTCTTTGATATATATCATATCATTGTAAATTAACATACAGAGTTCTAATGTATTATTGACTGAATTGTGTTCCCCAAAATGCCTATGTTGAAGCCCCAAGCCCCAATTTGGCTATAACTGGAGATAGGGACTTTAAAGAGGTAATTAAGGTTAAATGAAGTCATAAGGATGGGGACCTAATCCAAAATGACTCTTGTTCTTATGAGAAAAGGAAGAGACATAAGGGATGTGCAAACACAGGAAAAAAAGGCCATGTGAGGACACAGAGAGAAAGGGGCCATCTGCAAGCCAAAAGACACAAGGCTCAGGAGAAACCAATCCTGCTGGCACCTTGATCTCAGAGTTTCAACCTCTACAACTGTGAAAAAATTAATTTCTGTGGTTTAAGCCACGCAGTCTGTGGTATTTTGCTATGGCAACACTAGTAAACTAATACATAATGCCAACAATACATCTAATTTAGGTAGTAGTCATGTTCCTTTTTAAGCCTTGAATAAATGCATAGTAATTCATAGATTACATTAAGAGGGAAAACATAGATGTACCTGTTGTGAATTACATCAAACATGCACAATTTCTGCTTACGAAAGAGTCAGACATGGGTTGGGGAGGAAACTCGTATTCTAATTTTGACTCTATATTTGCACAATTTTCAAGTTAGTTCATCTCTATATCTAAAACTAGAGCAAAACACCATTGCTGCTAAGGCAATCTAAAAAGTATAAAAACTCCACTTCAAAAAAATTGGTTAGATCTTTAAGAGCACAGCATACCTGCAGATTTTCATTAACATGCAATACCACGTGGAAACTTCATTTTCTTCTATTGGACCTTAGGAGCATTTTAGGAAAAAATTTTGGTCACTGGGACGTACAAGATGTAACAATCCGTTAGCTTATTATGACACGGCATGATGTTTTTATTAGAGGCACACTTTGCATCCCCACGAGCAAGTCTCCAGACCCTGCGCACGCATCCTGGACCATGCCGGTCTGCTTTAGGCCCTCGTCGCCTCCCCCAGGAAGCTTGCGGGGATCCAGGGCTGGGCCCGCCGCGACTCCTCGGGGCTCACTGCGCCCCACCTCACCTGCCTTTCTAGTGAACCTACCGGCCTCCCCCGGGTTAAGCTCCTCCAAGTGGTAACCAGGGAAGATTTTATTTTCACATCCTCGCGCGGCTCAGCGGCACATTGTGGGCGTTTGCATTTGTTAGATAAAAGCAAACTGAACTCCCTGATGAACCTTTTCCTCAGGATTAGAAATTCTTCCAAAGAATATGCAGGAAAAGTAAAGTGGTTTTTTTAGGAAAAAACCCCTCAAAACCACTAAACTTTAACAAAACAATTTGGTTTTTCTTGTTACTGCTGCACCCTCGTTACACGGATATTTTAGAATTTACATCGGGTCAGAACACTTAATTTTTTTTTTTTTTTTTTAACACAGAGGTATGAGAAATGCTTTGTCATTGCTGATGGTGTCTGGACCCATCACCAAGTCCTCTGTATCCTACACTTGGCCACCCTGCTTAATAAAATCTACTTTAAAATGTGTCCATAGGGCTTCCCTGGTGGCGCAGTGGTTGAAAATCTGCCTGCCGATGCAGGTGACGCGGGTTCGTGCCCCGGTCCGGGAAGATACCACATGCCGCGGAGCGGCTGGGCCCGTGAGCCATGGCCGCTGAGCCTGCGCGTCCGGAGCCTGTGCTCCGCAACGGAAGAGGCCACACCAGTGAGAGGCTCGCGTACCGCAAACAACCAAAAAAATGTGTCCATAAGCGCCCTAAGGAAGCTAAAGTTATATTAGTATATAGAAATTCAGCTTCTTACACTTATTACTTTTTACTGCGGGATCAGAACCTGGTCTGAATTTTTGCTGCTCAGCTTCCTCCCCTCACCTGAGCAGGCGCCACAAATCCAACGGCCGTTTCCCTGGTAACGCTCCTAGCCCCTATCCCTCCCCCACTCCCCTCTTCTCGCGAGAAGAGAGAGTCTCGTTCTTCCTGTAACTAGCTCCACAAGCCGGTCGCTTTCGCCTTAATGCTTGGCTTCGCGCATGTGCAGTGGAGAGTGGCGCGAGCCAGCCGTTTGCGGGCGAAGAACGCGGTGCGTTTTCGGGGTCATCTGTGGTGTTTGGACTCTTGAGTCGACGCGGGCCGTGGGAGTTAACGTGCGTGCGGACCTGCCGAGGGTTCAGCCAAAGGGGAGTGTGGCCAGACCTCCCACTACCCGTGGTGGAAGGGAGGAAAGAAGCCGTAAAGTTTGTGCTGCTAGAGCCAGGGAGGGAAGCTCTCCGCCTTGGGTAGTGTTGACTCGGGGGCAGGGTGGCGGGAAGGGTACTGCTCTTACTCTGTGGGATACGACTCCATATATCTGGAACAAGTCTTAACACTTGTCTGCAAGAGATGAGGCCTAGGAAAATAGAGGAAATAATAAATCCTAATGTGGACCAAAACTGCGCACTCTCCCCAACTCACCCGGATCCCCTTCACACCATGAGTACTCTCCCTTCTCAAACTTAAATCCTTATATTTTATCAGCAACACGAATCAGAGATCTCTGGCGTGTGTCGGTCGTGTGCAGAGTTGTTAAATAAAGATCATAGGCAGTTAATGACTTATGCACGAGCATGTGGAAGGAGAGTAATGACATATCTTATTTGGAATACTTTCTCCCAAAACTTGGTATTTTGAATTTCTTATAGCCCTTGGCCTAGTCCTTGTGACATATTCCAAAAACACAACAGGGCGTAATTGCAAACATAACCACTAACCCTTAAATTACAAAATAAGATATTTTTCTTTATTGTAAGTGTTAAATTATTCTCTGAAGGAAACAGCCAGTTCTCTGTTGATTACAATGTGGTGCCAATGAAGCTGTAATTTAGGGTTCCTTTTTCATATACTATTAAAGTTAGAAAAAGTTAGGAAAGACATTTGAAGATGAGGAAAAGTAGATGCAATTTTTAGTTACCTTATAACAAGTTTGATTTCTTAAATGGAGTAGTTTCTTTTAATTAATTCTTGTGCTTTTTGATTTTGAACAGATGCAAGGGGAGCCAAACCCTAGTGCTTCCCTTATTGACAGAACCATCAAGATGAGAAAAGAAACAGAAGCTAGGAAAGTGGTTTTAGCCTGGGGACTCCTAAATGTATCTATGGCTGGAATGATATATACTGAAATGTAAGTTAATTAGCCAAAAAAGGAGGAAAAAGTGAAAATTTAAGAGGCCAATGGTTGGTTCCACAGGTTTTGTGTTTGTTTTGATTTTTGGTGTGGTTTTGTTTTGTTACTATTTTTTAATTTTTTCAGGACTGGAAGAATGTATAGTTTATATTATAATGTGAGATACTGGCCCCTCTGGTATATAGGTAAGTAATTAATTTTCACTGCAATGTAGTTACTCCCAGTGAAAAACTGTGTTCCAGTTTAATTCAGCTTAGTATTCATTCCTTTATTTGACAAATATTTGAGTGCCTGCTGTGTTCCCAAAACTGGGAATACACCAGGAAGGGAACAAGGAATATTCTAGTAGAAGAGACAATCAAATTAATAATATGATTCCAGATAATCATGAGTTCTGTGAAGAAAAATAAAGTTTGGAGCTGGTAGATTTGTGTTTGTATTTGTCTCCCTGAATTGCCTTCCCTACTTCTCTACTTTTTCACCTTTCAAGATCAACCCGATTTCTAATCCATTGATGGCTTCCTCAGTTTCCTCATCCTTCCTCTCTGTCTGCTCTTCAGTAGTCCTTGGGTACAAAGGGTCCTTATGGCCATTGAAGTAAATTCCAAAGTCTAATACATACATTAAGCTAAAGTCTGTGATAGGGAAGTGGTGTGGCAAGAGGAAGAGCAAGAGTTTTGGAATCTGCATACCTGAATTAGAATCATGACTTCAGTAACTAGCTGTGAGCTACTGCAGAAGTCACTTGACTTCTTTACAACTGGTGGTTGATCTTTAAAACGAAGGTGAAAATGTTTACTGTAAAAGCTTGTAAGGATTAGTGATAATATTTTGAAACTCACTGGTAAATGCCCTACACATAATAGACATTCATTAAGTGAAGTGGTAACTCTTAGGAATAAGAAGATAGTTTTCAATTTTGTTGTTGTTAATCTGCTAAAGTATGCATGGTTTTGTTTCCCCCCTTTAAATGTTCCACCCCCCTTTTAAAAAATAAATAAATTGTTCTCTTGCAGAGCTTGCCCTTGGATTTCTCTTCAGCCTAAATGCTTTATTTGATTTTTGGAGATATTTCAAGTACACTGTGGCACCAACAAGTCTGGTTGTTAGCCCTGGACAGCAAACACTTTTAGGGTTGAAAACAGCTGGTAAGTGTTTCATATCTTTTGCAAAGGTGGGTGAAAGGTTGTCAATAAATCCTTCTCAATTTAATTTTCTCTTCTCATAGACTCAGCTAGAAGGGACTTCTAAGGCCATCTGGTTCAACTGTATTAAACAATTCTACAATAAATGGTCTTAAGATCAATGATTATCTTTCCTATTTATATAAATTGAGTAACATTCACAGTCTCATGGAAGTTTGTTCCATTGTTTAATTACTGTTAAAATTAAATGACTAACTTTTGCTACATTAAAGCCAATTTCTTATTTTGAACTCTATGGAAATGGTAAACAACCACTTATGTCCTTTGGTAGTAATACTTTATGTAATTTAACAACCAGGTCACTCTATTACTTGCCCTTTTCCTGAAGGAAAAGATTCAGTTCATGAAATCTGTTTTCATAGAAATTTTACTTATACTTACACACAATTATTTGTTTGTTCCTTCTAGTTGTACAGACTACTCCTCCACGTGATCTGGCAGCACCCCAAATCCCTCCCTCTCCACCTTCTCCTTCAATTCAGGGTCAGAGTGTATTAAGTTATAGCCCATCTCGCTCACCCAGTACCAGCCCCAAGTTCACCACCAGCTGTATAACTGGATACAGCCCTCAGCTACAAGGTCTGTCATCAGGTGGCAGTGGTTCTTTTAGCCCTGGAGTGACCTACTCACCCATCAGTGGTTATAACAAGGTAATGACTCTTTTCTCTTGGCCAATCACATTACCATTTTAGAATTGGGAGGTTTGAATTGAAAATCATCTAGTGAGTCTAAACTCCTTGTTTTATCGATGAAGAAACCCAGGACCAGTGGATAATTGACTTGCCCAAATTGCACATTTAAGAGCTAAGAATAGAAGCCAGATTTCCTGGCAGCAATTAGAAGTTCTTTATATCACATCTTAAAACAAAAGAAAAGATTTAGCTTTTGAAAAGATAACGAACTGAGGTTCACCATCTAGGATCTTTCTGCAGTCTTTAAAACAAGTTGAAATTATGATGATTTTCTACTTTAGTTTCCTTTGCTCATGTTTTCCCTCTTTCTTTGCTTCTTTATGTGCAACTTTTATATATCCTTATAGAATATTAATACTTTTCATCATACTGGAGTATCTTCTAAGCTAGAAACTGGGATTGTCATGTAACTTGACTCTTGAGTATGAATTACTCAACAGGATTAGAAACCTTCATACCATCTCCCACAGTAAAGTGGACTTTTGTTTTAATTTTTAGGCTTGATAGAAACAAAATTGACAAATTTGAAATTGTGACTCCTGCCTGATACATAAGGCTATAAAATAGGCGTTAAAAGAGGGATGGTCACATTTTCAAGTACTTTTTTTTGGCCACACCACATGGCTTGCAGGATCTTACTTCCCTGACCAGGGATTGAACCCGTGTTCCCTGCAGTGGAAGCACGGAGTCCTAACCACTGGACCGCCAGGGAATTCCTGGGATGGTAACATATTCAGATGCTGACACTAGTTAGACTAATATCTCTATAGTTAAATGAGAAATGTCTGGAAATGAAATCAACACATTGTCTGCCCTTACCCTTTTACATAATATTTCTTTGTCATGAAATTCCATACTACTGGTTACCTAATAATAATTTTGGCAAGTAATGGAATTTAGAAAATTTTGTATAAGTTAAATATTATGAGGGTAATTCATAACCCATAGGTAAATATGACTTTTTAAAATAGTTTTACTTTGTTTTCATGGGAAAAGTACCATATGATCATTACGGAAAGTTAGGAAATTAGTAGAAAAAAATCACTCATCATCCTACCACCCAAACATAATTTCTGTTTAATGGCTACTTAATACTCGTCTAGTGGATATACCCTAGTTTACTCTTGAATATTTAAGTTATATTTATTTCTTAAAAATTATTATTAGTATCTACTAATTAGCTCTGTACATAAAGCTCATAACATTGCTTAATTATCTTGTTTTCTACTATATTATAACCTTGAGCACAAGATTATGTGTTTTTACTCATCTTTGTTTCCTTAGCACAGTGTATGGAATATAGATGCTGTATGTGTCTGTTGAATCAAAGTAATACTTTGGAAAAATTAATGAAATTAATAATTATTTTTCTGGAGAAAAAAATGCTAAAATTGATACAGCCACTATGGAGAACAGTATGGAGGTTCCTTAAAAAACTAAAAACAGAACTACCATAGGACCCAGCATTCCCACTACTGGGCAGATACCCTGAGAAAACCATAATTCAAAAAGAGTCATGTACCAAAATGTTCATTGCAGCTCTATTTACAGTAGCCAGGACATGGAAGCAACCTAAGTGTCCATCAACAGATGAATGGATAAAGAAGGTGTGGCACATATATACAATGGAATATTACTGAGGCATAAAAAGGAATGAAACTGAGTTATTTGTAGTGAGGTGGATGGACCTAGAGACTGTCATACAGAGTGAAGTAAGTCAGAAAGAGAAAAACAAATACCATGTGCTAACACATATATATGGAATCTAAAAAAAGAAAAAGAAAAAATGGTCAGAAGAACCTAGGGGCAAGATGGGAATAAAGATGCAGACCTACTAGAGAATGGACTTGAGGATACAGGGAGGGGGAAAGGTAAGCTGGGACAAAGAGAGTGGCATGGACGTTTATACACTACCAAACGTAAAATAGATAGCTAGCGGGAAGCAGCCACATAACACAGGGAGATCAGTTTGGTGCTTGTGACCACCTTGAGCGGTGGGATAGGGAGGGTGGCACGGAGGGAGACACAAGAGGGAAGAGATATGGGGACATATGTATATGTATAACTGATTCACTTTGTTATAAAGCAGAAACTAACACACCATAGTAAAGCTATTATACTCCAATAAAGATGTTAAAAAAAAATAAAATGGTAAAATTGACAAAGTAGTAGAAAACCTAAATAAATCAAGGAAGAAAATTTAAAAACTATTAATCAAATACATCCACAGAACACATTAGGGCCCAGAAGTTTTACCATTGAGTTCTTTTAAATTTTCAAGAAACAATTACTTTTTAAACTTTTGATAATGGAAATTTTCAAACACACACAATAATGAAGGGACAAGTATAGTGAACTCCTGCGTATCTATTACCCATCTTCAACAGTTGTCAACATTTTGCTATTGTATGAACAGATCGTTCTGATCCAATAAAACATGTTAGAAGTGTAAGCTCCAGAGTTAGAAAACTGGAGGAGATTGGTTCAAGATGGCAGAGTAGAAGGACATGTGCTCATCTCTTCTTGTGAGAGCACTGAAATCATAACTAACTGCTGAATAACCATTGAAAGGAAGACGCTGGAACCCACCAAAAAAGATACCCCACAACCAAAGACAAAGGAGAAGCCACACTGAGACAGTAGGAGGGGTGCAATCACGATAAAATCAAATCCCATACCCACCAGGTGAGCAACCGGCAAACTGGAGAACAATTATACCACAGAACTTCTCCTACTGGAGTGAAAGTTCTGAGCCCCATGTTAGGGGGTCTGGCAACATGAGTAGGAATCCCCAGAGAATCTGACTTTGAAGGCCAGCAGGATTTGGTTGCAGGACTTCCATAGGACTGGGGGAAACAGAGACTCCACTCTTGGAGGGCACACACAAAGTCTTGTGTGCACCAGGACCCAGGGGAAGGAGCAGTGACCCCATAGGAGACTGAACCAACCTACCCACTAGTGTTGGAGGGTCTCCTGCAGAGGTGGGGGGTGGCTGAGGCTTACAGTGGGGACAGGGGCACTGGCAGCAGCAGTTCTGGGAAGTACTCATTGGCGTGAACCCTCCTGGAGGCCGCCCCACCATATATCCTGTAGGCTCCAGTGCTGGGTCACCTCGGGCCAAACAACTAACAGGGAGGGAACACAGCCCCACCCATCAGCAGACAAGTTTTATTGAGCATGGCCCTGCCCACCAGAGAAAGACCCAGTCCCTCTTAGATAGCCTCATCCACCAGAGGGCAGACAGCAGAAGCAAGAGCTACAATCTTTCAGCCTGTAGAACGAAAACCACAATCACAGAAATTTAGACAAAATGAAAAAGCAGAGGATTATGTCCCAGATAAAACCCCAGAAAAACAACTAAATGAAGTGGAAACAGGCAACCCTCCAGAAAAAGAATTCAGAATAATGATAGTGAAGATGATCCAGGATCTCGGAAAAAGAATGGAGGCAAAGATTGAGAAGATGCAAGAAATGTTTAACAAAGACCTAGAAGAACTAAAGAACAAACAGATGAACAATACAATAACTGAAATGAAAACTACGCTAGAAGGAATAATAGAATAACTGAGGCAGAAGAATGGATGAGTGACCTGGAAGACAGAATGGTGGAAATCACTGCCTTCGAACAGAATAGAGTCAGAAAACTAGAATGGTGTCCTGGTATGATCTTGAGAAGTTACCTAACCTCTTATACCTAAAATTAATACAGTAATAATATTTACCACTTATTGAGAGGATGAAATAAGGTAATATAAATGAATCATAAAATATTATGCCCCTTGAGCAAGATAAAACCAGTTAATGAAACTAACCCAAATACAGTCATAATATATATAAGGATTTAACATGTTAATTGAAATAAAAGAAAAATCAATGTGGAAGAGGATTAACCTTTTTATTTGTAAACAGCTTTAAATATTATAAATTTGTTAATCCTTAATTTATTACAAACTAATATAAATTGATCATGAAACCCCAGTAGAAAAAAATTGTCAATGTATTGGAGTAAGTAGTTAATATAATAGGTAATACTACTGACAAGTAATTGTATTTTTAAGGTGTTTAACTTAATAAGTATAAGGAAAATGCAAATTAAATATACATTTTTAAAAATTTTATATATCATAAATATTTTTAAATAGTAATGCTGATGGACACATACCAAAATAGGTATTCCTATCTATTCTCTTCTGATAGGAGTATAATTTAGTACAACATTTTCATTTAATAGAATGGAAATGTGTATTAAAAATGTTCATATGCTTTGGTCAAGTCATTTCAGTTCTAGGGATCTCCTAAAGGAAGTCATCAGAAATAAAGCTAAGATTTATGCACAAAGATGCTGATCATAACATTACTCACAGTAACCAAAAATTTTAGACAATCCAAGTGTCTAGAAGATAAGAATGTAAAAATAAATTATGATAGATTTGTATTATGAAGTATTATATAACTAGTAAGAATATTTACAAAGGATTTTTATAGAAAAATTGTTAACTTTAAAAAAACAATATAATGCTAAAGAGTATTACCTCAATTATATAAAAACAAAAATATATTAACATATGTACATTTAAAGAGTTGAAAATACATGAAATGTGAAAAAGGATTATAGTATCTCTAGGTGGTAGAGTTACAAGTATGGCTTATTTTCTTCATGCTTTTCATTTTTTAAAATATACATATAGGGCTTCCCTGGTGGCACAGTGGTTGAGAGTCCGCCTGCCAAGGCAGGGGACACGGGTTCATGCCCTGGTCCAGGAAGATCCCACATGCCGCGGAGCGGCTGGGCCCGTGAGCCATGGCCGCTGAGCCTGCGCGTCCGGAGCCTGTGCCCCGCAACGGGATAGGCCACGGCAGTGAGAGGCCCACATACCGCAAAAAAATATAAAATATACATATATTACTTTTTTGGAAAATAGACTGTTTTTAGAACAGTTTCAGGTTCACAGCAGAATTGAGAGGAATATAAAAGAGATTTTCTGTGTACCCCTGCCCCCCGCACAGGCACAGCTTCCCCCGCTATCAACATCTTGCTGCAGAGTTGTATGAATAGAAGAGCCTGCGCTGACACATCATTATCACCCAGAGTCCATAGTTTATATTAGCATTCACTCTTGGTGGTGTACAGTCTATGTGTCTGGACAAACATATGACATGTATCCACCATTATGGTTTCATACAGAGTAATTTCATTGCCCTAAAAATCCTTTGTGCTCTGCTTATAAATCCTCCCCCTACCCCAACCTTTTCCACAATCATACGATATGTAGCCTTTTCAAATTGGCTTCTTTCACTTAGTAATATGCATTTAAGTTTCCTCCACATCTTTTCATGGGTTGCTAGCTCATTTCCTTTAGTGCTGAATAACATTCCATCATCTGGATGTACCACAGTTTTATCCACTGACCTACTGAATGACATCATGGTTGCTTCCAAGTTTTGACAGTTACGAATAAAGTTTCTTATAAACGTCTGTGTGCAGGTCTTTGTATGGACATAAATTTTCAGCTTTTGGGGGTAAATGCCAAGGAGGAGGATGTTTGTTATGGTAAGTAATAGTACGTTTAGTTTTGTAAGAAACTGCCAAACTGTCTTCCCAAGTGACTGTTTTCCATTCTCACCAGCAATGAATCCAAGTTCCTGTTACTCTACATCCTCGTCAGCATTTGGTGTTGTCAGTGCTCTGGATTTTGGCCATTCTAATTGGTGTGTGCTTTTTGAAAGTCAAAAACCAAAACAAAGAAATTTCAGTTAAAAATAAAGTTCTTTTATTTTGTATAGTTGGCCAGCTATAGTCCCTCTCCATCTTCTCCATACCCTACCACTGTTGGACAAGTGGAGAACAGTGGATTGAGATCTCGCTACCGTTCTTCACCCACCATCTACAACTCCCCTACTGACAAAGAAGACTACATGACAGACCTACGAACCTTGGATACTTTTCTTAGAAGTGAAGAAGAGAAACAGCATAGAGTTAAGCTGGGTACATATATATTTTATTTAGATCTAATGTACGTATTTTTGTGTCATTTTACATTATCTTCAACCTATTATTTTTGCTACTTTGATCCCATACATAAATGTTTAAGTCCTTTAGTAATACACCTTGTGTAGCTTAGGAGAGAAATACATTTTGGTTTTGTATTTTGTTCAGTTAGAAGAATTAAGTTCACCAAAATTTAAGATGTAAAATATAGCTGAGTTAACAGAAATCTTGAACCTTTTGTGTACATTACTATTGAAAGCTTTTTCGTATAATGTAAGTTATAATTTGTTTAAAAGTTGAGGTCATAAAACTGTTTTTGATGCGGTCCGCAGCAGAGCTTCGTGAAGTGATAGTTGTCGCCTTTCAGGTAGTCCTTGGGAAGGTTGGTGTGGCAGGGAGGCTGGAGAGAGCATGGATTTACTCCAGAAGTGCTGTTGTTTTCGGAACATTTTTTAACTTGTCTTTAGTTTGCCTTGGGAAGCAGTGTTAGCAAATCTTAATCTATTTGGGGTGGATTTGATTATTACAAAGTCTATTATTGAAACCAAGTTAGGCTATTGAGCCAAGTAATGATTTTTCCCCCTCAGGAACTTTCACAGAAAGCACATTAGGTGCTAAAGCATGGCCACAGTGAGGAAGCCAGTTATTGGACCATGGCTCTTTGTGTCACTTGAAATCTCTCTATTGATTTTTAATTTAATTTTGTCTGAAAGTGCCACAAATGTCAAAGAAACAAATCAATATTGTTATTTGTTGATACATGCTTTTTCTTCTTTTTAAATTTTGAAATATTTCAAGGATACCGAAAATTATAGAGTGGAATACAAAGAACCTATGTACCCTCTACATATTTTTGTCATATCCAGGTATTTTCTGACTTCCATTTTTATTTCTTCATTGACATATAGGAGTTATTTAGAAATATTGTTTGGAAGTATTATTGGTGATTGGTGTTGCTTTTAATTTCCAAGTATGTGAAATGAAAGGCTTTGTTATCTGTTTTTTCCTAAGTTAATTGTACTCTGGCTAGAGATTTTGATCTGTACCCTATCAATATTTTTATTTTTTTTATTTTTTTATTTTTTTTTGGTACATGGGCCTCTCACTGTTGTGGCCTCTCCCGATGCAGAGCACAGGCTCTGGACGCACAGGCCCAGCGGCCATGGCTCACGGGCCCAGCCGCTCCGCGGCACGTGGGATCCTCCCAGACCGGGGCATGAACCCGTGTCCCCTACATTGACAAGCAGACTCTCAACCACTGCGCCACCAGGGAAGCCCCCCACAGTTTGTTTGTTTTAGCCAGCTTGGACTGATAGTTCTTTCTTCAGCGGTGTCTGAACTGCTGTTTAACTAACTCATTGAGCTCTTTGTCTTTTTTTTTTTTCTTTTTTCAGTTTTCAGAGTTTCATTTGGTTCTCTTTCAGATATGCCTGATTTAGAGTATCTTGTTTTGTTCTTATGTTTTCAATTCTTTTTCCTATCTCAATCACTTTAAACATGCTTTTTAAAAGTCTCTGTCAAGTAGTTCAGTTATCTAAAGTTCTTGGAGATTACATGCTAACATTTTTTTCTTGTTGACTCGTTTGCTTGGAGACATGTTTCTCTGTGATTTATGTAATTTTTGTTTGTTTTTGGTAAGCTCATCTTCAGAAGAGTTTTATCTGTGCTTTTTCTGTCCTAGGCAGGCTGGATGGAAGCCTTGTTTCCTGCTAGCAGTTTTATATTTGCCTCTACCGGGTGCCTAAGGAACATCATTGACCTTGAACTAACTTAAGTAATTTTGGGGCTTGGAGGTTTCTGAACCTCACAGGGAGTGTAAACGGGCACTGTAAACCCATGTGAAGATAGATCTGTAATTTTTAAATCTCTGGGGGTTTCTTTTTAAACAGCCTAAGAGAGACAAGCTTCCTTGTTATTTCCTGGTGTCGGTGGACAGATGTTTTTTCCTTATCCACTGAGAATGTGGCCCTTTGAGGTTCCTGGCTCTATGCAGGGGGCAGGGAATAGAGACAGGAAGAAGGTCTCAGTCCAGCTGTCTACCTCTCCTGGACCTGTATCCACATTTCCAGTTCCCAGGCACTGAAATCCAAGCTGATAGGTTTCCCAAAGCCTACAAAATGCTCCAGAGCAGCCACGGCATCAGCTCACATGCAGGCCACTGGCCACTCTGATTTTCAATTCCCTCTTCATTTTTAGCCACTGACTCTTCCTCTTACATTATTGCAAGCTCCGTTATTCATTTAAATTATATATTTTATTTGATAAGCATATATATATCTGGAGATGTTTCAGGTTACCTGATTTGTTATGTTGCCAGACTTCCAAATCTCTTTGTGCTTTGATTCTTTGGTCTTTGTGGTTCTCCAGCTACAGGTTTTGTGCTATTTTGGTGGTGGTGGTCATTACAGAGAAGCCCTATTGTGTCACTTGCTATATATATTTTCCTTGTACTTTGGCTAATGTACAACAGATATAAAAACATATTTCTGTCATCTGTATAAAACTTGTTTTGTCATCTAAAGCCACACTTTATTGAAATTTTAGTTCAAGTTTTCTCTCAGAAAGCTTGATTATCATTTTCAAAGTTAATAGTCAAAATAATTAATCAAAATAGGATAAACTTTGTGCTCTATCATGACCATGTCTCTTACCTTCCTTTTTTATTCCCTATTTATTAAATCATTTGTGCTTGTTTAAAACTTCTTTTCTTTTTTTTCTTTTTTCTTTTTTTTTTTTTTTTTGCAGTAGGCGGGCCTCTCACTGTTGTGGCCTCTCCCGTTGCGGAGCACAGGCTCCGGACGCGCAGGCTCAGCGGCCATGGCTCACGGGCCCAGCTGCTCCGCGGCATGTGGGATCTTCCAGGACCGGGGCACAAACCCGTGTCCCCTGCATCGGCAGGCGGACTCTCAACCACTGCGCCACCAGGGAAGCCCTAAAACTTCTTTTCTTGACATTAATTCATTCCTCTAAGTCAGTGTTACCAGAAGTCCTACTTGAAATTTTTTTACCCCAAGTGTGGTATTTCTTTATTATATGTAATTATTTATTTTCATGCCAGCATGAAACGTACTTTGACCAGTGCTACTAGCACAAGACTGGCTAACCTTCAAGGTTTTGATGCTGTGACTTGAAATACTGCCACATATCCCTTTCATGATTTCTCGTCTTTTGTGCCTATAAACATCACTAGAAAACCAGTTTTATTATTTTACAGTCATTCCTTTTAAAAATTCTGCTAAGATTAAAAAAATAAAACTAGTTTGTATTTGTGACTTTTGTGTGAGGGTATGAAATATTAATTGATATTTTTGATATCAGGTAAACTGAAAAAATACTTCATAAGTATCATAATAGTTGTCGTTGAAAATTTGCTGTTTATTCAGGTACTGGGCTAGATGCTCGGGAAAAAAATATTCCCTGCCCTCAGCTCAAATTTTATTTGGAGAAAGAAACAGACCTTAAAGTGTGATAAGTACTGTGGTAGATTCCTCTGTAGTATTAAGTCCCTAAATGTGACTATTTACATTTCCTAAAAGTAAATTTATAAATTTAGAAGTGTAATCAGCAGATGGTCTCTTAATACAAGGCAGGAATTACTACAGACTATAAATAGAACAAAGTGTAGTACAGGGAAGAGTGAGTTTAGCTGCTAGCCAAAAGACTAGTTTATTAATAAGAGGCTGTAATTATCCCATTCAGAAAGAGCTTCCAAAAAATTCAAGCAAGAACTCCTTAGCCTATTTATTTCCTGTAGAAATTTGTCTTTTGTTTCTCTCTGAATCATTTGAAAGTCTTAGAGAATGAAACAAGCTTAATTTTACAACAAAAATAAACAGACACTTTCCGCCACTTAGAGAGCATATGGCTCTTAAAGTGATACTGCTCAGAAAAATGTTCTTTTTAATTTTTAGCACCAGCAGTCCATTTCTCTGAAGAAGAGAGAACGTTGGAAGCAGGGAGGAGAGGAGGCTTTGTCTTTTTTTTTTTTTTTTTTTTTTTTTTTTGGGGTACGCGGGCCTCTCCCTGTTGTGGCCTCTCCCGTTGCGGAGCACAGGCTCGGGACGCGCAGGCTCAGCGGCCATGGCTCACGGGCCCAGCCGCTCCATGGCATGTGGGATCTTCCTGGACCAGGGCATGAACCCGTGTCCCCTGCATCGGCAGGCGGACTCTCAACCACTGCGCCACCAGGGAAGCCCAAGGCTTTGTCTTTGATTGCCATTGCCTAGGTTCCTGGATACCCAGAGTTCATATACCAGCTCCAGATATGAAAATTACTACAACACACTGATAATCTTTAAATTAATCATTGTAGGAATCCCAGATTCTACTTCGCCTTCCACCAGTCCTACTTTCTGGAACCACAGTCGTTCTATGGGGGATTATGCACAAACTTTAAAGAAGTTTCAGTATCAGCTTGCCTGTAGGTCTCAGGCCCCATGTGCTAACAAAGATGAAGCTGATCTCAGTTCTAAACAAGCTGCAGAGGAGGTAAATGGAAAATTAAAATGACTTGATATTTATGATTTACAGATTGTTAGAAAGTCTTTTCTTCTTCTGGAACGTTTTTTTCTGTAACCTCCACTTCTACTGGCTAGAAACATAAATCTGGCACACATTAAACGGTAGAAAGACTCCTTAAGTTTGTGTACCCAAAACTGAATTATATTGTACGTTTTACTCTTTATGACACATAGTTAACATTACTTTCCTGCCTAAAACATTTTTCTGCACTCATTTATATTGAAAAGGTATCTCAAGTATCTACTTGTACTTAACTAACATATACAAGACTCTTGCTCTTGAAATACATTTAGATTAGAACATTTGATATTCTGTAACTTCATCAGTTTAAAAGCAAATAAAGGATTTAAATTTTGTTCTTAAAAGCAAGAAGAATGTTCTTCAAACATATCAATGTAAGGAATTTTAAATATATATGTGTGCATGAATAGCAACTACTGCATATTAATTAGATCAGTATTGATATTCATGAAGTTTTTTCCAAAGTATTCCAGATATTTCTGAGGGTGGGGGAAGGAATGATTGATAACTGGCATTTTATTTGATTGTTCATTTTAAACATTTTTAATAGGTCTGGGCAAGAGTGACTATGAATAGACAACTTCTTGATCATATGGATTCATGGACAGCCAAGTTCAGAAATGTAAGTTCTAACATTACTCTTTGGACAATATTAGTGCCTCTTAATGTACAAAGTATGTTGTTAGAATATCAGTTAGAAATGTTAATTATTAGAATATCAGAATTAAGTATTATTAAAAGTACAATATGTGTGGCACATATATAAGAATAAACGTGACGTTTACCATATAGTGTCCATATTCTTGGGGAATTTTTTTCCCTCAGTATTTAGTAAATCAGTGTATTCTGAGTGGATAAAGGAACAGTGTATTTAGTTGCTAAGATTTTCCCTTTCCCAACATCTCAATTTTACTTTTCAAAGAGCTTTCCTGTCAGAGTCTGTTATGTGTCTAGAAATGTGAGGGGAGCAAAAATGAGGTCCTTAATGTCAGAAAACTTCAGAGTTAGAGAACATAACATATGCTTGAAGCTACTTCAGAGTATATCAATTTCTTCGATTTTTCTAAAGAAGAACCTTCTAATCTTTGCCCTAGAGGTTGGCAAGGCCAGCTCTTGCATATACAGAGTGAGTTAGTTTCCTGGTTTCAACCCTGCCTCTTTCTGTCGTTCTCTGTAGTACCCGTTTGTCCCGATTCCGGGGGGCGAATGGGCCCCTCCTCCACTGCAGGAAGCCCCTCCACTTAGATTCTGTAGAGGCTGCCGCTTCTTCCACTGTTTGATCCTTCAACACTCATCCTCCCACTGTATAGCTTCTAGAAATATGTTGAAATCACTTGTTCTTTTTTATTTTTTATTTATTTTTTTTTTTGCGGTACACGGGCCTCTCACTGTTGTGGCCTCTCCTGTTGCGGAGCACAGGCTCCGGATGCGCAGGCTCAGCGGCCATGGCTCACGGGCCCAGCCTCCGCGGCATGTGGGATCTTCCCAGACCGGGGCACGAACTCGTGTCCCCTGCATCAGCAGGCGGACTCTCAACCACTGCGCCACCAGGGAAGCCCCTTTTTTTTTCTTTTACTATAATTTAAATAGGGTATGAAGAAGGAGTGGTGAAAGTAGTAGCCTACTTTCTTGAACCAGAAGCCTAATTGGCTTTTTTGAATAAGAATTCCAGAGCCAGCCCTAGAACTACTCAATCAGGTTTTCTGGGAATGAGGCCTAGATCTCTCTCCTGGAACTAGTAGATAATTTTGTTGCAGCCTAGGAGTGGCTGGCAAGTAGGATACACTTAATAAATGTTGGAAGAATGAACAAGTGAAATGATGTCCTAGAACTCTACTTTCTTTTATTTCCACTTATCTAAAAATGTTAATATATTTATAAAGTCTTGGTCAGAAGTATTAGCTTAGAAGAAATACAAACACAATGCTTTATCTGAATTCCTTAGGCTACAATGTTCTGAAATTTAGGGGTTTTTGTAGTTTTTCTTAAAAAGCAGTATATGCATATACCATATATTTTGTAATACACTAGCAGGGTCTTGTTAGTACTCAGTTATCAACCACATTAATGTTTCTGCAGCCCAGCATATGAACTGTCACACTAGGTAGGATAAAGTCTAAAAATAGCTTCACAGGAATTCAGTTCAGGTCTTGCCAGTATATCAAATTTTCTTGCTAAATAGATTATAAAAACACTTCATTTTCAGAGGCTTTTTAATTCAAAAATTTTATAATGAATTGTATAGACTTGTATTTGATCTGAAGCTTGTTTTCATCCTTCTACTTTATGGTTAAACAGAAGTGTGGAAACAAATGGTGGTTGAAGTTGCTGTGAACAAACACATAACACAAAAACTAGATAGGGTATTTCCTTGGGCAGTCTTTTCACATCCCAGAATGAGTTTGATATCAGCCATGCAAAGTGGAATTTGAAATTCCTAGTCCTAAAGTGAATATTGTAATATTCACAAACTAGTTTCAAATACAGTAAAATCTGTTTTCCACATGGTTAGGGGATTGAGTGAGCCTGCTGAGAGCTAATCTATGTTATGTTATGTTATGTTAATCTAAGTTATGTTTAGTTTTAAAAACTATTCTACTAACCACAAACCAGTATAAATGCTACATGTGTAAATGTGTGAATAATTACCCTAGAAATGTAAACTGAAGATGAGCCTTTTAGCTAAGTATAATGATCCCAGAAAGAAGAATTTAAGAAAAACTTAACATGTAACTGTAAGTTTTATATCTTCAAAAAATAGGCATATGTGATTTAAGAATATAAGTTAGTCAAGTTATACTCCGTTAGCATATTTACTTCTCTCTCTCTAGACTTCAGGTAGCTGCTACTTCCATTCTCTTTCACTATACTCTGTTAATATTCAAGTACAAGACAGCAAAAATAGTTTCAAGAAAATAATTATTTGAGAAATGCTTTAAAATTGCGTGTGTAAAATCATTACCTCATTTCTTCCTAGTGGATCAATGAGACAATATTAGTGCCACTTGTACAAGAGATTGAGTCTGTCAGCACACAAATGAGGCGAATGGGTTGTCCAGAGCTGCAAATAGGAGGTATGTGAAAATAGAGCCCAGCGTTTGAGTTCCTTCAGTGAATCTGCCAAGTGGAAAATTTCTTCTTGTAATGGGCTATTTAACAACACCTTTTGTTATCTTGAGGTGAAGAAAAAAACTAAATGCCTATAATACCACTTTTTAAAAAATATAACCGTTTTATTGAGATCTATGCAGTTCACCCATTTAAAGTCTACAATTCAAAGGTTTGGGTTGTGCAAACCATCCCCACAGTCAAGTTTGAATAGTTCATCACCCAAAAAGGAAACCCCATAGACCCGTTTCTCACCACCACCCATCCTCCAGCCCTAGGCAACTACCAGCCTACTTTCTGTCTCGTTAAATAGGCCTCTTTTGGATATTTCATCTAAATGGGATCATACAATATGTTGTCCTTTGTGACTGGCTTCTCTCACTTAACAATGTTTTCAGGGTTCATCCATGTTGTAGTGTTTATCAGTACTTCATTTCTTTTTATTGCCAAATAATATCCCATTGTTTGGATCTGCCACATTTTGTTTACCCATTCATCATTTGATTGACATTTGGGTTGTTTTCACTTTTTTGGTTATTATGAATAATGCTGCTATGAACACATACGTACAAATGTTTGTGTGAATATATTTTAATTTCTCTTGGGTATTACCTAGAAGTGGAATTGCTAAGCCATATGGTAAATCCATGTTTAACCTTTTGAAGAATTGCCAGACTGTTTTCTAAAGCAGCTGCACCGTTTTACATCCCCACCTACAGTGTATAAGGGCTCCAGTTTCTCACATCCTTGCCAATACTTGTTATTATGTGTCTTTTTCAGTTATCCTAATGGATATGAAATAGTATCACATTGTGTTTTTAGTTTGCATTTCCCTGATAGCTAATGCTGTTGAGCATCTTTTCATGTGCTGGTCCATTCATATATCTTCATAAGCAAAATATCTTTTCAGATCCTTTACCCAGTTTTTTTTCCCCTTTACCTATTTTTAAATTGGGTTACTTGTCTCTTTATTATTGAGTTGTAGGTGTTCTTTATATATTCAAGATACAAGTTTCTTATTAGATATTAATTACAAATTGTACAAAGCATAAAAAATGTGTACAGTGCTAGTTTAAAGTCCCCTTTTTTCAATATAAGAAAAATATATTTTTCTTATCTGCTAAAAATAAAATTGTTAAGGTTTTGTGTAATATAATTTGCCTGAAGTATATATATACTATAACTTATTTAGTGTTAAATAATTAGGTTTCAAAATAAATAAGGAATATTTTAGTCAATCAGCTTTCTAGAGAATAAATTTCTCTTTGAAATATGTAAGGGCTTTGGATTGCACATTAACACTTTCCACTTGCTTTTGGGTATCTTTTTTTAATCAGTCTTTATTCTCTGGAATAAGTATAGTGTTGTGCGTCACTAAAGTACCCACGTGTTGAGTATCCAAATATTTTGTATATAATGTATACAACACTCACATTAACCTTGAAAGCTAGCTTTTAGTGCCACATTTTATGGATCAGACTACTAAGACTCAGAGAGGTTAAGTAACTTGCCCAGTGTCACAGAGCAGTGATTTGAGGCCAGAGCTTTCTGACTCCAAAGTCAGAGGGTTACTTTCTTGGTAATGTTATTTGAACCTATGCTTATCCTTTTTGAGCTTTTTTATAAGCTATAAAAATATGTTATCTTTTACAACATTTTTACCAGTGTGATGTGCTTTTTAAAAAAGAATAACATTGTTTTATCGCTATGAAAGCAACATGCATATGTTCATTGTAGAAAATTTGGAAAGTACAGAAATACACAAAGAATATTACCCATGATTGTGCTTCAGTAGATAACCACAATCAATCAGTTTTAAATCACAATCACTTATTCCTTTTGGAGAAAAATACTATGATACTATATATATCAATGGTAAGTTATACCATAATTTAACAACATTAAAATGTGAAAAGTGTATATTTAGGAGTTGAGCAAATAGTACATATGTATGTATATATTTTTAATTAAATTGGGGTCACACTGTTTTGTTACCTGCTTTTTTCCCTCCACTTTTTCTATTTTGTTAAATACTCTCCAGTACTATTTTTATGGCTAGTTTGTATTTCTTTTTTATGTATGTAGTATATTGTATTTAACTGATCTTTATTATTTAAAATTTAGAAGATTTTCCCTTTACTGTTATTAATAATGCTGTAAGTAAATGTCCTTTTACCTAAATATTTGTGTACATTTATAATTATTTCCTTAGGATAATTTCTTAGGAGTGAAGTTGTAAGTTCAATAGATATAAATATATTAAGGCTTTTAATATACATAACCCTTCAAAAAGCTTATACCAATTTATATTCTAGCAATAATGTCACATATAAGAAAGCCTTTTTCCCAACATTGGGTATTACTAGTATGGTTGTACATTTTGAAACTTTTTGTTGGTTTATTCATTTCTTTGGATAGTTGTCTTTCATGAAGTGATGAGAGAAATCAGTCATAAAAAGTGTTCACTTGTCACTGGCATAATGGGCAACTTTTAATTCAACCTGATTTTGAAAGCTCTCGTGTCTTTTTTTATATACCCCACAAAAATCTGTGTATTTGTTGTTTATAGATCTGGCGAAATGGATTTGGCTGTTTTTGGAGTATGCATGTGTTTGTTTAAATCTGGCCACCTTGCCAGAAATGATCAAATAAATTGTAGGTAAAGTAGATAATGCAGCTTGTTAAGATAAACTGTCATTGCTTTCCTTTATTCCTTCAACATCTATTGAAGGAAGAGCATTTGAAGTTTTTTCAAAGATCCACATGAGGAAAAATCTGTTTTCTGTGTGTTTTAATTTTAACAGAGGCTAGTATTACTAGCTTGAAGCAGGCTGCTCTGGTCAAAGCTCCACTCATTCCAACTCTAAATACAATCGTGCAGTATCTAGACCTCACGCCAAATCAGGAATACTTGTTTGAAAGGATCAAAGGTAAGTATTGATTAGAAGAGGGGAAAAATGTGAGCTTTTTCACTAGTTTGAAATTTTATACAGGTAATATGGGGAAAAAAATTTTTTTAATTGTAAGTATCACTGAAGTATGATCTTATTTTATAAATATGTATTTAATTATGGCTTTATTAAGGCTTATACTTGAACAACTTTTGAGCTTTATATTCTGTATACTTAAAAATGGTCAAAATAATGTAGTTAGCCTTGAATACATTAATTACTAATTTTGTTCTAAATAGGGAAACTTAAATATGAGCTAAATGGGCTCACATGAATATTTCACTCATTTTCTATTCTTAAGCTACCAAGAATGGATGCCACAATGACATTCTTTATAATTTCAGCATGCTGATCCTATTTCTTTTGATTTTTATAAGTCATATGTAATATGTTGCTTCTTTATATTGCTGTTATACTCTGATTATTTGGGGGAAATACGATCTTCTGAGGAGACCGACTTGAGACTCAGGAAATTTAGCCTCCCTGGTACTCCCACATATTCTCTTTATGCCTCCCTACATTTATTTGGATAAACTCTGTAAAATGTTCTCATCACTAAAACAAGTTTTAGAAATAGTATTTCACTCTTTAGATTTATAATAAATCTTAATTTGAAAATGTAATGTTGCCCCTTCTCTAGTCTAGGTTTGGACTGAGGTTTAGGAATAAACATTTATCATGACTTACTTAGGAATAAACAGGGCTTCCCTGGTGGCGCAGTGGTTGAGAGTCCGCCTGCTGCTGCAGCGCACACGGGTTCGTGCCCCGGTCTGGGAAGATCCCACATGCCGTGGAGCGGCTGGGCCCGTGAGCCATGGCCGCTGAGCCTGCACGTCCGGAGCCTGCGCTCCGCAACGGGAGAAGCCACAACAGTGAGAGGCCCGCATACCGCAAAAAAAAAAAAAAAAGGAATAAACATTTATCATGACTAACGTACTTACTTACTTACTTACTTACTTACTTATTTATTTATGGCTGCACTGGGTCTTCTTTGCTGCGCGGGGGCTTTCTTTAGTTGTGGCGAGTGGGGGCTACTCTTCGTTGTGGTGCACGGGCTTCTCATTGCAGTGGCTTCTCTTGTTGTGGAGCACAGGCTCTAGGCACAAGGACTTCAGTAGTTGTGGCACGCAGGCTCAGTAGTTGTGGCTCGTGGGCTCTAGAGCACAGGCTCAGTAGTTGTGGCGCATGGGCTTAGTTGCTCCAAAGCATGTGGGATCTTCCTGGACCAGGGCTCGAACCTGTGTCCCCTGCCTTGGCAGGTGGATTCTTAACCACTGTACCACCAGGGAAGTCCCCATGGTGCTATTTAATCTTTTATATCTTGTATTTCTTTGTCTGCATGTTTTAATCAGGTTTTTAGATGTTATACTTTCCTTATTGTAACCCCTTAGCCTTTTTTTGTTTTGTTTTGTTTTGTTTTTTGCTGTACACGTGCCTCTCACCGTGTGGCCTCTCCCGTTGCGGAGCACAGGCTCGGGACGCACAGGCTCAGTGGCCATGGCTCACGGGCCCAGCCGCTCCGCGGCATGTGGGATCTTCCCGGACCGGGGCTCGACCCCGTGTCCCCTGCATCGGCAGGCAGACTCTCAACCACTGCGCCACCAGGGAAGCCCCCCCTTAGCCTTTTTTTTTCCTTCTTTCTTGTATATTCTTAGCTTATTTTATTTTACCTTTATTGCTACAGAACTTTCCCAAGGAGGCTGTATGAGCTCATTTCGATGGAATAGAGGTGGAGACTTCAAAGGCCGCAAGTGGGATACAGACCTGCCCACTGATTCTGCTGTAAGTCCCCAGTTTTATTTTGTTTTTTCAGTTTGACATTTTTGTTATTGGGTTTATTTTTCCATTATAAAAATGAATATTAAAAAGAACTTGGAGGGAATTCCCTGGCAGTCCAGTGGTTGGGACTCAGCACTGGCTGTCACTGCCGTGGGCCCGAGTTCAATCCCTGGTCAGGGAACTAAGATCCTGCAAGCCACACAGTGAGGCCAAAAAAGAAAATAAATAAATAAATGAATAAATAAATAAATAAAAATGAAAATAAAATAAATAAAAAGAACTTAGAAACTAAGTAGAAATAAAAAATTTTTGTACCAGCACCTTAACCCAACCACTGTTAATATTTTGGTATATTTTCTTCTTTTTTTTTTTTTACTTATATTGTGCTATTTTTAATGTTTTTATTGATACAGATATAATAATCCCATATGTAAAATTATGTCTCCTGCTTTTTTTCACTTTTCAGTGTTATTTGCACTATTACACACTGTCATTTAACTGTTCTCCTATATTGGACCTAAAAGTTTGGGAAACATGTAGTGGGGGAGGGATTTTTGTTTTTCTGTCTTAAATAATACTGCCAGGAGTAACATAATGCATGTTTCTTTCTTATTTAGGATTATGATTTTAATAAAGATTCCTAGAATTAGATTTATGAAATCAAAGAGTATAAAGTTTTTGAGCATTTAAGAGTTTTTCAAAATTATGTGTGTTTTGTTTTTTATAGTGACTCTTATGTGTGAAAATGAAGTTTTAAATGCCGATACTCAAATTCAGAATTGAATGTATGTGTATTTTATTTTGATTTTGCTGTTAATTACCTATATGGGTGTGAATGATGCCCTTAACAGAAAACTAGGAATGTCTTGCTCTAATCTTTTCATTTCATAGATTTCATCTTACAGATATAACCACTTGAAAACATTTTTGCTAATTATTTCTTTGGGGAAAAACTTAAAAATTGGAGTCATAAACATGTTTTAAAAGTACCACATACATACTTGATCAATTTTCATGCTGACTTTGAAAAATTGTTTCCTTATCTTCAGATCATCATGCATGTGTTTTGCACCTACCTTGATTCCAGACTACCTCCACATCCTAAATACCCTGATGGAAAAACATTTACTTCTCAGCACTTCGTTCAGACACCGAATAAACCAGGTATAAACAACCTCTCTTAAAAGGATGAATTGAGCTTTTCACATGAAATACATCTAGTGGTTTGGTTTTGTTTTTTTAATGTAGCATATTTCCTTTACAGACGTGACAAATGAGAATGTTTTTTGCATTTATCAGAGTGCTATCAACCCTCCCCATTATGAGCTAATCTACCAGCGTCATGTCTACAGTCTTCCAAAGGTAATTCTAAATGTAGCAGTTGCTATTACTAATGTCATGGATGACTTGCTTTGTTAATATTTTTAAAATTAGATTCTCTTGTTTATGGAATAGGTAAACTTTTTAAATTAGGGAAAAAGTGCTAGTTTTGTATCCCTTTTTTTAAAACTCTAGAAGTAATATGTGCTTAATTTGGAGAAGTATGAAGAAAAGGAAGAAAAGTTCATTATTCCATTATTTACAGGAAGCTCTTGTTAACATTTGGTATAATTTTTTTGGTAAATTTCATTTTGGTCTTTCCCTGTACTTATTTATGGGTTGAAATCATATTATTTATGTAGTTTTATATCCTTTTTAAAATTAATGTTATAATTTTCCATGCCTTTAAGAATCCTCATTAAAACACTTTTTAATGGCTATTTTAAAACTTCACAATAAAATTATAATTTATTTAACCACTCCCCTACAGTTAGATATTTTGGATGTTTCTAAGTCTTCATTATCATAAATACCTTTATGCATATAGCTGTCTGCATTTTGGGTAGTTTTTTAGCCTGAAGTCCAAAAATGGAATTCTAGGTTATAGAATATTTTCAAGGCTGTTAAAATATGTTATCAAAAAGATGATTGTACCAGTTTACACTTCTATTCAGGTATTTTACTTTTGATTACAAACATCAGTTCTGTTGATGACCGTTGCAGTTATTTTTGTTACCAGCATCTATACTAAGAAATTTTACATAGACTGTAATAATAAATTGTATCCTTCACTTCATCAGTTACCCAGGAGAGAATATTTCATTTTTTTTTTAAGTTTAATATTTCAACTTTGTAAGTGTAAATATTTTGGGCCATTCAAGTTCCATGCAAATCCTTTTTTTTTTTTTTTTAAAGAAACACTGTCTTTAAAAATCATATATCCTAAGATTTTTTTAGTAAAAACACTAAATCAGAATAAGCAGGTATAAGTTAATCAGTAAATTGAAAATCTAAATCAGGAGCTATTTCACAGACCAGAAATTACATATAATAGTTTGATTTTAGTGCTGGCAAAATGCTGCCTCATCGTCCCTTGTAGGTAAAATTAATTTACATTTAATATGTTACTTACACTGTTAACATATATCATAATGTATTTTGAAGTGTGATTAAAGGTTTTTTAATTCCAACACTGTTGTTTATGCTGTTAATTTGGGGGATAGAGTATTTTTTGTGTGTAGGATACAGGGGTACCAGCTTCAGAATAGCTCCCATCCAGACCTTCATAAATGCTGCCCCCCGTGTATGGGAACTACCTAACGTGTTTATTTCTGCTCAACTTTCAGGTCTCAACTTAAAAATTTCTCAGGGAGGCATTGCTTGCCTCACCACTCTGGGTTTAATGCATATGTTCCCATGGCACCCTACACCTTCTTCTTTCTCATAACATTCATCACACTTTATTGTAATTCTGAGTTTCCCATCTGCCTTTCCTACTAGACCTTAAGCTCCTCAACTACATGGATCCTCTCTGTTTTATTCACCACAGTATTCCCACTTCCTAGCACAAAAGTGGGCACTTTGTTTAATGAATGAATGAAAGGCTGAATTACATGGAATTCCGAGTTAGTAGAATATAAATTGATAGGATCGCATTTACCTATCAGGCTGAATGGTTTGGTTTCGTTAGGTTTAAATCTTGCTGTATTTTTTGTCTTTGTTCCAGGGCCGAAATAATATGTTTCATACGTTGTTAATGTTCCTCTACATCATAAAGACCAAAGAGTCAGGAATGCTTGGGTAAGTACTTATGCTTTAAAAATACAAGTACTTAACTTATATACTGTTTTCCTTATGTTCAGATTCTGCAGAAGGCAGCATCATATACTGAAGATTTGTGGACTGAACAGTAAGAGATATGGCTTCTAGTACTAGCTCAGCCCTGTCACTAACCAGCTTTGCCATCTTGAGCAAGTCCATTACAGTAATTCCTTGGAACCTCCATTTCCCCATTGATAAAAAGGCAATTTGACCACATCATTGGCTTTACAGCTGTGTCCCCCAGAGGAACAACCCTGATGTATCAGGCTCTTGCCACTTTAAAATTTAAAAACAAAAACAAAAACAAAACTGGAGTCCTATTTATTCAAGCTATCCCATTTCAGACACAAAGCCTTCTGTAAAATGTTTACACTTTCAGAGAGACTAAGTCAGCACCAGTTCCATAATATTGTTAATTGGGATGGAAAAATGGTCAGTTGAAATTGTTTACTTTGTTTATTCTAAATACTTAGTAATGAAGCTCACATACTGTTACAATAAACTCAAAATCGCTGTCTTGTTATTTAGGTGATTTGAAATTTTAGTCCTTCAAATAATATTTGAAGTAAATGGACCTCAGCTAATGCTGGGTAAATCTGGGAATGCAAGGACTGGAAGTCTGAAAATCTGGGTTCTGGGTCCATCTCTGCCTGTACTGAGTAACCTGAGGTTAAAAAAATGTAAAGGGAAGGGCTGAATAGAAAACATCAGGGGTCTGTTCCAGTTTGGTATGCATGCTTCTTTTCAGTTTTATAGGTGCCCTGTTTTATACAGGTTCTAGAACTCCACTGTCCAATACAGCAGCCGCCAGCCACATGTGGCACTGAGCATTTGAAACATGATTAGTCCCAATTGAGATGGGCTGTCAGTGTAAACTACATAGACTAGAATTTGAAGACCTAGTACCAAAAAAGAAAAAGTAAAATATCTCTAATAATTTTGTATATTGATGACATGTTGAAATAATGCGTTGGATATACTGAGTTAAAGATTTTTTATGCTACCATGGCTCTTTTTTCTTTATTTTTTTAATTACAAAAATAATGCATGCTCAATATAGAAATATTTAAACAATATAGCAGTGTATAAACTAGACATTGAAAACTCCCCTCTGATCAACTCTCCCTCGAGGTATCCTTTGTGTTAACAGTTTCAGGTGTACATTTTCAGACTCCTTTCTGGGGAAAGTTGATTTTGTTTTTAGTTTTCATTTTGTTTAAAAATATATTGTACCCAAACATATTACTCTGTGACCTGCCTTTTAATCTTATGGTATATCTTGGATATTCTTCTGTGTCAGTAAATACAGACTTTTTCCTAAATTTTCTAGCAGTATTTAGATAGATATACATGTATTAGAAAGATGGAATGTGCTATAAATATATTGTTTTGTAATTCCTAACAGTGTTTCTGGAAGACTATTTTGAAGTGAGGAATTAACTTAGAAGTATTTTAAATAAATAATGAATTTTTGGGTTTAATTGAAAATTTATCTTTTCTCTAAAAATCTAAATTGATACTTGATACATAAGTGATTTGTCATGATAGCGTGAAGCTTGTGTTGAGTACCATATATAGTTTGTCATATACATAAAAATGTAAAATCTTTAAAAGTATTGGATTGGCCAAAAAGTTCATTTGGGTTTTCTGTAACATCTTAGTGGGGCAGTAATTTATGCAGAGGCCCAAAAGAATTGGTATAATATTTAAAGTGCTTATCTTCTCTGAATGAGGAACTTACATGTGGAAAATGAAACATTTTAGACTAAAACTAATCTGTGTTTTATTTATTGGGGATTTTTTTTTAACAAAGGGAAAAGTCTTTGAAATTAACTTAAAATATGATTAATCTTTTTAATACATTTTAGAACAATCAAATGTTAAAAACTGCTCTCCTATACCTTAAAGGAAGGAAATTTCCTTTGCTTAAAGGAAATAAGCAAGTGGCTCAAATATAGACCATTTGGAATCATGCCCATAACACAGCAGTTTAATACAAATCCATTATCAGTTCAATGCCACATATTTGTGCGGTAGTGGAATGAGATGAAAGTTTTACATCCAAAAGGGAAAAAAATCTAGACAGAATTGACTGCACAGTAATTTGTGTCCTGTTTAGCAAAAGACACCATAAATAAAGTTGAAAACTAAATGACAAACTGAGACAAAGAATTATAATTTCAACATTTAGAGCAAAGCCAAGTTGATATCCATCATGTATAAGGAGCATATATGTTAATTAGAAAAGAAAAATATAGGAAATGGTCAAAGACACGAGAGACTTTCATAGAAGAGTGTTGTGCAAATGGTTAATGAACATGAAAAGATGCTTAGTCTCATATACAATCAAGCCAGAATTAAAACATTTTTTCTATCAAATTGAAATTTATCATTTGCAGTGTTGGTGAGGGTATGGTGAAATGGGAAAACACAGTTGATGAAATGATCTTTTTTGAACAGGTAAAATTCTCTTAGAGGCCTAGCATCTCTAACTCCTCAATTTTTAAAAATTTAATTGACACTTTTACTTAAATCCTACTTGCTAAAATTGTCCTGTTTAACTCTATCTGTTGTAATAATTCTTGAGGTCCACTGAAAAATTAATTTTCAACACTCCATAAGTCCATTTATTCTAAATTTGGGTTTTAAGCACAGTTAAGAAAGTAATTACTGTTTCTAGATTCACCTAATAAACCATGTGTAACATAACTTATTTCAGAAAAGCACTAAATGTTAATTAAACATGTATCCCTTGTAAAGACTCCTATTTTAGTTATTTGAAAAAAGACCTTAAATGCTGGGCAATCAATTCCACTAAAACTTTTTTTTTCTCTTTATAGGAGAGTTAATCTTGGTCTGTCTGGTGTGAATATTTTGTGGATTTTTGGCGAGTAGTGGGTCATTTAATTCCAAACTTTTGGACTCCATTTGACTGAATCAGAAGTTGAATCTAAGTATCTGAGTTACTGCCTCTTCTGAAATAAGATACATATGTGTATGTTACAGACTGTTTAGATTTAACAAAAAATTAGCTATTATGAAACTTCTTTGTAAAAGTATGCCCTATATCTTCTACACCAAGAAACATTACTTTATCATTTCAGAAAAAAACTGCAATCCTTCAGATTTTTGTTGGCCAAAACAGTGCAGTTCCCCCTTAATTGAGTCCTTCTTCACTGTAACCCCCCAAATAAGAATCATCCGCCTGATTCTTCCCCACAAAAATTGTTTTTTCAGTTGAGTTATTTAGTATAAATAATTTTTTTTAAAAAGCAAATTGCTTATTTTTTTTAATGTTTATATTACCCCAGTGTTCAACAAATTAGCCCAAGGCCCATATTTAAAGAAATGAGATAAACTTTTAAATAATAGTTCATGTGCATTTAAAAAATATTATTGGAAGAGATTTGACGGTATTAATGTTTAAAAAGTCAACTCTTGATGAAGTTCACAGTCTTGAACATGGTTTGAAAGATGCTGCCTGATCTTCCCTCTGCCCCCCTCGCCCCTGCCTCCACTCCAGTCTTGCCTTGCCCCTCTCCTTCCACGCCCCAGCCACACTGGCCCTCTCTCAGCTCTCATCCCAGGGCCTCCGTGCACTCCCGCTGCCTGAGACACTCCAGCCCCACTCTTGGTCTAGCCAACCCTCCTCAGCACCCTTCTAGGCTCTGCCTAAATGTTGCTTTCCCAAAGAAGCTCTCCCTCCCCCCACTCCTTCCATTCCCACCTCCCGCAGATCCCCTGACTGTTTTCTCTCTTGGTACCTTTCACCTTTGCTTCATATCACCGACCATGGTTTGAAATCACATAGGCACATGCATTTCTTTATATGTCTCTCTAAACCTGTGCTGTTCAATACAGCAGCTACCTGAGGCTGTTAAGCACTTGAAACACGCCTAGTCCAAATTGCGATGTGCCATAAGTGTAAAATCACACCGTTTTCAAAGACTTGATAGGAATAAAAGACTGTAAACTAAAAAATAAACAACTATAAAAATAAAAAGTCAACTCTTGGATTAAATTTAGCTGATAGAATTAAACTATTTAGGTCTTAGTTAAGAGGCTGAAGACATCAAGAAAACAATTGCCTTGGTTTTAATAACTCAGTTTCACTGTTCCATAATATTGTATTAAGAGTTCCCTTTAAAATCATATATCTTATGTTTAAATTTTTTAGATATGTTCAAAATATCTGGAGAGTATGAAATAACCAAGTTTGTAAGTTTTGCTTGACTCTCCATCTTTATTTTCTTACATGTATATGTAGTATATCTAAGGCTAGTTAGCAATTGCATGTATTTTCTGGGTTGACATGTTACTAGAGACTGCTTTACCTGGAAACAACTAAAACTAGTATATTCTCAGTAACTCCGTGTCAGTATTACATATGTAGCTTATTTTGTATAATTTGTAAATCTTGTTCCTGTTTTTTAAAAGTCAGATGTCCAAAGGAAAGGAAGTTTCTATCTTTTAACTGCTTTTGATGTATGTTAAATTTGTTTGTTATGATAAAATACCAATTAAACATGTTAAATATAAGAACATGTAAAAATCGAAGTCTCCTGTTTCAAAAGTTGGTGTGTCTACTTCACAATTACAAAGAATAAAAAATGATGTGTCATTTCTTATATTAAGAAAAGTTTATGTGTCAGAAATGCAATATACGGCAAATATTTCACGTAGAAAGACTAGGGGTACACATTAAAAAGAAAAGATATTTTGTTTGCATACTAAGGGTGGTGTGGGTTACTATACTCTGGGTAGCTTTCATTTATTAACTTGTCTTCACAAATGTTTGAGCCAGCATATACTTACTATAGCTTTTATTAAAAATACTTTGATGAATTAGTTTGAATTCATACTTCAGGAAGACAGTGCACTGCAAACATGGTAAAGTTTTTGGTGCTTGTGTTAAAATCAGTAACTATTTCTCACAAGTTTTTATTTTCTTTGCTTGACTCATCCTTGGGGGATCAAATCCACTAATCTTCTACATTATGTTCACTGTATCACTTATTCTTTTTTTCTCTATGAATATCAGCCTTTTCTTGAGCCAGATTTGTTTAGAGGCATGTTTATAATTTGGTTCCTACTGTAACATAAAAATGCTGTGTTGCTTGACTTTCTCAGATATACACTTTAAACTGATATTTAGTGGTGAAGACATGCAGCATGTAGGTAGCACTTCTAAACTCAGCTTTGTGATTATAAATCCTTTGAATGCGGGCATTCCTCAAAGGTCATGCTTTGGTCCTCTGTCTCACTGCTTATGCTTTTCCTTAGAGATCTCATTCATTCTGTGACTTCATTTATCACCTCTGCATTTGATTCCCAAGTTCATCACCAACCATACTGTCTCTCCTGAGCTCTAGTGTTAAATTTCCTGTGACCTGTCAGACATTTCCACTTGGATATCATGCACATTCTCCATGTGTGGAACTGAATTCACATCTGCTGAAACACCTCCCTCTCTAACATCCCTTTTTCTGTTCATTGTACTACCAGTTGCCCACACTCAAAACTGCTGTCATCTTGACTCCTTGAGCTCCCTGGGTCCCCAATCCAATCAGGCAGCAATCTCATCCATTCTTTCTTAACAATGTCTCTTGCAGCTGTCCCTTTCCATTTCTGCTATTACTATGCTCATTTACACCCTTATCAACTCACACAGGACTACTACAACAGCCTAATTAATCTCACAGCTTCCTAATTGTTGCCATGCTTCCAGATTTTCCAATTCATCCTGCACACTCTCTTGAAATTCATCTTCCTAAAACACTTGTTTGATCATTTCATTCTCCTGATAAATTCCTTGGCCTGACATTTAAAACCCTTCATAATCTGGCCCCAAGCTAGCCTTATCCACCTGGATCCTTGGCTTCAGCCATTGTAGGCTGCTCCTTGCTGGGCTGTCTGCATGTATCTCCTGCCCATCCTGATCACTCCCTGGGGATGTCCCCTCCCCCTCTACAGTCTACCCTTCCCTTGAGACTTTGCTCTAATTAAACCTGCTATTTTTTGGAGCTGATCCTGACCACTGCAGCTGGCAGTCATTTCTCCCCCAGAGTGATTAGATCTGTGCCCCTTTTTTGGCACTCAGCTGCCATATGAATGAATTCAGAAGTGACTTTTAGTCTCTTAAGGATGGGTACTCATAGCTTGTCTCATCCTCATGAAAGACCTGAGTTTTTTACTAGTCTGAGCTGTGCTACTGTTCAGGAAGACTTTGATGATGGCTAAAGCTACCTTTTGGGAAAGGCTTGAGTTCTCGTCAAAGGACACCTTTTGAGCAGCCAGGCGCATTGACTTTCCTTTTGTGTCTAGGCCTGAGGAGGAAACATTCCCAGGTCTGAAGAGCTGCAGCAGGGACGTTGCCTAAAACGTGTAGGCATTAGGAAAATACAACCAATTCCTGGTACTCTTGGGGGTCTTCCTTAGTGACCTGAGGTGAGGCCGTTAAACTTAACCAGCAGCACATTGTCCCAGAAGCTGCAGGGTCCACTGTGAGGGGCCAGGAGAGGCTAGCTGGCCCACCCATCCGTCCAGGTGGCTTCAGTGACAGCACTCCCCTGCTTGTAGGTAGAGCCAACAATACCTGAGGATAAGCAGCAGAGGGCTGGAATCTCTGGCAAGAAGGCCTTGGGGAAGGATCCTGGTGGGGTGTGTGGGAGGGGCGGTAATCTGCCCACTTAGAGTGAGGGGTTTGCACATCAGCACCTGTGCTTCTTAGGCCCCAGTGACATTGCCATATCTCATTGTGTATGCCAGTGGCTTTGTGCTGAGCCTGCTGGATTGTTAGGCATTAGCTCTGAGCCATATCTCTAATTTGACCCCTGAATGGTCATCAGTAATTCCATTTCCACACTGAATGAGCTGCACTGACCTGGGGGACAGGTTGTGGATTCTACAGAGGGTGGCACCTCAGTCGGGGTTAGGGAGAAGAGTCCAATACAGCACGATGGGTATGAAGAACAGCCTCATGGGTGCCCAGAATTCTGTCCACCTAGGACAACAGTGACCCCAAAGATATTCCCTAGCAAAGTCACATGCAAACAATCCCAGGCACTGCTGTGGATGAAATGTAAAGCTGTAACTAAATCCTTTCATGCCCCCAAAACGAATATTCCACAGTCAGTCTGGCTAGACGAGCCACTGGCCTGAATGGGCTGAGACTTTGGAGGACTGAGCTCTGTCACTATTGGGGCAGGGCAATTAACGTTTTACACTGTGATTTCTGGGCATAAGAAAGATACTATTCATACCTCAGAGATCATTGAGAAGCTGAATGAAAATAATGGATGACAGTGCTTTTGGGTAACGAAAAAATGGCTCTAAAAAGTCTTTCAGAATAACATTAGGATAAAACTAGGAAATGGCCCCTTTTAGCATTGTAAAGCAACTCTGTCATTCCTGGATCATGCTGAGATGTATACAGATCTTCATGCCTTGACACACACACACCCCAACTGTCCTAGCCCAGCTGTATCTGCCTCTTGCTCCCTCTTTCCTTCCCCTACCCCAGACCTGGCCATTTCCCAATCAGAGACAGTACCGCCCTTGTATCTTGAAGGCTGGGCTTTCTGGTCTACCAAGAAAACACTGTCTCCTTCCTTTCCCATTTCTAAACTAGAAGGAAAAAAAAAAAACAATCCTGAATCAGACCGCTTTCATGAATTGCATCCCATAGGAGGAAAGTCAGAAGGTGGTGATCGGCTCTGTTGGGGGCAAAACTTGTTTCTTCAGGAGCTGCAGCCAGGCATGGTTCTTCCTCAAACACATGGTACGTAGACTGGAATCAGGCAACTCGGTGATAGTTTTGGCCCAGAATACAGGCATTAGCTTACTGAGCTCCAGCTCCAAAGAAGGGCCCCTTTTGTTCCTAATGGGGAGGGTATCATCCACTGGACAGCGTGAGGAGAAGAGTAGTCCTGCTAACTCGTGAAAGTGAGACTTGGCAGAATGAAGTCTGAACTAAAGCCATCAGCCCCAAAACCTGGTGGTTTGAAAATGTGTTATATGGCTTCCATTTCAAGTTAGCTAACCACCCTTAAGAATAAATTCAGTACAATGCTCTGCTTCCAGTTAAATGTTCTGCATGCATTCTTTAAAGTTTTTTTAATGCCATCTTGAAAATTCCTGGAGGTAACTACCTTAAAGCGGTGGTTAGACTCCACTTAGACCAAGTGCCTTGGATAGAACCCGGAGGCAAAGTCCATGTCCTAGAATACAGTGTCTCTTAAATAAAACACAGATATTTTTTCTGTGTAGCCAGAGAAATGATCTTTCATTTAAACTACTGTATCTCTCTGAGTAAGTTGCTACTCTCTCCTACCACAACTCTATTTCACCACACATACCCCTCTCCACTCAACCACCCCCAGGCTGGCTTGCCCTCCTGACCCCAACCTGGCAGGTATAATAGTAGGGCCATGCTACAACAAATACCCAAGGAAAACTGCAGGCCTCTCAGATGAACAGAACTTCTGTAAATGATGGAGCTTCTGTTAGACTGTAGCTTCCTTAAGGTCCTTAAGAGCAGGTGCATGTTAGGTGTTCAGTAAATATTTGTTAAATTAATAATTGGGTTAAGCAGATAGAATTCACTTGAAAAGCAATCCTTTTCTTTTTTTGGACTGTAATTTTCGACGAGTGTGCTTTCCATGCTGAAGACCATGGAGAGCTCTCTGGCCAGTGAGTGGAAGCGTGGCAGAGAAGGAAAGAAGCAAGGAACTGGCAACAGGCAGTGGATCTAAACTTGTAGAAGGAAAGGCCAGAGGGCCCGCTCTACATTTCCATGCATTCCTCTGTGTTGGGCTGTATGATAATTGATTCAATAGTAAAGAGTGTGTACATGGCTGGGGGAGAAACCCCACCTAAATACATATCTGCCAGTAGTTTCTCAGTAGAATGCAAAATTGGAGGCAATCTCTCAAAGCTGGAGCTGTATTGGGGGTGGATGCAAGGTATGAGGGCTGGGAACACTCTGATCCAGTTATAGGATACCATTATCCTGTTCCCTAACACACTGTACAGTTTCCTCCAAGTTTATGTATAATCGGACTAGAGGATGTGTTTTCCGAGCTGCTTCTCTGAAATCTGGTTTCTCTGATGAGGAAACCAAGATAGCTTCAATCTACTAGGCAGTCAGAGTCTGTGCTTCCTGGCCAGGACAATGTATACCCTAGTTATGCACACTTTTAACAAATGTACAAATGCATAAGCATTTACCAAGTGCCAGCTAAGAACTGTGAACAAAAATGCAGTGATGTATCCCCTCAAGGAGCTTACAGTTGAGAAGCAGAGATGAGATTTTAAGACTTTGGGGTAAATGCCCACAGAGAAGCCACACTCCAGGGCTCATGAGGTTGTGGTGAATCTGCCATAGTCCTCCACTGCTGATGGCAGTGCAAATTGGTACAACCCTTTCGGAACACAACATGGGACTGACTACGTGTGTGTTTCAGTCACTCCTGCTGCACAAGTTGCCCCCAAAACAATAATCATTTAGTATCTCTCTCCATGGGTCAGGAATTCAGGTTGGGTACAATGGGGATGACTTCTCTCTGCTCCACAATGTGTGGGGCTGAACAACTGAATAAATTTAAGGCTGTTCATTCCCATGTCTGGTGGTTGATGCTGGCTATTGACTGGGGACCTAACTGGGAATGTGGGCAGAAGGCCCACATTTGGCCTCCACATGTGGCCTGGGCTTCCTCATAATATAGTGGCTGAATTCCAAGGGCAAGTATCTTGAGAAAGAGGGGGAGGTGGAGACAGAGCATATTACCTTTTATAACCTGGGCTTGAAAGTACCATGTTTCTTCCACTGCATTCTGTTGATCAAGACAGCTACAAAGAATTGACCAGTTTCAAAGGGAGAGAACATAGACCCCACCTCTCAATGGAGGGATGTCCCACATCACAGCACGTGGGATGGGACATATATTGATGTGGCCATTTTTTTTTTTGTTTGTTTGTTTTTGTTTTTGTTTTTGGGGGTTTTTTTTTTGCGGTACGCGGGCCTCTCACTGTTGTGGCCTCTCCCGTTGCGGAGCACAGGCTCCGGACACGCAGGCTCAGCGGCCATGGCTCACGGGCCCAGCCGCTCCGCGGCATGTGGGATCTTCCCAGACCGGGGCACGAACCCTTGTCCCCTGCATCGGCAGGCGGACTCTCAACCACTGCGCCACCAGGGAAGCCCTGTGGCCATTTTTGAAAAATATAATCTGCCACAATGTGAAAAGCCCACCAAAATGTTAATTTTTATATTAATATTTTATATAAAATATTAATGCTCTTTTAATACTCCTTGGCTAGGAAAATATTCATCAGGAAAAACATTATGTCTAAGGATGTTTATTATGTGCATTTGTTCATTTATGTATCCATCCATCCAATAAATATTGATTGAAGTATTTGCTAGGTGCTAGGAATACAGAGAAGGCTTAAGATATCCTTTTTTCTCTCAAATACCTTCTAGTCTATCATAGCTAGACTATAACAAAACCCATCAAGTGTTCAGTGATAGATGGTCTAATAAATTATAGTACATCAACTCTGTGAGATACATCCTTGAATGAGACACTTATAGACTTATTTTGACCTCTTTTTAAAACTCCTACAACTTTGAAAAGACTGTGGAAAGATGGGGGAAATGTTGGGTGGAAGTAAAAACAAGTCAAAGTTGTATGTCTACTATGATTACAGTTATGTAAAAATATACATGAAGATCGCCAAGGACTAGAAAAACTATCAAATGTGAACTCACTTGTTGAAATAGGAATATGGATTGTTTTTCCATTTTCAACTCTTTTCTCAATGCTGTATTCCTTTTACAGTTGAAAAGGTCCAGAAAGAAAAGTGATGCAAATAGGATTTTATAGGTTAAAGGATAGAAAGCTCTGCTGAGACGTAGAGAATGGACTTGAGGACACGGGGAGGGGGAAGGGTAAGCTGGGACAAAGTGAGAGAGTGGCGTGGACTTATATATAAATGTAAAATAGACAGCCAAATGTAAAATAGATAGCTAGTGGGAAGCAGCCGCATAGCACAGGGAGATCAGCTCGGTGCTTTGTGACCACCTAGAGGGGTGGGATAGGGAGGGTGGGAGGGAGACGCAAGAGGGAGGAGATATGGGGACATATGTATGTGTATAGCTGATATACTTTGTTATAAAGCAGAAACTAACACACCACTGTAGAGCAATTATACTCCACTAAAGATGTTAAAAAAAGAAACAAAACTCTCCTGAGCAAGAAGCTGAGGAGAGACTTCATGGGAGAGGTGGCAATCAAATTTCAGTAGGAGGGGAAGCAGCAGGAA